>NC_090437.1:399200791-399504291 GCF_031143425.1 Pleurodeles waltl
TGAAGTTTTTCTTCACCGGGACGAACCTGCCAGTTGAATCCGACCTCCTGGAGCCCTTGTCCGGATACGCGATGTGGGTTTCCTCGGTGGAGACTTTTACCTTCGGACTTAGTCGTTTTTTCGAGATGAAAATCCTTCGACCGGGGTAAACCTGGATCTTGATCCTACGTTCGTGGAGCCCTTCTCGGATACGATGGCTGGGAGGTCCCGGTCAACTTTTTACGTTCGGACTTAGTCTCTTTTTCGGATGTTTTTCTTTACCGGGACGAACCACGAAGTCAGGCCGGGTCGCGGTTGAGGCAAGCCGGCTAGAATTTCCGCGGCGGGTCGGTCCCTCTCTGGAGCTTTTTTACAAAATTTGTCAAATCTTCTCCAAACTTCTGGGGCTTCACCCAGATGTCCTTTTAAGGTTCTTTTGGGGTCCACAGCTCACCCCAAGGGTCCAGAAGTTCTGTGATGGTCCTTGGGGGGTGCGGACTTCAACTCCCAGAATGCACCTGGCGCAAACTCCTTTTTGGCCACTGGACTGTGGTCAGCTGGTCACTTTTTCAGGAGTTGGTGCAGGGGACTCTGGATAGCAATTTTTCACCTGTAGCAAACAGGGAGTCCCTACTTGAACCAGTTGAAGCCAGGCAAAGTCCTTCTTGTGGTGAAGCCCAAGTGTGCAGCTGGTGCAGTCCTTCTGAGTGCAGGGTCCAGGTGCAGGCCAGGGGTCCAGCAGGGCAGTCCTTCTTCTCCTTAAGTTCTTTCTTCTTGAAATTTGGTGGGGATCTGAGGTGTGGGGGCAGGTCTGCCAGTTTTATCCTTGCTCCTGGGTGAAAAGCAGGGGGGCCCTGGTTCTCCAATCAGGTACAGGGTCGTCCCCCTGTGATGACCACTTCCTGGGAAGTGTGGCAAAAATCCATCCCAAAAGGCAACAGTCTCTAAAAATCCAACATGGCTGAATCTGATTTTTGGAGGTTACATCTGGCTGAGCCCACCCACTGGTGTGGCTAAAAATCATAAACACACCCCTCTCCTGCCCTCTCCTAATCTAATCAAGGGGGCACCTAGCTGTCTGGGGTTGCAGGATGTGGGGGTGTTGGTGGGTGCTCCAGATGTCCTTCTCTGCCTTTGAAGACCAGTTTGGCAGCCCTCCCCCTTCCTGCCTCACCATCTGCTGAGGGGAGATTCTCTCCCCCAAGCACATTCCTTTGTGTGAAGCCAGGCCACTTCACACCTCATCAAGGCAGCCTGGCAGAAGCTGCTGCAGGCTGGCCAATCAGAGCACAGCAGCAAAAACAATGCAGAGCTGAAATTGGCAACTTTTTAGGTAAAGTCTAAACTTTTTACCTGAACAAGTTATATTAAATCCAACAACTGGAAGTTGTGGGATTTATCACAACAATTAATTTGATACCAAATTCTTGGTATGTAACATTTAAGGAGACTTTAAAATTTAAAATAAAGTCTGCCCATTCTAGCCTATGAAGGCCATTTACTTCAATGAGGGAAAAACGAATTTGGCTGTTTTTACCTCACCAGGGCTTATAAATCTATTTTTATAAAGTCCCTGCTTATAGTTACATGGCACCCAGCCCTAGGGGCACATAGGGCACACCTTAGGGGTGACTTATATGTAAAAATAAGGTAGTTTAAGACTTTGGAAGTACCTTTAATTCCAAAGTCGAATTTGCATATAACTTTAATTTAAAAGCAGCCAGCAAGGCAGGCTTGCTTTTAAAATGACACTGGGCACCTCCGCAGTGCACCTAGGTGTGCACCACGTATGCTGTGGTCCCTAAACCTACATGCCCTACCATATACTAGGGACTTATAGGTAGGTTAACTTAGCCAATTATAATTAGCCTAATTTGCATATCCATTTTACACAGAGCACAGGCCCTGGGACTGGTTAGCAGTACCCAGGGCACAGCCAAGAGTCAGTAACCACCAGTACCTATCCAAAAAGAGTGGGGGTGATCAGGCAAAAAAGGAGGACTTTCCTACAATAACCCATCCTAACTGCAGTTTGGAATGATTCTCAACTCATTGTTTGCATGTCAGGAAGGTCTGTCTCGCAGAATGGATTTCGCCGAACATGATTTTACAGTAGGAAACCCTAGTAATCACTATTTTTCACAAATGTCTTCATGCATTTTCAGGGATGGTTGCTGTGTTCAACATTTCAGAGGAGGACCACCAATAAATATATATTCTCCTTTTTCAAATTCGTAAGTGCCATGACTCGAACCGATGCAGGAATCGACTACTGTGAACATGGCAACATCGAGAGTGAGGGATATAAAGGGCATGATCTTTGCACTGTTAAGGTTGTCTTCATGCTCATAGACCCTCAGGTCGAAGAGGTAAGAACAAAATGATAGGCTTTGATCAGGCTTGCTTAAAAGCCCTATTGTCGAGTTCAACTTCACAGCATACATGCTATAAAAAAAGCAGTAAGAAGTAAAACCTATGCTCATGCAAAATCCACACTTTTAGAAACAAGAGGCTCTTGATCTGGCATCTGGATATGAGGGTGGTCATGGGAGCCAAAGATTCAATGTTGCTGACGATGCTGTCGTTTTTTATCGCTAATGAGTATCGGCATGTTGGTTGTCTTCGATGAACACAATCATTCTTAAACAGTAAAACTGCAGTGGTTCTGTTGAGAAGGATTGCAACTTTAGGGCCTCATGCTGGTATGAGATTTTGAATAGTCAACCCACTCAATCTCCCTTTCCCCTTCAGGCATTTATGGCTTCGAAGATGATGCCAAGCTGTGTCACAGAATGGAAGACACGCTGGTGGTTGCGAGGGACTGTCAGCTTGTCCATGCAACGAAGGAGTCAGGTGTTGCAGGCTTGGACATAATGATTTCTTTGATGGGGTGGCAGTTGGAAATGGACACTTGCAGGAGCTATCTGCCCTATTAGCTGGGTGTTGACATCTCCGCTCACCATTTTCAGTGCAAGTGGATCTTGAAATGTGATGGATTGCTCTTTCTCCATGACACAAAAAGTAGCCTGTAATTGAGGTATGTAGTCCCACACAGTCTATTGATATTGCAAAAGCGATCCCATTAGAGGGTCACATTGGGAGAGATGTTGGCATCTGCTACCAAGAGGAAGACCCTAACACACCTGTAGGATTACTTCTGATTCCACTATGGTGAGCAGGATGTTTGGGTACAGCAACAGAGAGTGATGTAGGGCAAAATATGCTAATGCCCTTTTTGGATCACTTCCATCCTTAGGTAGATGGTATAAAAACAAGGGTGACTTCTATGAGGTGCAGTAGAGGGCATGCAATGAGGGTGAAGGGGAAAGAAAACTTTAATATCACAAGGGGAGATTTTTGGTCAATACAATCGAAGGGGTCGGGGGTGAGCGTGTGATTTCCCAACAATCTCTAGGTTGTAGGTAACAACAAGCAGGGGTGACTGTGCTTAAGGGGTGATAGGAGGGTAGAGTGAGGAGGGAGTGTTAGGAATATTAATGGCAGGAAAAATTATAGTTTGAAGAACAAAAATCATTCCTAAAGACATTCGAATCTCTTCAATTGTGAAGTATCTATGTGCTGCATAAAAAGAGCTTGAGGAATAAGGAAACCTGTCAGTGAAAATCTGCCACTGAAAATATGCCATTTTCAACGCTGTCATAGAGTGATGGTAAACTCCCTCGATATTGGCCCTTGGGGCACCTGTCATTGTCCCTGTTTTGACTGAATTGTTAAATTCTTCATTATCTAGGAGCACAGTTCCTGATCAGTGGAAACATTCCATAGTCAAACCTGTGCTGAAAAACCCTAACCTGAATGCAACAGTGCTCAAAAATTACAGACCTATATCGCTATTGCCATCCCCCTCTAAAATATTAGACAAAGACATTAATGCTCAACTCTCAACATTTCTTGAGGATAACAACATCCTTCATCCTACCCAGATAGGCTTTAGACCTCTCCACAGCACTGAATCTGCCTTGATCGCCATCATGGAAGAGGCCAGGAATCATGTGGATCAGGGGTGCATGACAGAGATTGTACTCCTTGATCTTAGTGCTGCCTTCGATACAGTTGATCACCATTTGCTGTTTCAGAGGATGAAGGAGATTGGAATTGAAGGAGGGGCACTAAGTTGACTCTCCTCGTTTCTGAGGGGGAGATCATTTCAGGTCCTTGACCGTTCTTATCTGTACACCAGGATTAAATGTAGCTGTGGTGTGCCACAAGGCTCATCCTTTAGTCCTACTTTATTCAATATCTATATGCCCCCCCCTGGTTAAGATAGCAGAGCCATTTGGAGACTTTCACTAGTTTCTTATGCAGATGATACCCAGATAGTGGTTTTGTTCTCTACTAACTCAGGTTCTGATGGACTCTCATCGTCTCTCATCGTCTCTCTGTTTACAGGCAGTGTCAAGATGGATGACTGAAAGCATGCTCCAATTAAATGGAGACAAAACAGAAGTAATGATACTGGGACAGTGTCCCCCGTCTGGGCACAAATCCCCTGCTGCCCAGTTCTTTGGGGGAGCTGCCTCCTCCTAAGAATTATATTAAAAGTTTAGGAGTTTGGCTAGATTCCCAACTTACTTTGGAACAACAAAATCTCTGCTACTTGCTTCAGATTAATGAGGCTTTTAAGGAAGGTTTTTGCAACTCTCCTATTCCTGGCAAAAAGACTCATCATCCAGGCTCTCATTATTTCTCGATTGGATTATGGCAATGGATTATTTCTTGGTTCCCCCAAGTATGTTAAAAGTAAATTACAAGTGGTTAAAAATGCTGCGGCCTGCCTTCTCTTTGAAATACTGAGGCATGCTTCTGTTAAAACCGCACTTTCCTCACTTCACTGGCTCCCAGTAGAACAGCGCATAGAGTTTAAAACTTTGTGCTGTATCCATAGGTCATTACATAATAGAGGTCCCCCTCTTTTAAAGACTCTTGCATCTTTTTATATACCTATCAGAGTTCTCGGGTCTGCATCAGCGGCGTTGGCTATTATACCCAGAGTAAAAAAAAAATGTATGTGGAGGTACCACGATGGTATATCTCAGAGCTAAATTGTGGAATTCCCTTCCCCACAGCCTCGGCTAACCAGTCATAAATGTAGCTTCCAGAAAGCACTCAAAACTTGATTGTTCTATTTTCTTTTTTTTTGCAATCGTAGTTATAGAGATCTGTCTTTTAGAGCTGGGAGGCCTTCGGGTAGCCATGTGCTATATAAGCAACATAACGTAACATAAACTCCCTCAGCAAAGTACCATCAACCACCACCCTGGTACCATTTACAGGGCTGAGGAAGGAATAGTGGCAATCAGATGGTGGAACCCCTGCTTTATCCACCACCTGTGGCCTGAAAAGTCCCTGTGAGGGTTGAATCGTGTAGCAGTAATAGTAACCTGATTTTTACATTGGATGACAGAGTGCAAGGATGGAGGGAAAACTTCCTAGTTTATAGGTAGAGGTAGCGTCCAGTGGGGATTCTGGGGTCTCCACTGGTCCGCCACACATGCATTGCATGGTGGGGGAATACCAAAGGGGTCCTAAGTCTGTGGTGGAGAGGGGTGGCTCTCGTTGACCCTCTGCACCATAGAAATCCAAATATTACCTTCCCTGTAATGCACAGGCACCCAACGTGAGAAGGGAGTCTTACCCTAAGCAGTGTCATAACAAACCTTAAGGGTAGCCGCCTACAAAGTACCTGCGGGGGGCTCCTCCCCCCGGACCCAATCAAGGGCCTGCCGCCTGTGAACAGAGTGCTTTGGAGATCGGGGGCCTTCCCTGCACTGCAGGGGCTGCAGGGGCTGCAGGGGCCTTTGTTACAACACTGACCCTAAGTATGTGTGGTACTAGTGACAGGTTTTGTGTTTTTATGGTCAGGGAACCTTGCGCACACCACAGAAGGTAATCCTTGAAGGTAACCGAGTGCCTTGGGAGCTCTGAATCTGTGAAATGTTCAGTTTACCCCCTGCATTGCAGGTATGCAAAGGGTTCCCTGGGCTTCGGGGCTTCCACCAGGTACTGTTTGCATCACACAGCCACTCCGGGTCATGATATGGAACAAGAACATCAATATGATGGTGCTTGACTCACCATGTTGATGCTCACTACTGCCTCACCATTCACCCACCTTAGCTCAGTTGCCTATGTGATCAAGTGCAATCACTTCCAGTGTTCATTTTGTGGTGGCAAGGTTTATTCTTGTGTGCATTGGTGCCTGTCCCAGGATACTTTCCCTCCTGGAGGTTACAGCTCTAGCCCCAATAATGATAGCTCAGGAGGCTGAGTGGCAGCTGAAGAGAGCTGTGTGTAACTTGTAGTGCATAGGTTTCAATAACCGTAAGATGACTTGTACATGTTGCATAATTGTGGGTATGTCCCTTCAGGATTTTTTTTAATTGATATAGCATAAACCCAAGTCTAGGTACCAACAAAGCCCTGAGGGAACTGTTCTTTGCCAAGAGGACCTCATGTTTATGGTGCCGCTCAGACAGCTTTATTGTATGCATGTAGTCAATTGAAAGCAGATAACAAACTAATTTGATGAGGAAGTGGGGATAGCATCTTGTTTAAAGGTTATGAGGCCATCTGGCTTGTACCTAATGTACAAAGCCATTTAGTAGTCACAAAGTCATTGCAAAATCATAGAACATTGGACTTCAAAATAGCTGTTTAAGCCTACTAAGCCCATTTTGTCTTTCTGTGATAGAATACCAAATTGCAAAATGGGTTTGGGGAGCATAAATAATCACTATTTGGAAATACTGTGTTTAGGGCATCCCTTCCAAACTGTGATTTCTAATCAAAGCTGGGCTGGCCATACTGGGCATTGGGTGTTTCCCTGGGAGGCTGGAAGGGGTTGCTTTTGTTACTGGGGAGCGGTTTTGTAGCAGTACAGCAGTGTAAAAGCACTGCAGAATTCCTTGTATAATCAACACTTTTCAGGCAAAAATGCCAAGAAAACACTGGTGCTCAGTGGGATACTGCTTTTGTCATAAAGATCCTTTTGTTACTGTGCAGTGTGTACGTTCAATCACAATGTAGCACAGAGAGCTATGAACTGCCATTAAACAGCTGTATGTAAATTGCATGGTACAGGTTAGAAAGTTATGTTTTTTCCCAGTCTTTGATTATCCAAACTTTGTTTGAGTTGAAATAATCTATTAGTAAAGGTAACCCTAACCACTGTATTATGGTCCGAAGCGTGGGTTTATGCTTCCCCAGACCAAGCACTCTTAAAAATGTCTACCACTATGGATGGAATGTGAATCCTACACCTTGTAGTGCCCTTAGTCTTATATAATATTTCCCATACACCGATTTACACAAGTATGATTCATTGTCTCTGTATGTGTGTGCAATGTAAAGTGCTCCAGCACCTATGCTGGTAAGAGAGGCACTATAAAACAAATTAAATACATGTAAGAGAGGGGCTATGTAGAGATAAGAGGGACTGTTAGAGGGTGATGGTGAGGGAACCACTGAAGAGCAACAATATAGATTGCTGTGCTCTGATGATCTGTAAGGTCATCTTTACTATGCTTTCAAAACTAATACAATTGAATATGTAATGACTAATGTGTTGTAGAATGCAATGTTTTGCCATTTCTTTCTGCATTATTTGAAGGCGAGAACCCCTTCCAGCACCATTTTTGTGGTCAGACTCACTGGCTATGTGCTCTATGAGGGATGGTCTGACAAGATTTGCCAGGTCTGCTTTGGGTTCCCAGTCCAGCCCTGTTTGTAATGTTATGTATTAATGGTTTGCGACTGCAATTGTGGTCGCAAAACACTAATTGTTTACCAACTCCTCCCACTTGGAATCCCTACGCCTATGTGAGAGGGAAAGTAAAGTATGCTTAAGTGTAGGCAGTGGCCCCACTCTTAAACTTTTTTTTAAAGTCGTTTTGTTTCTTAAATGCAATCATAAACATGGTGGTCGGCAGATCACCATCCTTGTGATGTCAGCCAATTGGAGTAAGTTGTAATTAACAGACTACCTCATCAATATTGACGAGGTAGGTTGAATTGCAGACCAATGGTGATTGTGCAAGCAAACCTAATAGTACATAGGTCAGTTTGCAAAATCAGAATCGATTCACAAAAGGTTGGTCCAAAATTTGCAGCTACTTTTTGAAAATAAATTCTTTGCACCCATTATGCCTTAATTGCACCCTTTGTTTTTTTTTTATGTATGTGTATGTGTGTTTATACATGTGCATACACATGTGGATCTAGAGCGAGACGAGTTCAGTTGAAATAAATACTTTTCTGAGAGACAAACTTCTGTGTCTCCAGTACTTCAGATCCCTAGTGAAATCTGACATGGGCACCAGCATACCCGATTGATAGTTGTTAGTTCCAAGTGACTAATGAAAAATGCATTTATTAGGACGGTGTATCACGGTATATCGCACCCTCCCACCCACACCATAGATAGCTTTGCCCCCACCTGTCGCTGTCCACAGCAGTTGGTGAAGTTGAAGCAATTGCTTTCAAGTAGAAAGAGACTAATGACTGGCTTGCTCACTTTCAGTGATATGCTGTTGCTCACATAGTGAATCTTAAGGGCAAGATTGAACAGCTTGAAAAGAAAAAGGGGCATCCAATGTTCTCCTCAGAGGATGGTCCTCAACATTCAGTTTTGTTTCTGGTTGACAGTGGAGACTTTTGCGGATTCTGATGGCTTTGTGGTGAAACACGCACTGAAACAACCCTTTGAAAACAAGAGGCATAACAAAAGCGGTGTGGACATGGCGTTAATGACTTTGTTGAAAGACACTCAACGTGACCTGCAGTGGATATGGGTGACTAGGAACGGTCAGGTCATTCACTGAAAGCAACAACTGCTATTCTTTCCTGATGAAAAACTGGCCACTGCTACTAAATAGAGACACTTCCAGAAGTTCAGGAAACACTTTGTAGCCGTAGGTTCTTATGCTAGTGCCTTGTTCCCTGAAAAGTTTAGAGTTGTCATGCATACGAAAGTATCAATAGTTATGCAGATTGAACCAGTCACAACGTACTTGAACTCTGTGAAGACTTAGGCCAATTTTCATCTGTGCATAATGCTTGTTATGTATTGTTAGTTGGAGACATCGTTTTTGTGCCTCTTTGACTATCACTAAGATAACTTTCTACTTCCTGAAGGAGTGGGTTTCTTCAGTTGTATGTCTTTTAAGCCCAATGTCCGCTTTGTCCTCCGTGGAGCTCCGACTTTCCTAAAACACATACTTGACTTTCCATATTTCTTGTTGTATTAATGCGAGTTCAATAACCGATTACGATGATTACAACAAATGAAAACAGTTGTTAATAAAAAAATCTGGTTGTGGGGGCACTCAGCAGAGGCATATCTCTTAGTGATCCAGAAAACATGTACATCCATGCTAACCCACAAGGTGCAGGCTTTCACAGACTTCATTACTTGCTAGGACACACCTATAGCTACATCTCTGGGACTTAATCCAGGACACAAGACAACAAATAAAGTTTACATACAGTGTTAAGGTTTGATGCTAAGAAGGCATCTGGCAATCTCAGGTGGCCATAAATGCTAAGACCTTAGAAAAAGATTACCTTTTAGAAAACATCTGCCAAAATGGTAATTAGCATTACCTCCCGTCCCTCCCTCACCTTCCTTTCCAACAATGAGGCTCCCTGCCTCCCCTTAGACCACTCCCTTCCCCTTAAAAAAGCCCCCTCACCCCCACCACCTCCTATTCTTTTTGTCTAGCCCGCTAGACTTACCTTTTCCTTCTCCTCCACGGCGGGGCCTGGGGGGGCATCGTCTTGACTCTCGGCGAGCGCGGAGCACCTTGCTGGGAGTTTGCCGGCGGTCGCTTCTTCCGGTGGCAGGCGGTGCTGCCTTGGAGACGCATCCTTGGAGTCGGCTGACGGAGTCGGACGGCTCTATGGTGGCTGGGGCTGTGCTACCAGATCTTCGGCTCGAGTTTGATGGCCTGATGTGCCGGTTGTGAATATTTGCATTTTTGCGGTAGGACGGGCGTTTCTGCCCGCGTTTTTTGTGGTTTTGGATTAATTGATGCACTTTTCTCATTTGCTGCTGTTGAATTGTGGGGGGGGGGGTTCCATTATTTTGCTAGGTGCTGTTGGCCTCTTGGGTACATTTCTTGTTGGGATAATGTCGAGGCAGGTTCCTCCCAAGTGGTGCAGGATTGTCTCTTCTTATTCTTCTTCGGGGGAGGATGTTGCAGTTCCCCTTCCCAGTCCTGGTGGACACCAGGCTGCGCTAGGGGTTACTGCGCCTCTCATGTCTAGAGAGGAGGTTCAGGACATGATTGAGGTGGCTGTGTCTCGTGCTCTTCAGGCTGGAGTATCTAGACCTGGACGTTCTACGGCATCCCATCCTTCGAGGGCTGCGGAGGGGTCTTCTTTGTTGGATGATGACGCTCCTTCCACTTCTTCTGGTGGGAAGTATGTCTCCAGGGAGGAGATGTGGGAGGCTCTGACGCATGTTCGGGACAATTTGGGTTTTCCTGTTTTTTAACCTTTGGGGACTGATTCACACTTGTTCCCTCAATATCAAACACCTTCGAGGTTTGCCATGCCTTTTCAGGGCTCTGTTAAGGATATGGTGTTCCGGGAGTGGAAAGATGTGGACAAGTCTCAGGTTCCGTGCTTCCTTCAGAAACTGTACTTACTGGAAGGGGACATTGTGTTGTCACCTTTCGTTAAGCTTTATTCCATTTTGGCAACTTTAATTCCCAAGACGGCGGTCAATCCGGAGGACTGTGTTCCTGCTGATGCCACTGACAGAAAGGTGGATTTGGGTCTGAAGAGGGCATTTGCGGCAGAGAATTCGGCCCTCAGAGCTGGTATTTTTTCTGCTTATTCTGCCCAATCCTTGGTAAGGATTTTGACAAACTAGCGGTAGCTGTTCAGGAGGGTTCGGAGTGCTCGGAACTGCTGGCAGTTATGAAACAACAGGCCAGGTTGCTGGCGGACATGTCATCTGATGTGGTCCGCACTTCGGCTCTGGCTTCTGGAGCTTTGATTGGGGCTCGTAGGTCCCTCTGGTTAAGGATGTGGAAGGTGGATCCTGGGGAGAAGTCTGCTCTCCTGAGGCTGCCTTTTGAGGGGAGCAATTTATTTGGGGATCAGTTGCCTTCCATGCTTTCGAAAGCTTTTAAGGAGAGGAAGCACGCCTTGCCTTACAAAGGTGGTCCTTCTTCTGACAAGGGTTGGTGGAAGCATTCTCGTTCTTCTCACAAATTTGATTCCAAGTCTTTACTCCTAGTCCTACTCCCTCGCCTTCCTTTCCGTTCCCTCCCGTCCTCCCGGTACGGACCGCCTGAGTTGCTGTGTGGGCTTGTTTCTGTACAGGAGGTGGTGGGGGTGGGAGGGGCTTTTTTAAGGGGAACGGAGGGGTTTAGGGGGAGACAGGGAGCCTCATTGGTGGAAAGGAAGGCGAGGGAGTAGGACTAGGAGTAATGCCATTATCATAAGTAATGGAAGCATTATTTTGAAACCAGATGAAGGCATTCAACTCATTACACAGTTGCCTCCATTTCAATCTATCTGTTGAGCCATTCATATACAATAATAATAGATAAAATATTAGGAGTTCAGTAATTATAGGAATACAAGTGTCCACAAAGAACTACAACCCTTAGGGTCTAATTACGACCTTGGCGGATGGGGTAGTCTGTCACAAACTTCACGGATATCCCACCCACCGTTTTACAAGTTCCAATAGGATATAATGGAACTTGTAATACAGCGGACGGGATACCCATCACATTTGTGACAGAGCATCCCATCCGCCAAGGTCGTAATCAGGCCCTAATCTCTAAATATTCACACCTAATTAATTAACTTATGCACATGTATCTGTAGGCTAAAATGGAGGAAAGCCATTTCCCCTGCTAATCTGTAAGGGCAGATGTAAAT
Organism: Pleurodeles waltl; assembly: GCF_031143425.1. NCBI lineage: Eukaryota > Metazoa > Chordata > Amphibia > Caudata > Salamandridae > Pleurodeles > Pleurodeles waltl. The sequence continues at coordinate 399,212,687 of NC_090437.1, forward strand.
ATTAATGAATTTCGCAGGTTTTCACCTCAGAGAGAAATATAAAATATCTCATGATTGTCATCATTAGAAAATTTGTGATTATTTTTTAAGATAATGCGAAGCCCTTTTTGAATACCCTTTCTGAAAGCACAGGCAAGTTAAAGAAATATGTAAGGAAAGTTTCTCAGAGAAATTACCAATGGATCAGACTTTCTGTCCATGACTTTTTGTTGTCAACAAAAGTAACCTTGAGTGGCATTGTGTGCTGTCACTCGCTTCCCAAGCTCCAAGCCACTTATTAAATAAAAATGTACCTCGCTGAGCAAGCCAGCGCATCGTAATGCATCTGGTATTGCTATTTAAAGAGATCACGGCCAGCAGCCCTTTTGAGTGTAGATAAGGCCGCCGTGAATGTGTTTGACAGTCTACATAATTACAGAAACAAACTAGAGAACAATGTTATTGTGTTTACCACAGTAATTACGAGTGGCTCAGAATGGTTCATGCATTTTCATCCTGAATGTTTTGCTCTCTAGCTAAACAGTGTTAGCAAGTATAACAAAGCTCAGAATTTAGGACCAAGCTTGCTGTGCCATGAATTGCATCTCTTTAGTGAGTTGGAAAAGCCCAAAATGCCTCTGGAGTTGCTTGTGTTCCCAATCAGAAGAGACGTCAAACTACTGCTTAGGGCGAACTGTCCATTTTGAGGTATGACCAAGGCTGCTACTCAAGGGGTTTACCACAGATGAGCTAATGAAGGTTGGTACTGAATACGCTGAAAGTAATTACCAGGGATTCAGATTAACAAAAAATTTCTGTCCAGCACTTTATGTTCTGAGTATATAGCCGTCTTTGAACCGTATGATAAGACATGGATACCCAGCATGGTGTACCATAGCAACTTAAGTTCCATCTCACAGGTAAGGTTTAATAAGTTAGTAAAATGGCCAGGGCGTTTAGCTTCTCATTCAGAGGGGACATTGCCTTGATGTTTGAGCCACATACATTTGTGCCCACCATCCTTTTAGTATGTAGCTTTAAGAAGCACTTAAAATGCATACTAGTGTTTTTGACTGATTCAAGAGGCACTCAAAATAATTATCACTGTTTCCGATTGAGTCATACATTTCTTGCTTTTGTTTATTAAAGTTTAGTGTTACAATTCAAATAACAACTGCAACAAAATGACATCATATACATGAACATCGTAAGTGTGTCACCTTGTGCACCAAACTCCGGAACGTATATTCCTGCTCCCGTCCCCAAACTGCACCATACAATCATTAATAGCAGATAGTATGGAGTCCATGTGATGAGACAATGTTCCATGTGGAAGGCAGCAGGTTGAGTCATAGATTTCTGTGCACCTTTTTACTAAGTAGCCTTAAGAAGGACAGTATGACTAAAGTTGATTCCAATAAGTACAGATTGCGTGTAGTCATTGAGGTGGGCGTGCCTTTTCACTACTGAGCACCCAAAAACTGTAATGCTCTCCTGCTTCTTATTCATTGTGAGCAAAATGTCCCTTTGTTTAGGAAAAAATAGTACTCCAGGGATGTTTTAATAGATTCAGACAAGCTTGTGTCTGCTGCTTTAATTTCCTTGTTAGTAGTAGTATCTTTAGAGTTAGGACTCCTTTTGGAGTAACAGTGTGCTTTATAAATCAATTATAATCTAAATTATAAGAAACATAACATCACAGGCATGTGTGGAACTTCTCATGTTCTAAATTCAGAAGAAACTATGCCTACTAGTTTAGGCTGGACATATTCCACCATCTTTTACCTGGCAAATTGTGTTCTCAGAAAACCTAAAGTGTGCATAATTATTGCACATCTTGGAGTCCCGGTCCGCCCAGTAGCCACAAGTTACCAGCTAGACTTTAGAGATTCTCAGACTGTGGTCGAAGTGGCTAAACTAGAAAGTGTACCCATAGCAGACAGATTTGAAGCCGGAATGGGGATGATACCACTGTCAGTAGTGATGATTGTAGCTCTGCTTCAGCACATCATACCTTTCAGGGGGAATGGGACAGAACAAATCTTGCAGCATGTCTGAGTCCATCGTCGCTCCAAATTGGGGTGGCTCCAGACGTTGTGGTCAGAGAAGTTTTCCAACTCTTCCAGCAAAGTCTATATTGTGGCCTAACCAGATGTGTTCAATCTGGGTGGCACGTCCCCTTGGAGGTCCTTGGTGCTATTTTCAGAGGACATCCGTCCCTCATCAGTTAGAGGGGCCACAAAGTGTGGGGAGGAGCTGATTGCAAGGCAATTCACCAGTACCTGTAAAAGTACCCTAGAAGCTCGTCCTCTGTTTGGTGTGTTTCCAGCCTTTCCTCCACACCTCATTAATGATGGGAGGGGAGCAGCCTGCTGCCCCCTCAATCTGGCAATGGCTCCTTTTGAGAACAGTGCTATCCTATGTCTGGACTCTAGGGAGGCTATTAATGTTGGCTGATGGGAGTAGGGCACATTGTAAGGGAGAGGGGCGAGGTGTGCGCTCAACGCTATGGTTTACAAATGGTGAAAGGTGACTGCCTTCTGTTTGGGGTCATTCTAATAGGTTATTGCAGTGGTTCCCAACCTTTTGACTTCTGTGGACCTCCACTTTGTGCACTGTATACCAACTCCTGAATTCTTGGGTGGTGCTCCTTTCTTTGTGGGCCTTGTTTGAAGCTAATCAGTACAGGATAGGGACATGCCCTGGTCTGTATGTTGATGTACTCTAGGGTCATAATTGTTTACCCTACAAAGCAATAATAGTGCATTGATTCTGGTCAGCACGTCCAGGAAACCCTTCATTCATCGCGTGTGCACCCAAAAAATAATCAAACACACAGAGGTGACTGGGTTCGATATTTTGGAATGTATGTTTACGCAATGACTTTCACAGCAGAACAAATGTAATTATAAACAACCATTGTCCTCCAGAGTTATGTCTACAATGCAGGGAGCACATAATATTCACACAGTACCTCACTGTTTCCAGCGACAATGGCTCAAACGTATACAAGATAAGGCAAAATTATTATAATTTTTTAACCACAAGCACCCCCTTCCACTCCTGAATGCCCAGAAGCTCTGACAATGGTCCATGTCTGTGTCACGTAAGTGATAGGCTGCGACAGAAATTCCGGTCTTGAAAGTACAAGGATTAATGCAATGACTTAGGCCAACATGCTTGCGCAATCTCAATCTACCTTAACTTTGAGAAACTGTGGTCTGACTCACTGTTCTGAACTCACCTACTGGATAGTTAAGCCTTAGTGGAGCCTTGTTGCATGTTGCACATGTAGGGTCAGATTTAGAGTTTAGGGTACAATTATTCCATCACAAATGTGATAAATATCCCATCAACCTCAATACAAATGCCTTAGGATATAATGCACTTGTAATAAGGTGGATGGGATATTCATCATATCTGTGATGGACTGTCCACCAAACTGTAAATCAGGCCCTTACCGCTTGCTCAAATATGAGCTTCTAACTTGGAGAGACTGATTGTTTGGCCCAAGTGCCTTGACAAATCGTATTGCTCAGCTACCCTGTTCTGCATCCGTTCAGGTTCAGTCCCTCTCAGGAAAGCCATGTGGTAGTCCTGTAAGGGATGATGTCTGTCCCTTGCTGCTTATACTGGGCTTGTCAGAGCTGATGCCCCATTGAGTGCAGAATGAGAAGTACCAACAACTAACTGCTCACCCCAGCTCACTATCTGAAGTTGACCTAACCCCTTAAAATTTCCATGCAGAAGATACAGCCTGGCATTTACACAGGTAGCCAATCCAAAAGCATGAAATCATTCACATTACTACTGCTTGCATAATTTTAGCTTTCTGAGATGCATCGGCAACTTAATTCAAGGCCACCAAATGCGTGGCTTGTCTTGTTTTAAGCAGCACCGCCACCTGCTGCAGTCACATAGCTCTCACTGTTACTCACAGAATCACAACAGCGATGGTGGCCTGTAAAGTTATAGTGTTTATAACAGTTCATCTCTTAGATAGTGGCTGACCTCTTAATAGTACACCACATTGTTCCACAAAAAAATCCCTTGTGCTCCAGAAATAAAGAACCATCTGAATACCATTCGCAATGCTAATTCAAGCAGTAAGTTCTTAATTCTATACCTGAACTTGCATGCAGGTCCAGAATCATGAGGTGGGCATGTAAATCTGAGGTCAGTAGTTTGCACATTTCAGATTTGCCAAGAAAACCTTTTCTATAGACGTAGTCTGATTCACAAGTGGATTCCACATGTATGGACTCAAGATGGCTGACTTGGGAGTGCAAATGTTGGGCAACCCAGTCCTGCATCCATAACAAAAGCACTGGGTGATGGACTGTGTCCATAAGCATTAGATCAGATGAGCCACTTGGAAGGGCAAGCAAGGGCCTGCTGACCAATGGCAGTTCACAGATCTCCACTCATGCTGACGGGACAGTGCATTTCCATAGACAGAACTTAAGGGCATATATACAAGCCCCATGTGCCGCCGGTCTGTCACTTTTTTGATGCTCTGGTGGAGCAGGGTGCAGACCCATATGTACGAGGCCACACAAAGCCACTTTGCATGGCTTTTCATGACCTCTCAGATATGGAGTAAGGACAGGCAGCGCAAGTCTCGGTGTTGCCTCAATCTGCCTCAAGGGGACATTCCATGGACATTGCAGTGGGTTTTCCCACTCAAAACCCATGGATTTTGACACATTCCCAGATTTACAGGGACATGTAAACCTGGGAAAGCATGAAAGCCGTATGCCTCCCCAGGGGCGGTGTAACAAGGAGAAATATTTTCATTCCTCCTCATTTTTTCCTCTTTCCATGTGTGCTGCATTCTGCAGCAAACATAGAAAGAGGGAAACATCCCATGGATCGTTTTTTGTGCAGGAATGTTTCCCAAAAACAATCCTGCATGCATCGGAAATATGGTGCATTTCTGCCCTTTCCCTGTTGTGCAGGTCATGGCAGCAAGGTCACCAGTGCCACTTTAATGTAAATATGCCCCTCAATGTCCAGGCCATGTAAATGTCACAAATGTAATTTCTACCTTAAAATGAAATGAAATAAACCAGAACATATGCTCTCTGTGACAATGCAAACAGGACATATTTGTTTCTAGTGTGTATTGCAAAGACAATATGGTCAGGAGAGAAAAGACAGACTTATTTACCACCTGCTTCAATGCCTAACAAAATATAGCACACATGTCCTGCATATTTATTTTCACGTATTCCACGTATGTTTTCCACATGTGGCACTGCACAGAAGTTGCTGCCTTTTCTGAATCTTAAGGTGAAAAAGGGTAAACCCAAGACAAACCAAGAAGGAATCTGAAATACTCATAATCATGCAAATTAAAATGCTATGCAATTAATCTGGCACACTCATCTGATATAACAACAGCTCCTAGAATGTAATGTAACAAGCCTTTATTATAGAAACTAAAGTAAAGTTCTGAAAGGCTGAAGGTGTTCAGGCGTCAAAAGTTTTCCACAGATTGTTATAGTCCATAGAATGAGTGAAAGAGAACAGAACATATGACAATATATACATTTATCTTGTATAAAACACATGTCTTTTTCAAAGAGCGGTAGTAACTGATCCATTTCATTGGTACACATGTCTCTATTTTGACATAGGAGGATAAGCTGTTAAACATCAGGACGGTGGATTGGAAGGTCAGAAAGAAATGGAAAAGCAGAAGCATCTCAAGAAGAAGGACCAGTGGTCCCGGGTGAAGCCAGAGGAGTCCAGCTGCTAGCGTCATTGTTCCTCGTGGGAATCAGGACCTCGTTTAATGCATTACTTCAGGCACATGAAGGCTCCACAGGAAGCCAAAGGCCAGCCAAAACTAAAGCAGGCCAGAAGAAGGGTGGATAATCATCTCCGCCCATCTAAATCTTATTGTTTGAGCATTTAGGTTTCACCATGTTTTTTTATTGGTTGAGTGTATCCCTATGCTGCTTCCTTCGGGTATCTGCTTTCTCTTTTTTTCAGCATCGTTTGTAATTTGGCACTCCATCTGAAGTATACATCCTGCTCTTTTCCATCTCTCTTTCTCTCACTCTCTTTCTCTTACCAATTGAGCATGTACACTCTTTCCCTCGTTCCACTACTCCGAACTGCCTCTTCCCTTCCACCAGTCATCAACTCTCCCTTTAATAAAAAGTACTGCTGTGGCTTAGTGTCATTCTCTCTCGCTTTACCTTACCCTCACTTTCCTGCATCCTTCCACGTCCCCTCATCTGCCTTTCGATCCTTCTCCTGGGTCCGGCGGCATGTCTCCAGCCACCCAGCACTTGCCAAAGCCGGACTCTTTTGAACTCGCGCTGGCAATAGCAAAGCCAATATTGGCGGCCAAACAGCTCGGAAGTTCATCTTTTTAAATACTTCCAAGCTGGCTGACACTGTATCTGTAGCCATGTGTGTGATACAGCATAGAGGCCATCATAGAATTATAAACAAATAAAAATTTACTACACTTTCAAAATAACCGCTAGGATGGCCATCTTGCAGGTACAGAAACACACTTCCAAGATGTCCGGCTGCTGCTGTTGGCTTTGTCAATACCGTATAAATATAACAAGCATCGACAAGGCTAATAACAGCAAACAACAAACACTGACAAAAGCAGACCGATTGGCTTTCAGACTTCTTTGTTTTTGTTTCAATCTATGTGTGCACTTGACAACTAAAGATTGTAAAAATAATTTTGAATCTATCCCACAGCCTTTACAGGAGGACTTTCTAAAATATTTTGGAGCAATTGTTAAATAACTGTGCAGGACAGCTCAAAGATGGGTCCGTTGTAAATCTGAAAAGTAGGTCTACACTTGGAAGTTCACTGATTGGATAGCAAACATATTCAGTTACCTGCAACCGAAATGCTGGCAGGTCTGTACAGTTCTATGTTTTATGTTTAAACATCCAGTTACACGCTGTGGACTGTCCTACTTGCAAATTTCCACACGCTTGTTTCAATCGGGACACACATACAGTGACACTCATAGCTGGTGTAAAAGGTCATCTATTTTGGACAGGATTTAACATAAACATCAATAACTTTGAACTGTATAACTCCCTTTTGCCCAACCTTAACTTAAAAGCTTCCCTATGCCCTTCACTCTCTTCCAATGGCTCTCTTCAAATCTCCTCCCCTAGGCATTCCCCTATTCCTTTCATGCCCTCCTTGTTTGTAACATCCCACCCCCCCCCCCCATTCTGATCCTTCACCTCGTTTTTCCCCTTGGAAGGGGGACAAGCCCGCATCTGGCTCTCCCCCTCCCCCATTTCCTGCCAAACCTTGAGAACATCACCTGCCCTAACTGAGGTCAAACCCTCTCCCCAACCTATCTTATGAACGCGCTTCAACTAAAACCATTCCTAACTCCTTCCTTATCTGCCGGGCGGGTGGGTGGTCAAAACTTCTCCTATCTAGGTCGGCCCGAAAAAGAGGCCGACCCCACCCATCCACCCCCTTTTAAACCCCTTCACTAATCCCACCCCCACTTACCTCTCGACCAATCCGGCGCACCCGCGCCACTTCCTGTCCTCCCAAACAGGCCTGCGGAGAGACTAGAACGAGTCTCTCTCTCCGCGGGCCCCCCATAAACATAACATTAAAACTTGCATGTTTCCTTCTACATTTGTAATTCTTTCAGCTATTTTAAAGGTAACATTCTTATTTTTCATTTCCGTAATCTGGCCTCTATAATAGATGTGTTCTTCCAAACTGGTTCTGATTACAAAGGCGCATCCCCTTATGTGTTAGTGCGATGCTGTGTAATGCAGTTGAACTGATATAATTACATGATAACACTTTAGGTGGTGAGGGAAGTGCTATATGACATTCTAATGGACTACTTTAATTTCTGTTGTTCTTCTAACAGCTGCTCTAGTAACTATACAATGGTTTTGACATATTGATCGGGAATCGTCACATTTCTGTCAGTTTTCACAGACATGCTAGTTAGGGTAGCTCGGACATTTTCTCTGTTTAGTTTGTCATCTATGTAAATCAATTCAGCGACTTTAATATGTGTCTGGAGCAGTTTAAAGTGAATTCTACTCAACCTTTATCTACAATACAATTTATTTAGCTCTCCAGCTGCTGAGGTATCTTAATTCGAGACACCGATAAAACATGCCATGAATACCGCACATGCCAGCTTCTAACCCTTTTAAAATTCAACCCATTTCTGCTACCAAAACTCCAAAAGTGCCTGCTGTGGATAATTATGAAATTAAATTGTTTACAGTTCCATTCGACCATCACCTTCTGGAACATGTTCAAGAAACCTAAATGTAGTATGTGTGGATGCCGTAAAAGACATCCTTTGTCCGAAGCAACTTTATGTTTTGCCACAGCATGTGATGTCTTAGTTATATGAATAAATTATGCGACTATTGCTCAATATGTGTTCTTATTTTATTGCCTTGAGTAGTATGAGAGATTGAGGTGACTCCCTAGGATTGAATCCATTGCAGATTTGCTGGAAGTATAAATTAATCTAATTTTAGTTAATTAGGAGATTGCTTTTACTCTAAGCCTGTGGCTCTTAGTTCATTGAAGAGAGGTAGTAGTGGCATATTAAATGTAATAGTAGGCCTACGGATGCAGGTACAGCTGCTTGCTTGTTATGTCCATGAGGACATATCCTGTGGGCAGACCCTCACGCATTGCAAGCACCCATTTACCACCTGCGTCATAGGTAACGGGAATGGTCCAAGAAAGAGAGGGTGGGTGACCTCACTCCAATCACTGGTTGTATTTTTAGGGTGACTAGAGAAGCAAATTATGTTTGATTTAATATGAGTGTAGTCGCAGTCTGTAATCTGTTTACACGGCCTCAGTACTATGGACATTGTAAACAAACAACTTTCTGCAATTGTACCTCTAAAACAGCAGAAAATAGCCTGTTTATTATGTTCTTAGAAAAAAAGACTCCCGGCAGGTTCTATGAGAACAAGTAGAAGAAGAACAAACTAGCTTTTTAAAAAAAATATATATATAACATATTGCAAGGAGAGGACCTGATCTACTCCACGTCAAAGTAAATCGTGGATTGTTCACTCGGTATTAACTCAACTTCCAGTGCTTGAAATGTGGCAAAATGAATAATTCCATTTTCCTGTGAATATTTGCTGCTTATCCAACTTCACTTGGATAAACCCACAAATACTGGCAAGTTTCCATCAGTAATGAATTGGTGATATGACTGTTATTTCACAATTGCTGTGTAATGTCTAACACATACACACACACACACACAAACACAAACACACACACACACACACATGCACATGCACGCACACACACACACATTCATGCATGCACATGCACACACACAGATACATTAACCCTTTGGACTTTGATTATAACTGATAGAATGTTATTGTATCAACTGAAAACAAAATATGAGATCACATGCGCGCGAAAGCTTGAGTCTATCTCGACATAACATGTCAAAGCATAAAGTGCTAGCTGAGGTCGGTTATGTCTCTAAATGCCAATTTTGTCTTTTTAAAGACTCTGATGTCGGCCTGACATGTTACCTAAGGCACTGAGCCAAGTTACTCTCTGAACAATATCATAGTGCCAGGTTACAACTAGTAAATAGTGACCCAATATTGATTGAAATTCTTGTTTTTTCTTCTTTTAAAAACAGCAAAGCAGAGCGATCTTTGTAATTCACCTCTAGGTCAGCTTACCCGATAGGAGCTATTTTTTTCTTTGTCTACTTCTGCTTTACAACTGGCTATTCAATTCCTGTGCCTTGGCATGATGCATTGCACTTACCGCATCGTCAGGTAAAGTTGCAAATGATTTACCAGTTGTTCTTTCCCTTAGAACCACTTGTTGATGCTTTGGATGCATCGAGTGTGGAGGCTTTGAAGCGAAGGCTGTGACACCATCTATGTTCCGCAGTGGATGCAATCAAGAGACTGGGACTCACACTCCCTGCACTAAGCAATGGTCAATCCAGTCTTTCAAATGTACAGAAAGAGAACCATTTTCTTGAAGAGTTTGAATGAATATGTCTTTTAATTCGAAATTGTTGAGATGCAAGCCACAGTATCACAGCACAAGCAAGAGGTTATCTTCCTATGGCATGACAATGATAAATGCTTTGGACAGATTAGCCTTAAACAAGGCTAGGGTTTCATCTCATCGTGGACGCCATTGTTAAAGCATTTTCTGTAAATAGTTATCTCTTGCTCCAGGTTAGTGAATCAGGTCCTTTGGTAAGCACATCCGACGTTTGGAAATTGTTTAGTACATACCAGTTCTGGTATTTGTCCCAAAGAGTGCTATTCCTACACAACGTTGCATATCTGTGTCTGCAGGTCTTCTGCCACACAGGGTTGAAGATTCATGATATTTTGAAATTCTCAAAAACATTCTGTTAGGTCCGAAAAGGTGCTAGTCGTAGGTGTCCTTGCATCATTATGAAAACATTTTGAGGATTCCCTTTTCTCAAGCAAATACATACACATTGTAGTGTTGGGGCCCTAGGCCCTCATGCTACTAAAGAAACCACACAAACACAGTGGTATGGTAGGTGGAACTGGCCCTGGGCACGTGCGCCCGGCCCTTTTTATTGCCAGGGTCACCTGACCAGTGACGCCTGTGTTGGGTGGGTGTGGAGTGTATGTGGGAGGCCAGCCCTCAGCAGAGAGGCTGGCCAAACACTAGAACGTGTCCAGCAGGACACTACATTCCTCCAAAACTTTGAGGAACCAAAACAAAGTCCAACCTGCAAGAGAAAAAACACAGTAACAAAACACCACCATCAGTCTCTTGGCCTCGAGAAGGCAGGCTGCAGGATTGCAGTGGACAGGTGCAGCTGGGAGCACACGGATCCTTCTGCACGAGTTCATGATTTAACCAGTCACAGCCAGGCACGAACACTGTGTGGAAGAAATCCGGACTCTGACAGTCAGATGGTTGGATAAGTGTCCACTGATGTGCCGTGTTTCAGTCCTGTAGGCACTTGTGGCAAGGCGTTGCAGGAGTCCACTGTGAAACTGCTTGCCGAGATGTCCTGGCTTCACAAAGGCCAATCCCTCGAAGACGGATGACATCTGAGATGGCGTGAAGTCCTCCTCTGAAACCTTTGTACATCCTGACACTCTGATGGCAGAGCTGCTTCCAGACCACCTCTCGTTTGTGGATTCTTCACTATGGAACTTCCTCAAGGCCTTTTCGATGGGTTTGCCACAGGATTGGCATGGACTGTGCTGGGCTGCGTGTGGGCCATCTGCCGGCCGCGGCAGGCTCTCCGACAGGAGCCATGGTCAAATCATTCATGCAACCACAAGGTGGCTGTTCCGTGTTCAGGGAGCTTGCCAACCTAGACCAGGTGTATGTGGGCTCTCAGATTGTCTTAGGGAAATTGTCTCTCGTGTTGCCAGGAGGATGTCTAGCTGGTGTTATGTTAATTCACTGAAAACAGTCTTGGTGTGCTGTGACCTGTTGGGAGTCTCCATTGCACAGCCCTGTCTGTCTCTTTGATTTCATTGGTGGGGCAATGTCCAGTCCTCTCTCAAGCTTGAGAGGCCCCTTGTCTGGGTTGTCACGGGACTGCTTGTGGTCTGCGCCGGGGCTGCTTGTGTGCCACATAGGGCAGCTGCAAGACCTCCTAGGAGCCACTGCCCAGTCGCATGTGCAATTGCAGGGGTAGATGGGTCTAGGTCACGACTTGCTCTTGTCACTGATAGCAGGATACAGACAGGGCGAGCAGTTGGTCATTGGTTGACTGGTTCTTCAGAGCATTAAAGCAGAGGTGTAGGACTCCAGTCTGGTTGTTTAACTGCGCCTTTGATGGATACCGTGATGCACACTGCAATGATGATGTTTTGCCATTTGGAGACCTGGACGACAAATGATGTTGCTGGAGTGAAGGTGAGTGGAGTAACTTCATCATAGCGAGTGCAGTCTTTCTCTTGCTCATGTGCAGATGCTAGCAGTGGTGCCATCTGCTTCAAGCAGCCGATGACAGGTGGCTTGGATGGTCACCTTTGATGTGTGGGGTAAATACGTAGTTCGCGCATGGCGTCTTACATTTTGGCACTCCCGCCGAGCTGTCTCCAGTGACGTCACCGCACCCCGGTGGCTGTCTTGTCTGTGGGTGCACTCTACCTTTTGTTGTGTGAGTCCTCCATCTCTCCACCCTGTTGATCTTCTGTTCTTGTTCTTCTGTGGTCGTCAGGTGCTGCAGTGTGACAGGTGATGTCACACAGTCTCCTTTCTTTGTTGCAGTGTGACAGGTGATGTCACACAGTTTCCTTTCTTCCTTTTTCATAGCGTGGTGCTTTGCCACACTTTTTTCTCCTTAGTTGTCGCGTCTGGCCACTTGTCTCCCTTTCGTGTGGACCTTCCGAAGGTCCTGTCCTGCCAAAGGACTAGGGGCTCTTCCACGTGTTGCAGTGGTGGCATCGTGCCACTCAGGGTGTGCAACTCTCCTCTTGCCTGCTGCGAGTCACTGCCGACTCCGTCTTGAGGCAATGTGGGGGAGGACACTCCTTACTGAGTCTCTGGCCCGTTGCAGGGCAGTGACATAGGGTCACTTTCTTTTCCGCTTCCTCTTCACTTGAGGGCGCAGTGCTTGCGTCTCAAGGCAGTGCTTTCTTGGCACTGGGTCTTGCTTGAACCTGGATGTGCTTTGCAGGGTTGGTCGCTTCTGATGACCTCCTGTGTGATGGGCCAACGGTGGCCATCTTGTGTTGCTGAAAGGCTGGCTGGCACGACATTTTGTCCCGTGCATTATGTCACGCTCTCGGGTGCTCTCTCCAATTTTTTTTTGTTTTTTGCAGGCGTTGCCTTAGTCATCACGTTCTCTGGCGCAGCTCTCTGTGCATGTGACAGTCTCTTTTCTGGGCATCCCATGGTAACGCCTGGCATGTCCCTTTCTTGTCCTGCGGTGATGTCCATCACTGCTGGGGCATGTGGCGTTCTTTCGGTGGTGGTGGCGGACGGCCACCATGGGCTGCGCCATCCATGCGAACTCTCCTCGTGCCTCACGTGGCACTTGCGTCCATTCCTCACCGTTGCAGCTTGGCTGAGACAGCTGCAGTCTTCTCCTTCCCTGTGCAGCGTCGTCACGTGCTTCTTCCTCGCCGTTTCCGTCTTCTGCGCCACTTCCGTCCAGGTGCGCACTCTTGGTCTGGAGCAGTCACTTTCTGAAAGTGCTGCTGTAGACATGCCTTCATCCAATCTTGTTTTCCTTTAAAATTGAAATAGGGTGCAGTACCAACTTTGGCCACTGAACGCCAGCAGTGCACTTCTTTTCTAGCTTGAAGACAGTCTTTCCTGTTACCGGCCTGTTTGTTTTGAACCACACGCCGGTGAAGCCATGCTGAGGAGCCATGCTGCAGGAAGAGTTCACCAGGCCGGAGAGGGCTCTGGAGGGGGCTGCAGAGGCTGCAGGTAAGTGTATTTTCATTTATTTTCTCTTTTATCTTTTCTTTTATTTTTCTTTAGCACTGCATAGCCTCGTTTGAGGAGGCATACAGAGGGCACACATTGCAGTGAGAGGGGGCTCCGGGCACTGTTTTCCTCTGTAGGTGCGTGTCAGCACCTTAAAGCTTTACTCCACAATTTTTTGGGGGAGGTTGGGGGGGCGACTCTTGGCAATTTTGTTAGTGTCCTTGGTGCATGCTTGCACTGTGTCCTTTCAGTGCATGTCTGCACCACTTTCTTTCGGTCCACATGGCAGCTGGGGGGGGGCGGTTCTGGGCATTTCCCTTTCTTTTCCTGGTGCCTGGAAGCACCGCACCACCAGGCAGTTTGGTGCGCGGCCGCAGCAACATTCCTCATGCTGTGGGCCGCGTTGCTGGCATTTCTAGGGTGGGGGCCAGCCCTGGGCATATTTTCCTATTTCTTTCGTGGTGCATGCCAGCACCGAGCGCTTTGTTTGACTTTGGTGCATGCCATCACCATTTTCCTTTCTCGTGCACGGCCCCAGCAGACTTCCCAACACGCTGGGGGCGCGCTTCAGCAGACTCGTGTGGGGGCGGCTCCGGGCATGTTTACTCGGTGCGAAACAGCACTGTTATTTGTAACAGGAGAAAAGAGAAACGGCCCGAGGCATTTTCTATATAGTTGTTGTTATGGTGCGTGGCAGCACCATGCTCTTTCTCACACGCGGCTGCAGAGGGCACACGCTGCAGCCCGCATTATTTTCTTGGGGCAGGGGCGGCCGGCCTCGACATTGCTTCGTGCCCCTCACTTCTTACGACATTATGCGCGGCCCCAGATGCCGCGCTTTTCACCATGAGCATTTTCAAAAAAAGGGGGGTGGGCTGCCTTGGGCATTGGCGCACGCTTCTTTCGGTGTGCAATAGCGCCGTCCTGTTCACGGCGATCACAGCCGTCCTGGCAGTGCTGTGGTCGCCGCACCGCTTGGTGGGTGCTTTTTAGCAGTGTCGCGCTTTTCTGTTTGCGGCCGGAGCTGTTTTCTCAGAGCTGCGGGCCACGTTGGTTACTGTCAGATGGGGCTTTTTGCTTATACCCCCGGGCTCACCTCATGCTCGGTGTGTGGGGGATGGCGCTCCCGTTCCCTTCATTTTCTTCAAGGCTCACAGCGGGCACCAGTCTCTCCACTGGTTTACTGTCCTGTTCCCTCCATGAGGCAAGTAGTCGTCTGCGGCCATGCAGTGGACACATACAACTGAAAAAGCCACTGTACTGTCAGATATCGTTCATGCTCTTAGGGAGCGCACCTACCTGTCTATACCCTGTTCTATCCAGTAATACAAGCTCCTCTACTGCCATTCTATGAGATAAAAGTCAAGAGGTTTAAGTTTCAGGATCGGCACACGAGTGTTCCTGCTTTCAGTCTCTTATCTTCCTACTTTCAGGCAGAGACTCTGAACCGGAAGTAAACGAGCTGCAGGATCGTCCAGTGATATGTTGTTTTCGCAAATGAAAAGGTCTCAAAGCAACATTTTTGGCTTAATGAAGTTAATATTGTAAGTAAGTAAGTAAAATGTATTTGCATAGTTAGTTAAAATCAGTGCAATACAAGCAAGACATAAAAATAGTAAAATACAACTTAGAACCACTATTAAAAATTGCGTGATTAGGCAACTTTGTCTTGATGTATGCCAAGATGTTAAATGGGCCCCTAGGTCCTCAGGATTTTGCAGTTAGTCGCTATTCACCAGGGGCCCTAGTGTGCCTTATATCCTTATAGGAAAAACATTTGGAAGTGCAGTCTGCTGCGAGTCAGCCAAAGAATCTGTTCAGCCCCTTCGCTGCCAGGCCTTTTCCCCCTCAGATGGCAGGCCTGTTTTTTGGGGCAGGGCGCTCTTAGGCCCTCATAACTTTTTGTCCACATAAGCTACCCACGCCAAATTTGTGTCCTTTTTTCCTAACATCCTTGGGATTCTAGAGGTACCCAAACTTTGTAGGTTCCCCCGGAGGAGACCAAGAAATTATCCAAAATACAGTGAAAATTTAGTTTTTCTAAAAAAATGGGAAAAAGGGCTGCAGAAGAAGGCTTGTGTTTTTTTTCCCTGAAAATGGCATCAACAAAGGGTTTGCAGTGCTCAAATCAACAGCTTCCCAGCTTTCAGGAACAGGCAGACTTGAATCAGAAAACCCAATTTTTCAACAAAATGTTTGTATGTTACTGGGACATACTCCATTTTTACGATTTTTTGTGCTTTCAGGCTCCTTCCAGCAGTCTGTGACAGACATGGATGTGAAACCAATGCTGGATCCCAGAAACCTAAACATTTCTGAAAAGTAAACAAAATTCTGAATTCACAATGGGTAATTTGTGTAGATTCTACAAGGGTTTCCTATGGAAAATAACCACTGAAATAAAAAAATATTGAAGTTGAGGTAAAAAAACTGCCATTTTTCTCTACGTTTTACTCTGTAACTGTTTCCTACAATGTCATATTTTTTAAAGCAATATACCGTTATTTCTGCTGGACTCTTCTGGTTGTGGGGATATATAGGGCTTGTAGGTTCATCAAGAACCCTAGGTACCCAGAGCCAATAAATGAGCTGCACCTCACAGTGGGTTTTCATTCTATACCGGGTTAACAGCAATTAATTTGCTGAAATATAAAGAGTGAAAAATAAGTATCAAGAAAAGCTTTGTATTTCCAAAATGGGCACAAGATAAGGTGTTGAGGAGCAGTAGTTATTTGCACATCTCTGAAATCTGGGGTGCCCATACTAGCATGTGAAATACAGGGCATTTCTCAAATAGACGTCTTTTTTACACACTGTCTTATATTTGGAAGGAAAAAA
The DNA here is from genome assembly GCF_031143425.1 of Pleurodeles waltl. Classification (NCBI taxonomy): domain Eukaryota; kingdom Metazoa; phylum Chordata; class Amphibia; order Caudata; family Salamandridae; genus Pleurodeles; species Pleurodeles waltl. The sequence goes on from NC_090437.1 coordinate 399,228,933, forward strand.
GTTAGAGAAAGACAAGAGGCAATAACACTTGTTTTGCTATTCTATGTTCACCCAAGTCTCCCGATAAAAATGGTACCTCACTTGTGTGGGTAGGCCTAGCGCCCGTGACAGGAAATGCCCCAAAACACAGTGTGGACACATCACATTTTACCAAAGAAAACAGAGGTGTTTTTTGCAAAGTGCCTACCTGTGGGTTTTGGCCTCTAACTCAGCCGGCACCTAGGGAAACCTACCAAACCTGTGCATTTTTTAAAACTAGAGACCTAGGGAAATCCAAGACGGGGTGACTTGTGGCGCTCTCACCAACTTCTGTTACCCAGAATCCTTTGCAAAGCTCAAAATGTGGCTAAAAAACACCTTTTCCTCTCATTTCGGTGACAGAAAGTTCTGGAATCTGAAAGGAGCCACAAATTTCCTTCCACCCAGCATTCCCCCAAGTCTCCCGATAAAAATGATACTTGTGTGGGTAGGCCTAATACCCGCGACAGGAAATGCCCCAAAACACAACATGGACACATCACATTTTTCCACAGAAAACAGAGGTGTTTTTTGCAAAGTGCGTACCTGTGGATTTTGGCCTCTAGCTCGCCTGACACCCAAGGAAACCTACCAAACCTGTTCATTTTTGAAAACTAGAGACCTAGGGGAATCGACGATGGGGTGACTTGTGGGGCTCTCACCAGTTTCTGTTACCCAGAATCCTTTGCAAACCTCAAACTTTGGCTAAAAAAACACTTTTTCCTCACATTTTGGTGACAGAAAGTTCTGGAACCTGAGAGGAGCCACAAATTTACTTCCACCCAGCGTTCCTCCAAGTCTCCCAATAAAAATGATACCTCACTTGTGTGGGTAGGCCTAGCGCCCGCGACAGGAAATGCCCCAAAACACAATGTGGACACATCACATTTTCTCAAAGAAAACAGAGGTGTTTTTTGCAAAGTGCCTACCTGTGGATTTTGGCCTCTAGCTCAGCCGGCACCTAGAGAAACCTACCAAACCTGTGCATTTTTTTAAACTAGAGACCTAGGGGGAATCCAAGATGGGGTGACTTGTGGGACTCTCACCAGGTTCTGTTACCCAGAATCCTTTGCAAACCTCAAAATTTGGCTAAAAAACACTTTTTCCTCACATTTCGATGACAGAAAGTTCTGGAATCTGAGAGGAGCCACACATTTCCTTCCACCCAGCATTCTCCCAAGTCTCCCAATAAAAATGGTACCTCACTTGTGTGGGTAGGCTTAGTGCCCGTAACAGGAAATGCCCCAAAACACAAAGTGAACACATCACATTTTCTCAAAGAAAACAGAAGTGTTTTTTGCAAAGACCTACCTGTGGATTTTGGCCTCTAGCTCAGTCGGCACCTAGAGAAACCTACCAAACCTGTGCATTTTTCAAAACTAGAGACATAGGGGAATCCAAGATGGGGTGACTTGTGGGGCTCTTACCAGGTTCTGTTACCCAGAATCCTTTGCAAACCTTAAAATTTGGCTAAAAAAACACTTTTTCCTCACATTTAGATGACAGAAAGTTTTGGAATCTGAGAGGAGTCATGAATTTCCTTCTACCCAGTGTTCCCCCAAGTCTCCCGATAAAAATGGTACCCTACTTGTGTGGGTAGGCCTTGTGCTCGCAACAGGAAATGCCCCAAAACACTATCTGGACACATCAAAATGATCAAATAGAAAACTACCTGTTTTTGCGGGGGGACCTGCGTTTTTGGTCGTGGGCTCAGCAGCCATTTAGGGAAACTTACCAAACCCAGACATTTCTGAAAACTAGACACCCGAGGGAGTGCAAGGAGGTGTGACTTGCATGGATCCCCCAATGTTTTCTTACACAGAATCCTCAGCAAACCTCAAATTTAGCTAAAAAAATCACATTTGTCCCACATTTCTGTGTGGGATCACTTCACCGGGACAAATTTCCTACCACCCAACGTTCCCCTCAGTGTCCCGGTGAAAATTATACCTCACTTGTGTAGGTGGGCCAAGTGTCTGTGACAGGGAAGAGCCAAAAACACATCGAAATTGAGGGGGAACCAAAGTGGATCCAAAAGGGCAATTTGAAAAAAAACATTTTTAGGCGACATGTGCAGCACAAATTTTATAGGTATAGATGAGACAATGCTGGGTGGTAGGAATTTTGTGGATTCCTGCAGATTCCAGAAAGTTCCATCAAAAAAATGTGGGAAAAAGGTGTGCTTTCCAGCAAAGTTGCAGGTTTGCAGGGCATTGTGGGTAAGGAAACGGTGCGGGTGCATGTGAAGCACACCACCCTGGAATCAACTAGATGTTTAGTTTTCAGATGTGTCTAGGTCTTGTAGATTTTTCTGCATGGCAGCGTCCCAAAGTAAAAAAAAGTGCAGCCCTCATCATTCCAAGTGGGACGATTTTGAGAGTTACCAAGCTCTCATGGCCCAAATGTAAAACAAAAACTAAAAATATTCAAATGTCCTCTTGCTTGCCATGGGATAAGATGTTTTAGTGTGCAGGGGAGAGCTGAAAGACTGTTAGCCCCTTCAGTTCGAGTGGGGGCATAACCAGGCCCATACGGATTGGTAACCACCACCCCACAATTTTCTTTTATTTATTTTTTTCCCTGGCATCTAGTAGACTTTTTGTCCCCCCAGGGTGTGGATCGGGGGTAATTGCCCAATCTGCCCACTGGTGGGCAGAACAACTTTGGTCCCATTTATTTGGGGAGGGGGTATGACCATTCCCCCAACCTCTTATTTTGAAAAAAAAATCTTCCCTGGTCCCTGGTGGGCTTTTTGCCCCCCTTGGGGGCAGATGGGCCTTCCAGAAATAGGCCAATTTGCCCCCAAGGGGGGCAGTTATGGCCAACAGTAATGTGCCCCCATGCAGAGCGTCCCTTGCCCAAGGGGCTGCCCCCCCAAAGAAAACACACACATACACACACACCAATCCATGGTGCCTAGAGGTTTCTGCCCCCTTTGGGGGCAGATTGGCCTAACAAAAATAGGCCAATCTGCACCCAAAGGGGGCAGAAATGGCCTAAATACAAGTTGCCCCCCAGGGGAGTGACCCTTGTCTAAGGATCGCTCCCCATACATAAAAACATAAAGTAAATAAAAAAATATTTATTCCTGGTGTCTAGAGGTTTCTGCCCCCCCGGGAGTGACCTAATTATATTAGGCCAATCTACCTCCAGGGGAGGCAGAAAAGGTCTAAAAATATTTTGCCCCCCCCGGGGAGTGGCCCTTGCCAAAAGGGCCGCTCCCCTTATGCGTTAGTAGAAAAAAAATAAACATTCCCTAGTGTCTTATGGTTTCTGCCCCCCCTGTGGGCAGAAATGGCCTATAAATATTTTGGCCCCTCAGGAGCGACCCTTGCCTAAGGGGTCACTCCCCAAACATAAAAAAACAATAAAAAATTATCCCTGGTGTCTAGTGGATTTCTTCCCCCCACCTCCCCCCAGGAGCAGAAATGGCCTAGAAATTGTATGCCACCCTGGGGAGCGGCCCTTGCCCAAGGGGTCTGCTCCCCTTATTAAAACAAACAAAAAAAATCCCTGGTGTCTAGTGGTCATTTCTGCTGCCCGATTACATCGCGATCGGGCAGCAGAAATGCTCAGTGAGACATGAAAGGAGAGGAAAGGCCTTTCCTCTCCTTTCATGCCTCTCTGCCCCCTCCACGTGATCGGAGGAGAAATGCTTTTACATTTTTCCTTCGATCGGCGCTGGATGCTCTGATGAGGTCAGCGTGCAAAAGCATGCTGATGTCATCAGACACCATGGGGAGGTCGGGGGGAGCGGTGGTGGAAGGGGAAGCGAATCCCCTTTCATCACTGCCTAGGGGAGGGGGGTGCCTGGCCATCTGGGGGAACGCTAGCACTCCCCCCGGGGGCCCATAGCAGGACGAGCTGATCTCGTTCTTGGTGCAGGGCAACCGTTGCCGAGGGTAAGACCAGCTCATCCTGGGCACCCTAGGGGTTAAAGGTGGTGACTATTCAAATGCCAATTCTGAAGTGACTGACAATGCAGAGGATGTTGTGCCGCTGACTTTTTGCATCTTCTTCACCACCAGCGCTAGGACTTGACCAGCCTACAGTTCTGCTGTGGATCCTCTGAAAAACAGGCCAGGACTGCCTGTCTCTGTGTTTGGATATGTTGTGCATTGAAAGGCGCTTTAAGCAGGATGACCCTTTCACCCTTAAGATCCAAAACAAGGGCAAAGTAGATGCAACATGTCCTCTAGACCATTCCCACATAAACAGCAGTTGGTAGAAGTTTGCTCCCTCTGCCAAGGTGATAGATGTAGCACTGACAATAGTATGCCCAGACTGTTTTTTAGTAATTTCTCCTTTGTATGTCTGGAGTATCCTTAGCCAAAGTAATTTAGAGGGCCAGTTGTACTATAACCATTAATCGTCACTCAGGCACGGCTGCGTTTTGCAAAGATGGCTTTATCTCCCACCAGTGATATATTTTTGATTGTTCGCCAGGCCAGTTTCTCGAAAACTGCGTGACTGGTAGAGATATCCCAAATTCCGGACAGCCCTATGTTTGCAGGAGATCACTGAAGAAACCTCCTCGCAGGCGATGTGACACTGCCCTGCATGTCCAGCCACAGTAGATGGTTCAAGGTGTATGGGGACAGTCTTCTTGATCTTTTGGCAGCAAACCATAAAAGTTCCTTGCTTAGCCAGAGACTGCTTTGTGAAGTTCAGCTCCAGCTGGATCTCTGCTGCTAATGTGTAGTTAGGTACACTGAACAAAATTCTATAAGCCTTGACCAGCATAATGTCCAGTGTTTTTGAATCCCTGTCTCTCAGTGCTTCACTACCATAGGTGATCCTTGGTAGCAGCTTGGCTTGAACAACCCTGAGAAGAGGTTCCCACTTCCGGCCTGTGAGCTTCGATTTCAGGTGACTGAATGTTACTGCCAGGTGTTGCAGGTCTACCTCTGTGTGGGTGTCCGGAACCACGTAATCGGTGTACAGGCTAGTACCCTGCCCCCCAACCTAGGGGAATGGGAGTTACAGTAATCAAGTTTCTGCATCAGGTCAGCCATAAAAAGACTGAGAAACATGGCGGCAAGCACTCAACCCTGCTATAATCTTTTGGTGGTTGGAAGTTCAACTGGCTGCATATCTATGCTCAGTTTCACTTGCATCCAGGTTTCTGCGTGGACCAAAATTGACATATCCAGCAGCGGCCACTGGATATCCCAGTCCTCCAATTTCCTCCAGAGTCTTCTGTGGTCTATGTTTTTATATGCTGCCCTGAAATCGATGAAGCATTGTTGGAAGTGTTGCTTGGAAGACCTCACCTTATCTCTAAGCATTGCCATGTCTAAGATGTTGGTTGTTGTGCCAGTTGCTTTAGGGAACCCAGTTTGATTGAACTGAATAATTGACTTTGTCGATGCTCAGACTTGTAATTCTTCAAGTAGTGCCCTTGCAAGGTATTTTGCCTCAATGTCTATCAAGGTGACCATTCGGTAGTTTTTGAACAGGGTTGTACTCATGTTTTATGTATTGGGGAGATGAATGAGCCAATCCGGAGGCTGGTATATTACCTAATAGTTTAATTTCTCAAAATAGAGTGTCCAGAATCGCTGCCCAATATTCTGCATCTTGCTTGAAGAGGGCAGGGGGAATGCCATTCGGTCCTGGAGCTCCCTTCCCTCCTGCTTGTTGTAATTTGGTGCTTGATTATTACTGCATTGAATCACTAGGGGTCTAGCTGGTTGACGTCAGATGATGCACGGGCCCTGCTGTTTGATTGATCTGTGGACAATGTGCCTTCTTTTTTCATGCTTACCAACTGGCACACATTCTGCCGGTTGTAGTGAGACTTTAAAAAGTCTGCCCACGTCTATTCTTCTGAGATGTGCGATGCTATAACCCTGTGAGAGGGTCGTAATTTATTGTATTGTTTTTGATCCTTAACGTCGGTAAATAGCTGTGTCCAAAGTTCCTCTTCTTGGGACCTTCTGACAGACCATTTTAGTGTTTTGAACGTGCATCTTTGATGGTTAGTGGAAGGAGAAAATGTGAGTCCCCTGGTTTTGTTTCTCAATGATCTCAATGTGCTCCCTATGGCCCTTTTAATTTGTTTCTGTTGTTTGCTCAGCCCTGCAGAGAACCTGTTGATTGCCCTAAGAGTTGGGTTAGTTCTTACGTTGACTGTCATGGAGAAGGAGTTTCCTAAATTGGCAGCAAAACTTTCCCATCTTCCAATAAAAGTGCTTGCAGTGTATTCTTGAGATGACAGTAGACCGTTTGGCAACTGAAATACCCCCTCAGTTATTGTTAGTGAAGTTTTAATTCTCTTTTAATTGATTGTGGAGTGTGGGCCATCTGCCCTGTGTTCCAATGCAGGAGCGGATGCTAGGAGTGGCATCTCTTGTGGCCTGTGGTTGCTGTCTCCTTTGTCCCCTAGCTGAAATGAGGAGACACAAAGAAACAATGAGAGGGACACAAATGTGTAGTCTAGTGTGGAGCTAGTCGTTGCTGAGTAGAAAGAAGACATTGGCGGAGTCTTCTCGAAATCTTCCATTTAGTGCCCTAAAGCTAATGTGCTCCAAATTGTCCAGTAGACGTTTGGCAGTTTTATTCCTTTTGCCATGCAAGTTTCTGCTTTATTCTGGGGTATTCCAACATGAAGAGCCCAAGAGATGTAGATTTAGGTCCCCAGAGAGGTTGAGATTGGAGGAGTCCAGCTTGCTCATATGCTCTAGGAACATGTCCACAATATGTTTAGAGTCCGGTTCCCTATGTTTCAGATGGATATGAGCATGAAAAATGATAACCTCCTCCTTCTTTCCATCAAAGAGGGGGCTGGTCTTGACCGCTATTATAGCCTGTGACGTTGGGGGGATTACCTCTGCCATGGCTATGCAGGTTTGTGATACTTAAGTTGCCAGCCACCCTGATAGGTGACTGTAATGGGATTGCTTAACTGCTGGCTCGGAGAAACAGGTGAATCCCTGGAGTTGAGGAGGTGCAACCAACCATGTTTTCTAGATCACAATTATATCAAAAGATTTAATATGAGACAAAAACTGTGGTTTAATTACTTTACTTGCCAACTCATTGACATTCCACGAGTCCAGGCAGAGAGTGGATTTGCTCCATTTCAATGGCTTACCCCGATACCCGCTACTAACTGTTCTGGTTATCGGCATGAGATCTGTGATCGTGCTTGAATGCCAAGATGGAGCTTGAGGTTGGCAGTACCTGTCGCTTGACGTAAACTGCCTTTTTGATGACTGACCCCGACCTCCCCCATGGACAAAACCAGTAGAATTTAATGTGCGATTGCCATTGTCGTTCATTAAAAGTAAGGGAGAAGGGCAACCTGTGTTGTGGTGAAGGGTAATGTCTCTCACCCACTCTTTACATTTGTGATTTTCAACTAAGACTTTTTAGGCAGTTGCTGATGCTCCAGGTGGCCTTTGTAACTTCACATGATGATGCGGCATCTGGTCTGAATTCTATCCCAAGGAGATCACTCGACCTAATATCAGCTAAAGATGGAATAGTTAACAACAGCAATACGATGTTGCCTCTGTTCAGGATGTCCCAGAAGCCTCTTGACAAATATTCCAGTTTGAAGAGAAGGATGCTGTTGCACCTAGCCTTTCTGCAAGGTCATCCCCAATTGTTTTCCCTCCTTTGTCCTAATTTTTCGGACCAGTTTTTGTTGGCTTTAGGACTCTGGGCACTTTACCACTGCTAATCAGTGCTAAAGTGCACATGCTCTCTGTGTAAATTGTACTGTTGATTGGTTTATTCCTGATTGGCATATTTGATTAGTAGTAAGTCCCTAGTAAAGTGCACTAGAGGTGTTTAGGGCCTGTAAATCAAATGCTACTAGTGGGCCTACAACACTGGTTGTGCCACCCACATTATTAGCCCTGTAAACATGGCTCAGACCAGTCACTGCAGTGTATGTGTATGCAGATTTAAACTGCCAAAACGACCTGACAAGTGTACCCACTTGCCAGGCCCAAACCTTCCCTTTTGGTACATGTAAGGCACCCCCAGGACTAGGCCCTAAGTATCCCCCATGGGCAGGGTGCAGTGTGTTTAAAAGGTAGGGCATGTACTTGTGTGTTTTACATGTCCGAACAGTGAAATACAGCCAAATTTGTTTTTCACTGTTGCAAGGCATCTCTCCCTCACAGGTTAACATGGGGGCTGCCTTTAAATAACTTTAAAGCGCAGATTCCCTTTGCAGCCAGATAGAAATATGGAATTTTTAGTGAAGTTGGTTTTTGGATTGTGAGTTTGAAAATGCCAATTTTAGAAAATAGGCATTTTCTTGCTTAAACCATTCTGTTTGTGGATTCCCCGTCTCGGTCAGTTTGACAGTTGGGCTGTTTGCACCTCTCCTCTAGACAGTGACACACCGGTAGTTGGGGTGTAGCCTGCATATCCTGATGATCCATCTGTGCTGAAGGGGAGGGGAGGAGTGGTCACTCACACCTGAAAGGCCTGTGCCTCCCCTCACACAATGCAGTCCCCAACCTGCTGGTGTGTGTCTGTGGCCTGGCCTGGACAAGGAAGGATCTTGCAAACATGTGAGACTTTACTTTGAAGTTTGCCAACTTCAAAGGCAGAAAGGCGTATAAGAAGAAGGCCCAAACCCGCAGACTTTTAGAATCTTTCTGGAATCAAGATGAACCTCTGCATAGGAGAAGACCTGAAGTGCTGGAGGAGGAGTACTTCCCTTTGCAGTGTTGCTTTGTGGGACTGGTCTGCAGTTGCTGCTTGAAAAGAGTTCAAAGGGTAAACTTTGCTGTGTGTCCTGCTTGAGAAAGTTCTCCAAGGGCTTGGAGTAGAGCTTGCCTCCTGATGGAAGTCTCAGGGACACCAAATACTTCAGTTTCCTTGACCTGCAGCACTGGGAACTGTGTGTTTTGTGCTGTTCAAGAGGAGAAACCACTGCAACACCGCCAACGATGCCAATGACCTGCAACGTGACCTGCTAGCGCTGCACGGAGTCTCACTGCCCCGCTTCGCACCGTGACCTTGGTCTCACCTACACCGTCACCCGACGACTTCACCTAGATGCTGCTCACACTCCGGCATTCGCCTGCTCACACCACAGCCGGGAACTCCTGACGCCGCCACTCCTGCTGACACCAGCGCCGCTGCCTGCATCGTGGCACCCTAGCCCGACGCCATCCACGCCAGCGCTCCTGACTTCATTAACATGCGTGTGACTTCAAGGTACTGTTTGTGGGTCTTCCCAACACCGTAATTGGCCAAAGATGCCACAGCTGGCCTGACCTGTTTGTTTTGTTGATCACAACGCCATGATAGCCCCAGATGGAGCTATTGACTTCAAGGAACTGAATTTTTGATTAAATCTTACAGAATTCATATTTTTTATTACTGTATGTTGGATTTTTATCGGATTTGGTCTTGTTTTACACACATAAAAATTGTCTATTTTTCTAAGACTGGTCTGGTGTCCTTTTGTAGTGTTTTCACTTATTACTATGTGTTGTGTACAAATGCTTTACACATTGCTTCTGAGCAAAGCTTGACTGCTCATGCCATGCTACCAAGGGGGTGAGCAGGGGTTATCTGAGCAGGCATCTCCCTTATCCTGACTATAGTGAGGGTCCCTACTTCGACAGGGTGCAAACCAACTCCCAACTAGAGACCCATTTCTAACAAATGCTAAAATCCAAAAGCGGACTCTGGGGGTGGGGGGAGTATAGTATGAACCCACTCCCAGGAGTGCTGACCAGCGAATTCAGATCCTTGTGATAAACTTGGCCCCCAACCTCTTGGATTGTTTTGCTCTGTCGGCTAGGTGTGACAATTGATTGGAAAAGGCACTGCATCCCCCTGTTCTTAACTGACTGGCCCTTCATTACTGGGGACCCAAATTGTAGAGCCGATAAGCTTCTAGGCAAAGTTGGTGTTCTGTTTTATTTCAGGCTGGGAGGGAACAAAGTGAAAGGAACGCAAAGAATGCAGCACTCTTAGTCTGAGTAATGAATTTATTACGGCACTTCCCAAGTTATATGAAGATTATAACGTGAGCAACACATCTGCAACTCTTCAATTAATCACAGCAGTAGAATAATAATAATCAACAAAAATCCAACACACCAACAATGAATATGATATATATATATATATCTATGCATATATATATATATAGTGACTACGTATTCATGCATGCACACCGCAAAGCTAGAAATAAGAATTAAAAATGCATCACCAATGGGCTTGACTCCGACATCATCGCTTGTCTGCGAACTTCAGCTTGTGGAACTGTTAGAAATGGGTTCTCTAGTTGGCAGAGGTATACACCTTTGTCCAAATAGGGACCACAATCCAAGTCAGGGTAAGTCTAGAGCTGCTCTCCACCTAAATTTGGGAACTTCCCAGAGTTCTCCTTTGTTTTTTGCATAATTTATGCATCACTCTAACCCTGAAAGTGCCTTGTTTTGACTTATACTGAGTGCTCCCTTGTGTCTGGACAAAGCTAAACCCCTCTGAAGAGCTCTAATGAGAGACAAACAAGTGTCAGGGGTTGCTTTACTCATTCTAGGTTGGCTTGGACAGTGTTTGACCAGTCCAAAGCTGCAATACTGTGCCTGGAGTGGTAAATGGCTTTTGTCATTTTACAGCTCGGCGAGGATGACACTGTGTCAATCCTATGCTTAAAGATTTTGCTAGATAAGCAGACATCTGAAGTGAGCAAATCTAAAGTGTCGCTGGTGTTGCAGGATGCTCCTTACTAGAGCTGCTCTCCATCTAAATTTGGGGACTTCCCAGAGTTCTCTTTTGTTTTTTGCATAATTTATGTGTCACTCTAACCCTGAAAGGGCCTTGTTTTAACTTATACTGGGTGCTCGCTTGTGTCCGGACAAAGCTAAACTCCTCTGAAGAGCTCTAATGAGAGCGAAGCAAGTGTCAGGGGTTGCTTTACTCATTTCAGGTTGGCTTGGACAGTATTTGACCAGTCCAAAGCTGTAATACTGTGCCTGGAGTGGTAAATGGCTTTTGTCATTTTACAGCTCGGCGAGGATGATACTGTGTCAATCCTATGCTTAAAGATTTTGTTGTACAAATGGCAAAATAATTTGTCGTTATCTAGCTTTGGTGTGGATAGCACTGTGCTGATCCTATGCTTAAAAACTTTGCTAGATAAGCAGACATTTGAAGTGAGCAAATCTAGAGTGTCGCTGGTGTTGCAGGGTGCTCCTTACTAGAGCTGCTCTCCACCTAAATTTGTGAACTTCCCAGAGTTCTCCTTTGTTTTTTGCATAATTTATGCATTACTCTAACCCTGAAAGGGCCTTGTTTTGACTTATACTGGGTGCTCCCTTGTGTCTGGACAAAGCTAAACTCCTCTGAAGAGCTCTAATGAGAGCGAAACACGTCAAGGGTTGCTTTACTCATTCCAGGTTGGCGTGGACGGTATTTGACCAGTCCAAAACTGTAATACTGTGCCTGGAGTGGTAAATGGCTTTTGTCATTTTACAGCTGGGCGAGGATGACACTGTGTCAGTCCTATGCGTAAAGATTTTGCTGTTCAAATGGCAAAAGACTTTGGGCCATATTTATACCTTTTGATGCAAAACTGCGCCGGCGCAGTTTTGCGTCAAAAATAATACTGCAGGCTAACACCATTTTGGTGCGTCGTGCGGGTGTCAAATTTACACTTTGACGCACGGTGCGGCACAAACCACAGGTGGGAGTCATTTATTTTGACGCACACCGCAGCGTCAAGTCGTGAAGCAAAACGACGTTAACGAGGCGGAAATGACTGTGGATCGATTTACCACCCCGCAAACCGGATATGCGTCGTTTTTGATGCAATAGCGTCAAACAAACCTTCGAACACTGCCATTTCAGCAGAGGAGAGCCAAAATGGAACCCAGATGCCACTACAGACCCCAGGAAGATGACAACAGACCAAGAACCAGCCAGGAGGGCCCACACAAGAACCAGGGCACTTTTAAGAAGAAAAGAAAGTGTTGCTTCAGTGCAGAGGAGCCGGAAATGCTGGTTAAAGAGGTGACGGAACACCAGCACCAACTGTTTGTCACCTCTAAATTGTCAATTAGTAGGAGAGAGGCTATATGGTAACAAACTGTCATCAAGATCAACAGTGTGGTAGAAGTACGCAGAACAGTCATCGAGTGCAAGAAACGCTGACATGACTCCAAGCGCAGGACCAAGAAAAAGATGGCCAGGAACAGGAAGGCAGCACTGCAGACTGGAGGTGGGAGTTTAGCACACCAGGAGGCCTTGGACCACATGGAGGAGATGGTCGCAGCCGTCATCCCTGAGTAGACTGTCACAGGGATTCAAGGACAGGACAGTGCAGACTATCAGGACACAACGCACATGCAGGATAAGTCGCATGGGGAATTAAAATGCACTAATGTTAACTGCCAGCGGGGGGAATACCTACTACACAATGCATGTAAGTCATCATATACATGGAGTGGCATGGGTAAAGAGGGATGGCATGGGGGCATGGCCTGCTCAGACAGAAGCAGGGGCACACCATTACACTACACCAACAACAGTCCCATGGGGGAAGGCTGCCATGCCAACGATGGAGCAAAGGGAAAGCCATGCCAGGAGGGAAGGGCACAATGTCAAACTGACATCCCGGCACATGTCAGCCACCATACCCCCTACATTAACTAGGGCCCTATTAACAACCTCTAGCCATACCGACAACTGGAATGTAACTGCGACAACAGTTGCCACTACCACCTCCGCTCTGTGTGCAGCTCAAGTAGCCAATGGCAGTAACCTCCATTGGATCATACACACCTAAATTAGAGGGTTGAGGAATACAACTTCAACAATCCCCTGAAAAAAGACAAAGGCCCCAGTACTGTCAAATGTCAATGCCCATATGTAGGAAGTTGGCTCTGCATGTACTATTTCAAAGTAAGAAATCGCATGCACAGAGTCCAAGGGTTCCCCTTAGAGGTAAGATAGTGGCAAAAAGAGATAATTCTAATGCTCTATTTTGTGGTAGTGTGGTCGAGCAGTAGGCTTATTAGAGGGTAGTGTTGAGCATTTGTTGTACACACACAGGCAATAAATGAGGAACACACACTCAAAGACAATTCCAGGCCAATAGGTTTTTATATAGAAAAATATATTTTCTTAGTTTATTTTAAGAACCACAGGTTCAAGATATACAATCAATACTTTAAATGAAAGGTACTTCACTCAGGTATCATAGAAACTTTGAATCAGCAAAATAGCATGTACAGTTTTGGCAAAAATGGCAATAAGCTATTTTAAAACTAGACACAGTGCAAATTTCAACAGTTCCTGGGGGAGGTAAGTATTTGTTAGTTTTGCAGGTAAGTAAACCACCTACAGGGTTCAAAGTTGGGTCCAAAGTATCCCACCGTTGGGGGTTCAGGGCAACCCCAAAGTTACCAAACCAGCAGCTCAGGGTCGGTCAGGTGCAGAGGTCAAAGTGGTGCCCAAAACACATAGGCTTCAATGGAGAATGGGGTGCCTCGGTTCCAGTCTGCCAGCAGGTAAGTACCCGTGACTTCGGAGGGCAGACCAGGGGGGTTTTGTAGGGCACCGGGGGGACACAAGTCAGCACAAAAAGTACACCCTCAGCAGCATGGGGTGGCCTGGTGCAGAGTGCAAACAGGTGTCAAGTTTGCAATAGATTTCAATGGGAGACCCAGGGGTCTCTTCAGCGAAGCAGGTAGGCAAGGAGGGGGCTCCTCGGGGTAACCACCACCTGGGCAAGGGAGAGGGCCACCTGGTGGTCGCTCCTGCACTGGAGGTCGGATCCTTCAGGTCCTGGGGGCTGCAGGTGCAGTGTCTTTACCAGGCGTCGGGTGCTTGGAAGAAGGCAGTCGCGGTCAGGTGGAGCCTCTGGATTCCCTCTGCAGGTGTCGCTGGGAGGGCTCAGAGGGGCCAACTCTGGCTACTCACAGGGTCGCAGTTGACGGGGAGTCCTCCCTGTAGTGTTGTTTCTCCGCAGGTCGAGCCAGGGGCGTTGGGTGCAGACTGGAAAGTCTCACGCTTCTGGCAGGAAACGTGCAGTCCTTTAAAAGTTGTTTCTTTGTTGCAAGTTGTAGTTTCTTTGGAACAGGGCCGCTGTCCTTGGGAGTTCCTGGTCATTTTAGATGCAGGGAAGTCCTCTGAGGCTTCAGAAGTCGCTGGACCCTGGGGAACGCGTCACTGTTGCAGTTTCTCTCGAAGTGGGGAGACAGGCCGGTAGGGCTGGGGTAAAAGCAGTTGGTGTCTCCGTCTTCTCTACAGGGATTCAGGTCAGCAGTCCTTCTTCATCTTAGGTTACAGGAATCTAGTTTCCTAGGTTCTGGGGCCCCTAAATACTCAGTTTAGGGGTGTGTTTAGGTCAGGGGGTAGTAGCCAATGGCTACTAGCCCTGAGGGTGGCTACACCCTCTTTGTGCCTCCTCCGTGAGGCGAGGGGGACACATCCCTAATCCTATTGGGGGAATCCTCCATCTGCAAGATGGAGGATTTCTAAAAGTCAGAGTCACCTCAGTTCAGGGCACATTAGGGGTTATCCTGACTGGCCAGTGACTCCTCCTTGTTTTTCTCATTATCTCCTCCGGCCTTGCTGCCAAAAGTGGGTCCGTGGCCGGAGGGGGCGGGCATCTCCACTAGCTGGGATGCCCTGTGGCGCTGTAACAAAGGGGGTGAGCCTTTGAGGCTCACCGCCAGGTGTTACAGTTCCTGCAGGGGGAGGTGAGAAGCACCTCCACCCAGTACAGGCTTTGTTACTAGCCACAGAGTGACAAAGGCACTCTCCCCATGTGGCCAGCAACATGTCTGGTGTGTGGCAGGCTGGTAAAACTAGTCAGCCCACACTGGAAGTCGGGTATGTTTTCAGGGGGCATCTCTAAGATGCCCTCTGGGGTGTATTTCACAATAAAATGTACACTGGCATCAGTGTGCATTTATTGTGCTGAGAAGTTTGATACCAAACTTCCCAGTTTTCAGTGTAGCCATTATGGTGCTGTGGAGTTCGTGTATGACAGACTTCCAGACCATATACTCTTATGGCTACCCTGCACTTACAATGCCTAAGGTTTTGCTTAGACACTGTAGGGGCATAGTGCTCATGCACCTATGCCCTCACCTATGGTATAGTGCACCCGGCCTTAGGGCTGTAGGGCCTGCTAGAGGGGTGACTTATCTATGTCATGGGCAGTGTGAGGTTGGCATGGCACCCTGAGGGGAGTGCCATGTCGACTTAGTCATTTTCTCCCCACCAGCACACACAAGCTGGTAAGCAGTGTGTCTGTGCCGAGTGGGGGGGTCCCCAGGGTGGCATAAGACATGCTGCAGCCCTTAGAGACCTTCCCTGGCATCAGGGCCCTTGGTACCAGGGGTACCAGTTACAAGGGATTTACCTGGATGCCAGGGTGTGCCAATTGTGGAAACAAAGGTACAGTTTTAGGGAAAGAACACTGGTGCTGGGGCCTGGTTAGCAGGCCTCAGCACATATTCAAATCATAACTTGGCGTCAGCAAAGGCAAAAAGTCAGGGGGTAACCATACCAAGAAGGCATTTCCTTGCACCATAGTTGTTGCAAACATCAGCCAATATCAACAACAATAGGAGCTACACAGCACTAAGGACATACCCATGCTGCATATGTCAGGGTCCATCCTGTGCCTGGGTCACAATGTAACATCCCAAATGTCATACTGCTCAGACAACAGCATTAAGGGGGAGGACACATGTAACTGGTCACTGAAATACACCTGCACAGTCAGAGGAGGAAATAGGACATTGCTATGATTATCAGGGCAATCCAATGTACCACACATTCCCAACATCAGCTGTACACATTACCAATGCCAACATCCATATTGTGCCGTAACATTTCTATGCATAGGATATGCTACATGTCAACTACATTTAATTGGATGTGAAAGATCAGAGACTGGGGCAGGTCCAGATTGTCAAGTGTGCTGCCAGTGCCATCAGAACACCCACAGCCAGTGAAAGGTGTCACCATGAGAATGGATGTAGACTGAGGGTTGAGTAGGACAAGAAGGTGGCAATTCACTATTTGGCCTAAAACAAGACTAGAGGAAATGATGCAGAGAAGTCCAATAACTTAATACTATACATGTGACATGCAGGTGGGCAATAGGCCTGGGATAATGCCCATCTGAAAGACTGGAGCAATAAACACGAAACAAGATCACAATGTGAATTCATCACAAGGCAGGCATGTCACATCACTAGTGCCACAACACAGACACACTAATTGTACCCTGTTTCATTGCAGAGGAAGATGGATCTCCTGCGAATATGCCTGTCCCAGACTACCCTGATGACATGGATGATGAGCTGATAAACATTCCACAGGAGACCATCCAAGAGGTCCTTGAAACCCTCCAGACCCCACCTTCAGTCACAAGGAGGAGCACAGAACAAGCAGCCATTGTAGAGGACCTGTAAGAACTGTAAAATTATTGACATCACTTTCCTTCACAGTAAGGAGCCTATCCCTACCCACCAACCCAATTGTAAGACCTGCCAGCTCCAATACAGCGGAGGACTCAGACAACACAGGCACCAGCTTTGAGCGAACTGTAGTCGGAGTACAGCGGGAGCTGGCCAAGGAGGTGTGGGTAGGGATGCAAACTATGGCAGCCAGCCTTGAGAGGGTGCGTTCGTGCATGATGTCAACTGAAGAACAGGCAGCAGCTATGCAAGGGGGAACAACTATCTTGCAGGAAATAGAAAAAAGGATGAAGGAAATCAGCACAGCTGTAATACAGTTGACTCAACACCTACAACAGCAATCCTGTCAACGTGTGCATGAATGCAACATTGAACCCCTCATGGCTGACCTGGCTGCTTACCATCGTGATGTGGCTGCTATTCTCAAGAACCAGCAGATCCTCCTTGCTGCAGTACTGCTCTTAAGACCTTCACAGGTAGCAGCGACCGGGATGTCTGACTCCACGTCTTCTAACACTGAGTTGTGTGCTGCCCCTTCACAACCACCACCAACAAGGACAGAGGAGGCAACACACACATCAGAAGAAGACATGGAACAGATCACTTTCACACGGAAAAGTACCCGGAAGCACTAATCCCTGCCACATGGCCCACTATTACCAAGGTCCTGCGCTTTGTAACATGCCACTCTTACAATAACTCTACTTAATGACTGTTCTGCTTACCACTGTATATCTTGTCAGCCTGCCCAGTGATTGTCTCTCCGCTACTCATTGACAAATCCTGTCCCTCTGCACTGTCTGAAACATCACCCCAGCATGTCAAAAGCATTTCCGTAACCCCTTGTGTAGGATCACAATGTAAGATGTCACTCTAATGGACTAACAATCATGGACAATGTACATATAGCACTACAGCACTTTTCTATAAATAGCACTTACACAACAAATTTGTCTCTGGGTAATGTGACATATCAACTGTGCAGTAGATAACTGAAATGCGCCTACTGTAAAGTTACAACTGTCTTGATATTATGTAGTCAGATAATTCTGCACAGTGCCCATGATTGCATCATACTCTGCCTTTCCTGAGGGACATATCTGATGAAGTGAGAAACCATACACCATCAGTACTATACTATCCCAAACAAATCTATGGGGGTTATTCCAACTTTGGAGGAGGTGTTAATCCGTCCCAAAAGTGACGGAAAAGTGACGGATTTACCACCAGCCGTATTACGAGTCCATTATATCCTATGGAACTCGTAATACGGCTGGTGGTATATCCGTCACTTTACCGTCACTTTTGGGAAGGATTAACACCTCCTCCAAAGTTGGAATAACCCCCTATGTTTTTTGGTATTTTTTTTATTTATTTTTTAGTTGTTTTTATTAAACACACAAGAACCCCAACATAGCCCCACACCCACCCACCCTCACACGTAATAAGTAAAAATAGAAATAATCAGGACCACCCGCCCACTAACACTAAGCCCCCTAAGCCCACTAAGAATGAGAACAAGGAAAGAGGAGAGAGGGGAGGGAATCATGTCCATTGTTACATCAGTCTAGAGGTTGGCCCTCCGGAGGGTCCTCTTTATGGACTACACACGCCTGTTAATGTGGCGAACATCCTGGCTCAGGTGGCTTAACTTTCGCAACACACGGTCCATCTTCCGTTCCATGTTGTGGAATGCTGCAGGGTCAACAGATGGAGCTGGGGCAGTCTGGGTACCAGTGGAGGAGGTCTGTGCATGTGTGGAGCCAAGGCCAGTGGGCTGTCCTGCACCTGTAGCAATGCTGGAGCCTGGAAGTCCGGCAGATGTAGGGACAACAGTCCCAGCTGTGGGTGGGGCTAGCTGTCTTGAAGTGGTGGTTGTGCTGGTGGTGGCTGTGGTGGACAAAGTAGGGCCACCCTGTGGGAAGGCCCTCCAAGCCCCGGAGGCCCGTTCATGGCGGTATCGACAGGCCATCCTCCTGAATCCCGACTCCACCAGCAGGATGTGCTGGTATCTCATGGCCCACCGCTGGAACTCACGGACCTGGTCTGGAGTCATGTTTGCAGCTGTGAAGACAACTGCAAATAATCTACATTAGGAACTGCATTGTATGAAATGGCACAAGAAGTCAATCAGACAATACATCTACATTACTTGTAACAGCTCATATCACAATACAGATCATTGAATGCCCCTGAGTAAGTACATGGCAGGCCAGCCTACAAAGGTCACATCACATATAGCACATCTAAAACCTACAAGATGGGTAAGAACTGGCATTGACTTGCCATCTGAGTTCTGCTAGTTATCAGCTAACAATCATGCTGCATATCCTCCGCCAATGCCTGGGCTACAAATGTCAGTGTACGGAATGCAAAACTAAAGCCACTTGGTCTGCAAGTTGTAACAGGACTTGCCAGTATAGTACCCATGTGCCATACCTGAATGTGTATACTAGGTTCCAACCAGTCACTTATTCACATGTATGTGTAACATACTGGTAGCATCAGTCTTAGGTACCCTATTCACAAACCCATGCAGGTGTTTGAGGGTGGGGGGGTGGATAAACAACTAACAATTCTAAACAACATGGACACCGAGGAGTGTATAGAAAACTCCACATGTGTTTGGCTCTACACACACACCACAGGTAAGGTCTGTCAACAATTAGGAGTCTGCAAACCCTAGACCAATCATAGCGCCACACATGTCAGGAAATGCAGAGCTTGGTACACAACATATACTTCCAGTAAGGCATGACTTACATCAGACACAGAGTTGCAAGAACACCCATGATCATGATTAGCATGCACACCTAGGGCATTGCACTCAGGTTCCACATACTTGTAGCACTACATGTGGAAGTACATGCTGCTAGCAAGTTCTACCTACAGTTCAATAAGTACCTTGGTAAATAGGGAAGCAGAAGTCTGTTGGAAAGCAATTTGCTGTACCAATCTTGGAGAATGTGGGTCTGACAGGCTGACTAAATCTGAGCTGACTTCCAGTGCGACTCTTGTTGATACAAGTGTCATCCACATGACTCACCCCAGTACTCACTGTGGTGCCTACAATCCCTAGATAATACAATAGGATACGCATTGGCCAACTCAAAACATTTGAGAAACTGAAATCTCACACATGGAACAAGACAAATGATTGCGCAACGCATCACACCTTGCTATGCGTTCAACACACAGGAGTCCATCACACATAACCAGCAAACACAACACATAACAGACATATCAACACTTACTCGAGTGGTCGGGGTCCTCAAGTGTAGCCACCTCTCCCACAGTGTAGGCTGCCGGCCCACCTGTAAGGCATGGAAGGAAGAAATGTGCTCAAAATCTGTGCACTGACCAACAATTTCAAAGACATATACAATGTGTAGGCTGAATAAGGAAATGGCAGCCATTCAGACATGATGATACTGCATCTGATATATCACGGCCAACTTGTACATAGCATTGGTCTCCTGTGACAGTTACACACATATCTGCACACATGCAGTGGCCCTAACTATCATGTGGTGGCAAACATGCCCCGTCATTAGTGACCAAAAACAAATATGGAGTGTAATCATCTCATCGTGTGCATCAAAGAGAGACATCCAAAGCCAGCATTACCAGTCAAACAGCCTATGTGGCCATGACACATTTATTACACATAGGTACAATGTACAGAGGGACAGGGACTTTTGTAAGCCCTCATGTTGTTACAGTTTCTTCATTTGATGTGGCCCAGCTATGGTGATTTGCACCAACCATGGAGATGTGAACCCATGTGCATACCTTTGGACTGCTATCCCTAATTGGAATGTGGCACAACTAACTCCAAAGACCATTCTAAGATGTTAGCTGAGGGCACCTTACACCTTTTCACAATGTTTTCAAATCCAGATCTGACATGTATCCAAAAAGATAAAGGACCACAATAATCCCTAACATTCATAGAACTTCCGTGAACGCTTTCCTTCCACACTCACCAGACTCACATGAGACATGTGTCTGGGCCACTTTGCTATCATCAATTGACGTGAAGCCAGCACTCATTTTCTGCATCATGTAGTGATTCTAAAGTCAGTCTAGCTATTGCGTCAACAAAGTTAGCCAATATGTTAGTACATCTTTACTTCTCTGGCAAATGTGGCCTGTATAGACATGATTGGCTCCTATTTTGTTTGGTTGTCTGACACAAAGGCAGCACCAATTTACTTAACGGAAAAGTATCCTGTAGGTTTGCAGAGCACGTGCTACCTGACAGCTAGCAATTGTGATCCTTCCCATAGTGCATCAATTACCCTGTAGGTTTCCCCAGCATTACACACAGTCAGCAACTTAGCTGGCAGATATTGTACAAATCATCTGATGTCACTACAGAGCATTTAATCGTGCACATTTACATGATTAGTACTCCCCAACAGGGCCACCAATCACAATTCCCAGGTGGTCCAAGAGATCCTGCTCCCTGGTGATGAGGTCAGCCCACCGGTTCTTCAGCTGGTGGTCACTCCTCTGGCTGGCATGCACACGCTGCAGGTGATGCAGCACCTTTCCCCACTGGATTCTGCACGCCTCAGTGTGATACTCCTGTATCACCCTGCCTCGATCATCAGTGGCAAGAAATGGCACACAAGCCATATGAAGCCCCCCAACTCCTCTTCACCCATCCTGCCAAGACGTGGCCTACCACACATTGTACAAATGAGAAAGGGAATAGGGGTTAAAGAAATAGAAAGGGGAAAAGGGGGAAAGTAGGGGTACAAATACAGAAGAAAAGTACACTTAACCACTAAAAGAGCCCAACTATCCCCAAACTAGCACTACCCCCAACATACTCCCACAAACAACAAAAACACTAGAAAACTGGACAAATATACACAAAACACAGTAGGACAGTATAAACCAACAATATTTATTTCACAAATTGACAATAGAGACAGCACACAGGATACAAAAGCACAAAATCATTGGACACCACTCTCAACACAGCCACACAGTCTAGAAGAAACACAAACTGCAAAGTGAAAGTGAAAGTACACCCACTGTACATGATCTGTAAACAGGATATCCTATTACATCACTTCCTGAATAAAATGTCTGCCCTTTTTCGCGTTATGCGTCATATTTTTTTCACGCATACAGTTTGTGTGTCATAATTTTCAACGCACAGGAGTGAAAATTAGCCCGCATCCAAATAATAGTAAATAGCCTGTACAATTATCAGGATGCGGCCTAATTTTCACTCCTTTGCGTCAAAACAAATGATGCAAATTCTGTATTGGTGTACAAAAAATTATGCATAATGCTAGCAACATCAGAATTTCAGTGCATGAACTGGTTTTGGGCATTTTTTCTGTTTTTATGTTATGTTACATTTGGGACACATCAGAGATAGGCTACTGGCGCCCACTATTGTGTTGATGGTGTATGTTCACATGTGTGACATCATACTGCAGCGGACTGCCGCTACTTCCTTCACAGTATTTTGACGTTTGGCTGACTCACTATGTGGCCATATGTGTGGCCTACATATATGTATTGCACAAATTGGCCATGTTTGGCATCATGAGAGGATAGCAATGTGACGCACATATGTACAATACCTAAATGCCTTTGGCTCAATGTGTGTGCTGAGGCAACTAATGTATTTGTTGACCAAGTGTGTGTGCATCACATGATGCATTATTGCACATTTGCTTGTATGAATGTGAAGTCCATGTGTCCAAACCTTAGATGCAAGTCATTGTGAAAATGAGAGAGGACATGTGTTAGTCATACATGTAGCAACATCCGTTATGTGCACTTCCAAGATTTAGGGTAACGTAGACACCACATATGACAAAGCATGCACCAGATAGATGGCAGGCGCTTGTTCATGTCAATGGTCCACATTTTCAACATCCTATGTCCTAGATTTTTGGTAACAGCTTCCTAGGCACTTGTTGGTGAATCCCACAGTGAGTCATACACATGCATTGAGGAAGTGGGTACCATGTTGTTTGCCAAGACAGACAAAGGTGAACCACAAATGTATGATGACACCAAAGTTGAGGTCATATAACTGAGCCACAACTCTCAAGTGGCTGTGGTGGACCAGCAGACGAGGCAGCACGTGTCCACATTTTTCCAGTGATCAATTGCACATAGGTGTCTTGTTCATGTGTGTGGTCCAATCTTGAGCCTGTATATTTTTGGGGGTGTAATTTGCCACAGTTAGGTCCAGGACTCATCATGAGTCAGTGGCAGCTATTCCTGTATCTAACGAGTATCCTTTGTTGATCAATGTGAGTTAAGTGGATGTGGACATAAGAACCTACATGGGGATGGTCCCACTTTGTCACTAAAGATGTGTAATGAGACAGTCAACAGGGCAACCTTGGTGTGCTGATTGAGATAATGTCTCAGGTGTCATGTTCCGGCAGGTGTCATTATAACATTTGTACACAGGTTAGCCTCTGCAATTCCCTCTGCATCTGGGAACATCATAGCCTCTGTGCTGATTATTCTCACAGCTATTCACCACACACGGCCAATCAATGGGGGTCATTCTGACCTCGGCGGTAAAAGGCCCTTACCGTCGGTCAGAAGTCTGCCATTCTACCGCCACGGCCGCGGTAAACCGCCACGGTCATTCTGACCACCAACTGTGAAACCGCCAAAAACCCGACATCCAAGGAAGGCCGCCTCATCAGCGGGCCGCGGAAAACTGGAGATGACCAAACCTCCACCGTCACGCCAACACAAACACGCCCATGCCATTCTGACCCACGAATCCACGCGGCAGTCTTTCAACCGCGGTATTCCATTGGCGGTACACACCGCCGCGCTCAAAATACACACACAGCTCCAAAACACAGCCACATTGGACAATTTGAAATACACACACCTGACACACATACAAACAACACTCCCACACATCCAATCAACTATAAAACACACACCCACATCACCCACAAACCCCCACTAGTTGGAAATCGGAGAGAAGGCGATAGAGATAGAGATAGAGAGAGCGAGCACAGCAATCAAAAACCCCAACACACACAGGAACCCAACTTCATCACCCACACCACATTTACGCACACATCACCACATATCACCACGCACATCACCACAAACACCACCCCACACCTCATCCACACCACCCCATGGCACCCCAAAGACACCCCAGGTTCTCGGACCAAGAACTCAGGGTCATGGTGGAGGAAATTATAAGGGTTGAGCCCCAGCTCTTCGGCACACAGGTGCAGCACACCACTATAGCAAGGAAGGCTGAGCTATGGCAAAGGATCGTAGACAGGGTCAACGCTGTGGGACAGCATCCCAGAAATCGGGAAGATATCAGAAAGCAATGGAACGACCTACGGGGGAAGGTGCGCTCGATGGTGTTGCGACACAACATCGCTGTGCAGAAGACTGGCAGCGGACCCCCACCCACTCCACCCCAATTCACAGCATGGGAGCAAGAGGTAGTAAACATCCTGCATCCTGATGGCCTCGCTGGAGTAGCCGGAGGAATGGACTCTGGTAAGTCGAATCTCAACTACTTCACCCCCACCCAACCACCAGCATGCCACCCCCCCCTCTCACCCCCAATCTCAACCCCCCAGCACACAACCTCCCTGCCAATGTCTCACCAGCACAACCCACCCTAAACAACACCAACCCCTGAATGCCAACACAAACCATAGACAGCCACCACCAAAGCATGACCATTGCACATACCCATACACTCCCCCCCCCACCACCCTCACAACACCTCCCACAAGGGAATGCCAGCACTGGGGGACAAGGGCACTCAAAATGCACGCCATGGCACACACAGAAACAATAACCATACTCCTTTACCCCTGCAGGGCCCGAACGCCAACACACCGCCACGGAGGGTCCAGATTTGTCCATCCCACCCCCAGAACAGGCCCCCAGCGAGGACAGCAGCTCTGTCGACCTAGAACCTGATGACCAGCCCGGACCATCGGGGACCTCTGGACAGTCGGTTCCCCACACACAGACACAGGCCACAGCAGACCCAACCCCCTCTGGGAACACCAGCACAGCTCCCACCCAGCGGGCCCATGCCTCTGTCTCCAGGACGCATCAAGCAGCGGTGTGTCCGCCACTACAGGGCACCCAGGCTGATCCAACACCCCAACAACAACAGGGACCTGGGGGCAGTGGTAGTGGGCACACCGTCCAGGGGACAGAGGCCCAGGGAAACAGGGCAACTGGGAGGGCTGCTGTGCGACAGGGGGGGGAGGACAGGCCCAGGGAACCCACTCTCCAAGAGGCCCTCACCACCATCATGGGAGCATACCATCACTCCCAGGAGACGATGGCGACGGTACTGGCCAGGTTCACCGAGATCCAGGCACAGCAGGAGGAACGGTACATGGGGTTCAGCAATGAACTCAGGAACATTGCTACCGCTATGGGGACCATAGTCCAGGCCCTCAACCGGATAGAAACCACATTGCGGGACCATGTGGCACCACAAAGGGCCCCTGTCACTAGCCAGGAACAGCCTACCACCTCCGCCAGCGCTAGTGGTCAGGAGGCCCCCACAGAACGACGGCCCACCAGAACCCCACCTCCTGCTGAAGAACAACCACCCCGCAAGAGGAACCTGAGATCTCACAGGAAGACAGAGTAGGATGCCAAGACCCCCGCCAGCATAAGATACCCCCTGATGTCATCCCACTGTCCCACAGTGTCACCCTGTCCAACCTTGAACTGCCCCTGCTCCATCCTTCCACAGGCATATGGAAAATGCACCTGTGAAACTGAGAACTGGGCTCTGCCATGGACATAACTCCACCCTCACCCATCACCGTTTTAATATCATGTACCAATATCTAGCACTAAAAATAAATCACTCATTGCACTGAAATCATTCAGGAGTCAGCCTGTATTATTTACAAATGTATAACACATTACTGATCAATAATGTTCTGTTATTTTTGTGATGACAACATACCGATGTCAATAAGCATTAGTCCATGGGCTAACCAAGCAGAAGTCACGCAGTGGGTCATACAGCACTGAAAAGGGAAGGGAAAATCAAACATCAGTTTAAAAGAACTGGGGGGAAATACACAAAGTAAAGATGCAGGGGTCTTTCAGTAAATGTTAAATGGCGTGGGTGATTCTTACCTGTGTGCTACTGAAAATACTGTTGGATAACTCTGTCCCTGTTGTCTGTGTCGTCCTCTTCGTCTTCCTCCTCTTCACTCTCCGCAGGCTCCACAGCTGCTTCAACACCACCATCTGGACCATCCTCCTGCAGGAAAGGCACCTGACGTCGCAATGCCAGATTGTGAAGCATACAGCAGGCCACGATGATCTGGCACACCTTCTTTGGTGAGTACATCAGGGATCCCCCTGTCATATGCAGGCACCTAAACCTGGCCTTCAGGAGGCCAAAGGTTCTTTCTATGATCCTCCTAGTTCGCCCATGGGCCTCATTGTACCGTTCCTCTGCCCTGGTCCGGAGATTCCTCACTGGGGTCAATAGCCAAGGCAGGTTGGGGTAACCAGAGTCACCAATTAGCCACACACGTTGTCTCTGTAGCTGTTCCATCACATAAGGGATGCTGCTATTACGCATCACATACGCGCCATGCACTGACCCAGGGAACTTGGCATTCACATGGGAGATGTACTGGTCAGCCAAACAGACCACCTGGACGTTCATAGAATGGTAATTTTTCCTGTTTCTGTACACCTGCTCATCGTCTTTTGGGGGTACTAAAGCCACATGGGTCCCATCAATGGCACCAATTATGTTGGGGATATGTCCAAGGGCATAAAAATCACCCTTCACAGTGGCCAAATCAACCTCCTCAGGGAATACAATGTAGCTCCGCATGTGTTTCGTCAGGGCAGACAACACTCTAGACAACATTTTTGAAAACATAGGCTGAGACATTCCAGATGACATGGCCACTGTTGTCTGGAATGAGCCACTTGCCAAAAAATGGTGGACTGACAGAACCTGCACTAGAGGGGGAATTCCTGTGCGTTTGCGGATGGGGGACATCAGGGCTGTCTCCAGCTGGGCACACAGTTCATGTATAGTGGCTCGGTCAAGTCGGTATCGTAGTATGATATGGCGTTCTTCCATTGTCGACAGGTCCACCAGCGGTCGGTACACGCGAGGATTCATCCTTCTCCTCGCAAGTCCCAGCGGACGGTGCCTAGGAAGGACAACATGGAGCACAGAGTCAAGCAAATCACAGGTACGTTCACCACAGCATGCCTAGCACACGATTATCTATGTATTGAAAGGCGTGTATGTGTGGCAATGCAAGGCCTAGGCCTGTGTGACGCAGTACAAATTATGCCATGTGGGCCCTTGAAATGGCGGCTGCCTGACCTGTGAAGTGGGACAATGGGATGTGAGGTCAATGCGCTGGCGTGGCACACCATGGCGGTAGGCGGTCGAAGACCGCTATACGAAGCCGCATTGGTTAACATTGAAGCCTATGGGTTTCAGGAGCCAATGACGAGGTGCGCCGGCGGTCGCGGTACGCACCGCCGCGGTACGCACCGCCGCGGCCGTGACCGCCATTTTCTATCTGCTTAATCACTCGAGACCTGATCATCCACAGGAGAGGACCTATACTGCAAGTGCTGCTGTGACCTCGGTCTGGAAGTGACAATGGCTGCTGCGACTGGGGAAAGGGCCCCTGCCTTCACGTCTGAGGAGTTGGAGAAACTTGTGGATGGGGTCCTCCCCCATTATGCGTTACTCTACGGTCCTCCAGACCAACAGGTAAGTACACTGGGTGCACATTGAATGGGCTATGCCTGTGTGGAGTGGGGTGGATGTAAGTTGGTGGGGTGGGGGGCGAATGAGGAGTGCAACGCACGACAGATGAGAGCATGTGCCATATGGCAAGGTTGGGGAGGGGGGGGCCAATCACATCTAACATGCAGAAAATTGATGAATTTTTCCTTCCCACCCTGTACATGTCAAATAGGTCAGCGCACATCAGAAAGTGGACATTTAGCGTGCCATCGCCAAGGAAGTCCGGGACCTGGGGGTCCACGTCAGACGGGGCACCCACTGCCGCAAGAGGTGGGAGGACATCCGCCGCGGGACCAGGAAGACCGCCGAGTCACTGCTGGGGATGGCCTCCCAACCTAGGAGGGGTGCCAGTCGTTCCCTGACCCCCCTGATGTACCGGATCCTGGCGGTGGACTACCCTGATTTGGATGGGCGCTTGAGGACATCACAGCAGACACAAGGGGGTGAGTATCAGCACATTCTGCTATCTTTCTGCGCAGTGGAGGCGTCTGGGTGGGGGAGGAGGGTTGTGGGTGACATTAGGCCAGAGCGCTTTCTGTAGTGTAGTCCTCTCCTTTAGGCATGGCCCTGTGCTCCCGGCCCCCACCTCTGTAGGGTGACAAGTACAGCTATTGATGGTCCAGCATCACACATGTGCGCGTTTGTCGTCTCTAGACGTGTTGTCCTAGTCAGAAGTACTGAGTAGTGTACCCCGAATGCGCGGCTTAGTGCATGAGGCTCCTGTGTCTGTCCTCTCCGCCAACGGTGTTGACATTGCATGCAGTCAACCTGGTCTTCGTTTTTCTCCCCCAACCTTCTTCTTCATCTTCTTGTGCATGTGTGCATTAGCATCATCAGGCGGAGGAGAATTGGCATCGGAGCACGAGGGAGCTGCAAGTCACAAGGCCCCGGTGGGCCCAGGAACAGACACCGAGGGCACCAGTGATCCGGAGGGCGAGGGGAGCACCACAACGGGGACCGGTGGTGACACCAGCGACACCGACACGTCCTCGGATGGGAGCTCCCTAGCGGTGGCGGCAACATCCGGGCCCCCCGCCTCTACAGGTACAGCCGCCACCCAGCGCACCAGCCCCGCCCTCCCAGCAGCCCCTCAGCCTACGCTCCGTGCCCGCTCGCCCAGAAAGGCGGGCGTCTCCTTCGCCCCAGGCACCTCAGCCCCTGCCCCTGTCAGCCCTGCTGCCCTAAGTGAGGAGGTCATTGACCTCCTTCAGACCATCATTGTTGGGCAGACTACCCTTTTGAATGCCATCCAGGGGGTAGAAAGGGAGGTGCATCGGAGCAATGCCTACCTGGAGGGCATTCATTCGGGTCAGGCTGCCCATCAACGATCGTTCAATGCTCTGGCCTCAGCACTGACGGCAGCCATTGTCCCTGTTTCCAGCCTCCCTCTTCTGACTGCTTCCACCCTGTCTCTGTCTCCTGTTCCTCAGCCTATCCCATCCACACCATCAGACCAGCCTGCACACACCTCAACACCCAAGGGCAGCTCATCCAGACACAAGCACCACAGAACCCACAAGCATTCACCCAAGCAACACCCAGATGCAGACATTCCAACAGTCACTACCACCTCTGTGTCCCCCTCCTCCTCATCTCCCTCCTCCCTCCCTGTGACGTCTACACTCACACCTGCATGCACACCACCATCAGCCAGTGCTTCCATCACCAGCACACCCTCCAGTACAGTCCGCACACGTGCAGTCACCACCCCCACTACCAGTTACACGTCCCCTGTGTCCTCTCCCACTGTGTCTGTCACCCCCTTTTCCAAGACACACAAACGCAGGCAGACACCCACCAAACAGCCATCCACCTCACGACAGCCTCCAGCACAAGCACCTGCACCCAAAGACAGCACACCTGACTCTCCTACAACCACATCCTCTTCCTCCACTCCCATCACCACTACTCCTACCCTTTACCTTGGTCCTAAAAAACTTTTCCTCGCTAATCTTAACCTCTTTCCCTCCCCTGACCCACCCCCTCCATCTGCAAAGAGTCCCAAGAGCACCTCAGCCACCACCAGCCCAGCTTCGAGTGTCACTGTGGTGCATGGGTTCTGGAGTCCACCCTTTGCCAGCAGTGACACTTCAATCAGCAGCAAGGGGACAGCCAGCCCCCCCCCAGGCAAGAGGACCAGGAAACTAAAGGGCCGCCGTGAGAGGACTGACACGGCTGCCCCCAAGGAGCAAAGTTCGCCCACTTCACCAGCCACAACATCTAGGGGAGGCAAGGGCCCGAGAGCCCCATCTAAGGAGCGAAAGGGCAGCAGGGCGGAGAAGTCAGCCAGCAGGAGCGCAGAGCAGGAGGGCCCCACAAGCCCCATCCCGGGTGTTAGGGAGGACACCAAAGGGCCCAAGACTCCATCACCGAAGGGTCCAGCAACAGCACGGTCGGAGGGCGACTGAGCAGGGATTCCAGGCCAGGTCTGGCTCCCTTGACTTACTGGACGAGCACCGCTGAAGAGGGCCCCGCCGTGCAGAAGAGCACTGCTGAAGAGGGCCCCGCCGTGCAGAAGAGCACCGCTAAACAGGGCCCCGCCGTGCAGAAGAGCACCGCTGAAGAGGGCCCCGCCGTGCAGAAGAGCACCGCTGAAGAGGGCCCCGCCGTGCAGAAGAGCACCGCTGAAGAGGGCCCGCCGTGCAGAAGAGCACCGCTGAAGAGGGCCCCGCCGTGCAGAAGAGCACCGCTGAACAGGGCCCTTCCTGTCAAGCACCGCTCCGCCCGGGCCCCGCCGTCTCAGGCACCGCTCCGCTGGGCACCGCCGTCTCAAGCACCACTCCGCTGGGCCCTTCCTGTCAAGCACCGCTCCACTGGGCCCCGCCGTCTCAAGCACCGCTCCGCTGGGCACCGCCGTCTCAAGCACCGCTCCGCTGGGCCCTTCCTGTCAAGCACCACTCCGCTGGGCCCTTCCTGTCAAGCACCGCTCCGCTGGGCCCCGCCGTCTCAAGCACCGCTCCGCTGGGCACCGCCGTCTCAAGCACCGCTCCGCTGGGCCCTTCCTGTCAAGCACCGCTCCGCTGGGCCCTTCCTGTCAAGCACCGCTCCGCTGGGCCCCGCCGTCTCAAGCACCGCTCCGCTGGGCACCGCCGTCTCAAGCACCGCTCCGCTGGGCCCTTCCTGTCAAGCACCGCTCCACTGGGCCCCGCCGTCTCAAGCACCGCTCTGCTGGGCACCGCCGTCTCAAGCACCGCTCCGCTGGGCCCTTCCTGTCAAGCACCGCTCCACTGGGCCCCGCCGTCTCAAGCACCGCTCCGCTGGGCACCGCCGTCTCAAGCACCGCTCCGCTGGGCACCGCCGTCTCAAGCACCGCTCCGCTGGGCCCTTCCTGTCAAGCACCGCTCCACTGGGCACCGCCGTCTCAAGCACCGCTCCGCTGGGCCCTTCCTGTCAAGCACCGCTCCGCCGGTCCCTTCCTGTCAAGCACCGCTCCGCCGGTCCCTTCCTGTCAAGCACCGCTCCGCTGGGCCCCACCGTCTCAAGCACCGCTCCGCTGGGCCCTTCCTGTCAAGCACCGCTCCGCTGGGCCCTTCCTGTCAAGCACCGCTCTGCTGGGCCCCGCCGTCTCAAGCACCGCTCCGCTGGGCACCGCTGTCTCAAGCACCGCTCCGCTGGGCCCTTCCTGTCAAGCACCGCTCCGCTGGGCACCGCCGTCTCAAGCACCGCTCCGCTGGGCCCTTCCTGTCAAGCACGCTCCGCTGGGCACCGCCGTCTCAAGCACCGCTCCGCTGGGCCCTTCCTGCATGCACTGTTAATGGTTCACTGTGCCCACCATGCCTCCTCCTTGACCAGTGGAGACTGTAATCCACCTGATGGACTGTGGCTTTGCACTCCCCAGGATGGAACAGTGGGCAACCCACCTACTGTATAGACTTGAGAGACTGTGGCTTTGCACTCCCCAGGATGGCACAGTAGGCATGGTGGCCCCTTCGTGGATCTGGCGTCGTGGACTCATGTGGCTGTGGTGCCCCCCCTTCCCTTCCCCCTGAGGTGCCTGTAGTTTTTTCATCAGATGCCCCTGCAGTGTTCTCTCCAAAGGACTCAGGTCTCCTGTGTGGGCTTTGCCCTTGTGTTGTTACACTTTGGTCCACGGACACTTCGATTTTCTTTTGATGTGGAGGACTAATTGCCTTGGTTATCCATTGCAATGTATATAGAATTATTTTGATATTGATTTTTTGGCTAGTTGACCAATACTTTTCAGAGCCTATTTTGTACATAAATTTTTATTCACAATTTAATTATGTCTTTGCATTTTTCAGGGGGGTTTGGGTGGTGTCACTGTGACTTGTTGCTCTGCATTGGTGTGTACATAGTTTGGGGGGGTGGGGGTCGCATATGTGTGTGCCGTAAGCTTTCCTCCTCCCCCCTCCCGTGTGTCGTAGGTGCAGTACTCACCGTTGTCATCTGCGCCGGCGTTCGTACTCGTGGTAGATGAGCAGGTAGACGAGAGCAGGTAGGATGTTTAATTCGGGTTCCATGCTGTCCTCCTTCCTCGTGGAGTGCGTAGAGGTGAGCATTTTCCCGTTCGTAGTCTGTTTCCGCCGTGTTTTTATCGGCGGGGCTCCCGCCCCGGAAAAGGTGGCGGATTGGTGAGTTATGATACTGTGGGCGGTACATTGTCTGGCGCCTGTCTGTTGGCGGTGACCGCCGCGCTGTTTGTCTGTACCGCCATGGCGGTCGGAGTGTTAAAGTGGCGGTCTCTGTTGGCGGTTCCCGCCAGGGTCAGAATTCCATTTTTCGGACCGCCAGCCTGTTGGCGGGTTGGCCGCCGCTTTATCACCGACCGCCAGGGTTAGAATCACCCCCAATATGTTGTGAGCAATGTAATTCTGTGTGTGAACTATCAGGGTCCTGATGTGTGGATTGTTCATGGACATTATCAGAGGTTGCTGGTTCTGCTGGAGGCCCCGTACCCAATCCCTGCATACGGCCCTGGGACACTGTCACACTTTGTCGTTCATGCATAAATGAGACCCAGACAAGGGATGGGCCATGAATTTTGGTTTTCACAGAGGATTAAACTCATATGGTACAGTTAAAAGGCAGATGATGCTATACAATGTATTTGGGTATGCATTGACGAAGCACGTGCCCAAATACCCTCTGAAGGAATGAAAGGTTTGCTAACGCAAGTGTGGTACATATGTAGGCACAGGGATACTTTAGTGTGACGCACAGACAGATGCCAGTCAGGCTGACAGAATGCAGGGTGAATCAGGATCCAGCAATTTGACAAGTTACATAATCAGTGGTCTGACTAAGACTGTTTGGAGGATGAACTAGACAGTTGACGTGTCAAACTGTGTATGTCCTGTGTTTTTGAAGGTGACAAATGAACCCAAAGGCTGTGTTACATGGCTTAATTAGTATCAATGCTTAACAGTGTATTCGACAAAATGGCAACTCCTATGCTGTTCCAGGCATCAGCAGGGGCAGTGCTTGTTGAAATGGGTGGTGTGCATGGAGGTGATCACAGGTGTGGGCTGCATCTGTTTCTCACATGTCCTGTAGGTGACATTTACAGTCTAATGGCCAACAGACATTTTCACATGGGAAGCAATCTACAGGTGCTAACAGGGCTTGGAAACTAGAAGCCAGTGTATTAATTGACCTGACGTCCATGCAGTCAGATGTTCTATGACAATGGTATACCATAGGAAAGAGTGTAGCACATTGGATTGCTATTGACAAGCTGTGTGTGTAGAGGAGGGAATATCAGGGTACACATCTTACTATTCCAGGGACCTCTTCAGGCAGGTGGGTTGTGACCAGGTGCATGGGTGTGTCAGGAGTTAGGAAATGGGTTGACATGTACATGGAATGTCATGTGCACAATTTTTGTCATATGTGTGGCACTTGTGCTGTCTATGTACTGCTTCTATGGAACTCTGGTCACAGATAGTCCTTGCAAATATTGGATGCAGTTGGACTTACTGCTGTCAAGGGTCTGGTCAGACATTCCTGTTACTGATGCAAAAGCACATCCACTGCCTCATGTATGAGGCTTGTTTTCCCCTTATTGAGTGATAGTGTCTTAGTTGTGAGCCATATGCTGCAATGAACCATGATTTCAACATGTATGTGTGAAATAGGTGTGGTCCTCTGCTATTGCCCTTCAAAGATGAAATGTACAGGATATATGTCATTTATAGTGTGTGTGTATGTTTCCATTGTATGATACGCATCACATTTGCTCTGGGATTTTCAGTGTCCTAATTGGTATATCAGCAATGCTCGATGAGGCAACACTCTTATTCTGATAGTTAGAGATGAAGGTGTGTAAAAATGAATAGCCAAACAATGATATGGTGATTATTATAGGTGTTTATTTAAATTAGTTCATAAAGTGGTGATGGTGATTATATTTAAAAGAAATTGTTCACAATATGTTTGCCGCCTGCGTAAACCAGCGGCTGTGTTCTGTTGTTCCCCCTCATGTTGCAGGCCACCATCCTCCTCTTCAGGCATGTGTGACTCGGGTTCCAGGTGGGGAATGTTCCCTTTTATGCAAATGTTGTGCTGAATAGCACAAGTTAGGATGATTTTATAGACCATCTCTGGGGAATATAGGAGGCTACCACCAGTGATGTCGAGGCACCGAACCTTGACTTGAGGATGCCAAAGGTCCTTTCGACTATGGTGCGTGTCCTCCTATGTGCATCATTGTAGGCACGCTCTGCTGCAGTACTCGGGTTGCCAATAGGTGTCATTATCCATGGCTGGATGCCATACCCCTGATCAGCTGCAAGAGAAAATGAATGGGATTATGTTGATGTAGCTAGCCCTATTGAAATCACCTTTCATGGCAGTAGTTGTCTTGTGTTGTCTGTGACTCTTTTGTGTTATTATGTCACATCCTAGGCTTGTAGGATGTACCATCTGCATTGTGTTGTTGCCTTGGCTGAACGAGTGTTTGGCTGTTAACCGGTTGTCAGCAGTATGTTTTGGGATTTGCAGTACAGTGTGCCCTCCCTAGCATTGTGACTTGTGATACAGGTGTCCCTGTGTCTTCACTGGGGGTGAGATGATAGTTCCATACACAGATTAATTTTGACAGTGTTGTTAACACGTTCATATCAATGTACCCTGGACATCACATACCTTTAGACTTATGCAAGGGATTAATGTAAACGTCACTGAGACACTTACAATTTGCAAGGTGACATTTAGGCAACCCACTCCAAATGTTGTGATCTTTGACGTCTTAACATTAGACTGTACACTAATTTCAGATGTGTGACAGGTTCAATGGTGACCTAAGAAACATGCCTAGCTGTGTCACGACCTTAGTGTGTTCCTGTCGACATGTTGCTGTTGTGGAGAATGTGTTGTGTGTCCTAGAGGGTTGCTGTGCAGTGTGTATATAAGTAGGTCTCTGTACTTACCAACAAGTAGTCCAGTGCCATACCGTCCATCCTGTAAGTGTTGATTGATGGTTCTGTGACGGAAGATGAATGAGTCATGGACACTTCTAGGATATTTGGCCACGATGTTGGTGATCAATCCTTGGTGATCGACAATGGCCTGCACATTGATGGAATGTGTGTGCTTTCTGTTGCGGTAGAGGTGTTCAGTTGCAGCATGTGGCACAAGGCGTACATGTGTGCAGTCGATTGCACCAAGGACGTGTGGGAAGTCACTAATGAGGTAGAATCCCTGTTTTTTTTTTCTGCTGCTTCTGCAGTGTGTTAGGGAAGCAGATGTGGCCGGTGTAAGTCCAATGATGGCATCCAGTACTTTGGGCAAAAAGGTAGAGAATGATGGCTGTGATATTCCGGCAACCAGGGCACCAGTTGTTTGAAAAGAGCCACTTGCCAGCATGTGAAGTACGGCAAGCAGCTTGGTTTCTGTTGGGATGGTGCGAGGTGTCAGCAAAGTGGGTGCCAACTGCGGCTCAATGTTGTGCACAAGGTGCTGAATGGCCTGCCAGTTCAACCTGTACCTCTGGATGATTTTGTGTTCCCTGAGGCCATGAAGGGTTGTTCTGGGGCGGAATATCCTCTTCTGCCTTCTGCGCTGCCTATGGGGTCCCTGCTGGTGTTGTGGTAGCTGCTGTTGTAGCTGCTGGGCTCTGTGTCTGCATGCACGCTGGATAGGAATCACCTCCATGTCTCCCTTTTGCTGCTCTGCTGCTCTGCTGTTGCTTCTGTGTGTTCTGATTACAGGTGTGTTTGCCCCATTTTAATGCCTGCCCTGACCCAGGCGTTAAAATTTGACGCAAATCGGGCTATGCATCATTTTCCGGCTCTGCCTCCCGGCCGTGCGTCATTTTTGCCCGAAAGCATAAATACGATGCACGGCCGTTTAAGTAATTTTTTGGACGGGAACTACTACCTTGCATATCATTAACGCAAGGCGGGTTGCCGCATCCAAAAAATGACGCACGCGGTGGAATTTTGTCATCCGCGGGCTCGGGCGTCAAAGTTTAAATATGGGGCAAGGTTTGCACTGAATCTGCGTCAAAATGTTTGCCGCACATTTGGCGCAGACGGAGTATAAATATGCCCCTTTGTCATTATCTAGCTCGGCGTGGATAGCACTGTGCTGGTCCTATGCTTAAAAACTTTGCTAGATAAGCAGACATTTGAGGTGAGCAAATCTAGAGTGTCGCTGGTGTTGCAGGGAGCTCCTTACTAGAGCTGCTCTTCACCTAAATTTGGGAACTTCCCAGAGTTCTCTTTTGTTTTTTGCATAAATATATATAAATATATATAGTGACTACGTATTCATGCATGCACACCGCAAAGCTAGAAATAAGAATTAAAAATGCATCACCAATGGGCTTGACTCCGACATCATCGCTTGTCTGCGAACTTCAGCTTGTGGAACTGTTAGAAATGGGGTCTCTAGTTGGCAGAGGTATACACCTTTGTCCAAATAGGGACCACAATCCTAGTCAGGATAAGTCCCACAAAATCCAAATGATCCTGTCCCCACATTTGGTAGCTTGGCACTGATCAGTCAGGCTTAACGTAGAAGGCAATGTGTAAAGTATTTGTGCAATAAATCATACAGTATTCAGTTAAAATACCACAAAAAATACACCACACAGGTCTAGAAAAATATATGATATTTATCTGGTTAAATTAAGCTCAAAATGATAAAGATTCAATAAGCAAAAGTTGAGATATCACTTTTCCAAGATTAAAAAGAGTCTAAAATCTTAGAAATCAACAATTATCTCTTGGTTTCACAAAGTACCTGGTTTGCGTCCAAAATACTTGCACGGAGACCGGAGAGGAGGAGGTGTGTGGAAAAATATAGGGGGTCATTTTGACCTCAGCGGTCTTTTGTCAAGACCGCCGAGGGACCGCCGTGCTGAAGACTGCCAGTGGAGGTGGTTTTCCGCTCGGCGTATTATGACTGTTGGCAGCTCTCCGTCCTTTTTCGGACGGAGAGCTGCCAACAGCCATACTGGCGGTCGGCGGGGAAGTGGGTGTTGCTCCACCTCCACCGCCACGTCAACAGAACACCACCCACCGAATCATGTCCTGTGATTCGGCGTTGCGGTGTTCTGTTGATGGTGTGGTGTAGGCGGAGCAGCCCCCATGGATCCCGTCCCCTCCCGGAGGATCGACAGACCAGGTAAGTCGATCTTCCGTTAGGGGAGGGGGGTGAGGGGGTGTTGAGTGTTGTGTGCGTGCATGGGGGTGTGCGTGTGTGTATGTAGAGGGGGTGTGTGAGTGCGTGTATGCTTGCGGGGTGTTGTGTGTTTGGGAATGAGTGCATGTATGTCTGTAGGTATGTCTGTATGGAAGTGTGCGTGTATGTTTGAATGTGGGAGTGCGTGTCTGACTGTGTGTGTGGATGTTGGCATGTATGTCGGTGTGTGTGCGTGTATGTGTGTTGGTGGTGCCTGCGTGCGTGTCGTGTGTGAATGAGTGATGTGATGTTGGGGGTCGGGGTTGGGAGGGGGGTCCTGCCACCTTTGGGGGGTGGCAGGGGTGGTGGGGGGTGTAGGGGAGGGAGTCGGGTGGGGGTGGGGGTGGGGGAGACCCCTATCAGTGGCAGGGAAGGAATTCCCTGGCACTGATAGTGCTTACCGCCATGGATTTCATGGTGGTTCCAAACCGCATGAAATCCATGGCGGTCAGATGGGTCCAAATACCGCCGGCGGTATAGTGACAACCGCCGGGCTGGAGACCCAGGTCTCCAGCCCAGCGGTCATCTCCGGCCTGGCGGGCAGAACGGAGAAGCAGCGGATGACCGCCATGGTTATAATTGCAAAAATTTGACCGTTAGCCTGTTGGCGGTCTTACCGCCGCTTCGCCGCCGTCCGCCAGGGTCGTAATGACCCCCATAGTGTGAATTGGAATTTCCGGGACAGCACAGATGTTGGGTCATTTCTTTCCACGCTTTAAGGGGCTTTGCACCAATTTTTGTCACGCAGTCTTGGTTCCTGTAGGAAGTTGGATCTGTATGTACTATTTCAAAGTAAGGAATAGCATAAGGGTTCCCATTAGAGGTAAGATAGTGGCAAAAAGAGATAACAGTTCCTGGGGGAGGTAAGTTTTTGTTAGTTTTGCAGGTAAGTAAACCACCTACAGGGTTCAAAGTTGGGTCCAAGGTAGCCCACCGTATGGGGTTCAGGGCAACCCCAAAGTTACCACACCAGCAGCTCAGGGCCGGTCAGGTGCAGAGGTCAAAGTGGTGCCCAAAACGCATAGGCTTCAATGGAGAAGGGGGTGTCCCGGTTCCAGTCTGCCAGCAGGTAAGTACCCGCGTCTTCGGAGGGCAGACCAGGGGGGTTTTGTAGGGCACCGGGGGGGACACAAGTCAGCACAAAAAGTACACCCTCAGCAGCACGGGGGCGGCCGGGTGCAGAGTGCAAACAAGCGTCGGGTTTGCAATGTAGTTCAATGGGAGGCCAAGGGGTCTCTTCAGCGAAGCAGGCAGGCAAAGGGTGGCTCCTCGAGGTAGCCACCACCTGGGCAAGGGAGAGGGCCACCTGGGGGTCGCTCCTGCACTGGAGGTCGGATCCTTCAGGTCCTGGGGGCTGCGGGTGCAGTGTCCTTACCAGGCGTCGGGTTCTTAGAAGCAGGCAGTCGTGGTCAGGGGGAGCCTCTGGATTCCCTCTGCAGGCGTTGCTGTGGGGGATTAGGGGGGTCAACTCTGGCTACTCACGGGCTCGCAGTCGCCGGGGAGTCCTCCCTGTAGTGTTGGTTCTCCACAAGTCGAGCCGGGGGCGTCAGGGGCAGGGTGCACAGTCTCACGCTTCCGGTGGGAAACATGTGTTCTTTCAAAGTTGCTTCTTTGTTGCAAAGATGTTTTTTCTTTGGAGCAGAGCCGCTGTCCTCAGGAGTTCTTGGTCCTTTTAGATGCAGGGTAGTCCTCTGAGGCTTCAGAGGTCGCTGGACCCTGTGGAACGTGTCTCTGTTGCAGTTTTTCTTGAAGTGGGGAGACAGGCCGGTAGAGCTGGGGCCAAAGCAGTTGGTGTCTCCGTCTTCTCTGCAGGGTTTTCAGCTCAGCAGTCCTTCTTCGTCTTAGGTTGCAGGAATCTAGTTACCTAGGTTCTGGGAGCCCCTAAATA
Source organism: Pleurodeles waltl (assembly GCF_031143425.1). Classification (NCBI taxonomy): domain Eukaryota; kingdom Metazoa; phylum Chordata; class Amphibia; order Caudata; family Salamandridae; genus Pleurodeles; species Pleurodeles waltl. The sequence continues at coordinate 399,267,712 of NC_090437.1, forward strand.
CTCAATTTAGGGGTGTGTTTAGGTCTGGGGGGGTAGTAGACAATGGCTACTAGCCCTGAGGGTGGCTACACCCTCTTTGTGCCTCCTCCCTGAGGGGAGGGGGGCACATCCCTAATCCTATTGGGGGAATCCTCCATCTGCAAGATGGAGGATTTCTAAAAGTCAGAGTCACCTCAGCTCAGAACACCTTAGGGGCTGTCCTGACTGACCAGTGACTCCTCCTTGTTTTTTTTCATTATCTCCTCCGGCCTTGCCGCCAAAAGTGGGGCCGTGGCCGGTGGGGGTGGGCTGGAGTGGCCTGGGGTGCTGTAACAAAGGGGGTGAGCCTTTGAGGCTCACCGCCAGGTGTTAAAGTTCCTGCAGGGGGAGGTGAGAAGTACCTCCACCCAGTACAGGCTTTGTTACTGGCCACAGAGTGACAAAGGCACTCTCCGCATGTGGCCAGCAACATGTCTGTCAAGTGGCATGCTGCTAAAACTAGTCAGCCCACACTGGAAGTCGGGTATGGTTTCAGGGGGCATCTCTAAGATGCCCTCTGGTGTGTATTTTACAATAAAATGTACACTGGCATCAGTGTGCATTTATTGTGCTGAGAAGTTTGATACCAAACTTCCCAGTTTTCAGTGTAGCCATTATGGTGCTGTGGAGTTCGTGTATGACAGACTCCCAGACCATATACTCTTATGGCTACCCTGCACTTACAATGTCTAAGGTTTTGCTTAGACACTGTAGGGGCATAGTGCTCATGCACTTATGCCCTCACTTATGGTATAGTGCACCCTGCCTTAGGGCTGTAAGGCCTGCTAGAGAGGTGACTTATCTATACCTATAGGCAGTGTGCGGTTGGCATGGCACCCTGAGGGGAGTGCCATGTCGACTTAGTCATTTTATCCCCACCAGCACACACAAGCTGGCAAGCAGTGTGTCTGTGCTGAGTGAGGGGTCTCCAGGGTGGCATAAGACATGCTGCAGCCCTTAGAGACCTTCCCTGGCATCAGGGCCCTTGGTATCAGGGGTACCAGTTACAAGGAACTTACCTGGATGCCAGGGTGTGCCAATTGTGGAAACAAAGGTACAGGTTAGGGAAAGAACACTGGTGCTGGGGCCTGGTTAGCAGGCCTCAGCACACTTTCAAATCATAACTTGGCATCAGCAAAGGCAAAAAGTCAGGGGGTAACCATGCCAAGGAGGCATTTCCTTACAGTTCCTCACTGCGACGCAGGAAGCTTTTTGACACCCAAGGACGATGCATGAAAATCCTGGACGTGCGGAGCGAAGTCACAAGCATTGCGTCAATTCTTCAGTCAGGAAGTCGGGCTTTGTCTCACGGTCTCAGCTTCTTCAGTGCCCAGACCACAGCAAATGCTTCTCTTTCTATGGCACTCCACTTCTGTTCCCGGGGTAATAGCCTTCTGCTAATAAAGACTACTGTTTGGTCTAGGACCTCCTCACTCAGCTGTCCTAGAACTGCCCCCATGCCATGCTTTGAAGCGTCTATCTGCACAATAAACTCCTTGGAGTAATCAGGGGCCCTAGCACGGGTGCCGTACACATGGCTTCCTTTAGAGAGTCAAAGGTTTTCTGAGAAGCCTCTGTCCAATTTACCAACCTAGGTTGTTTCTTAGATGTGTTCGGTTAAGGGGGCCAGTATGGTGCCATAGCCCTTAACAAATGTGAGGTAGTATCCCTTGAGACCCAAGACGGCTATCATTTCTGTTTCGGTTCTAGGTGGTTGCTAGGCCCTTATTGTCTCAATCTAGGCCTGGAGGGGCTGTACCTTTCCACCACCTACTAGATGCCCCAAGTACACCTCGGAACCCTGCCCAATCTGGCACTTACTGGCCTTGATTGTCAGACCTGCCTATTGTAGGGCCTGGAGCACCTCTTTGAGGTGGAGCATGTGTTCCATCCAGCTGGAACTGTAAACGGCAATGTCATCTAAGTGGGCTGCGCAGAATGCATCCTTGCCAGCTAGGACCCTGTTAACCAACCACTGGAAGGTAGCGGGGGCATTTTTCAATCCGAAGGGCATTACTCTGAACTGGTAATGTCTCTCAGGAGTAGAAAAAGTGGATCTCTTTTTAGACCTCCTCAGTCAAGGCGATCTGCGAGTACCCTGATGTGAGATTAAAGGTACTGAGGAATTTGTCAGTGCCTAGCCTTCTATGAGCTCATCAGCTCAAGGGATGGGGTGAGTGTCTGTCTTTGTGACAGAATTGAGACCTCGATAGTCCATGCAGAGCCTAAGTTCTGGCTTAGCACCGGGGATGGCAGCCTTGTGAACCAGCACCACAGGGCTGGACCAGGGACTATTGGAATTCTGAATCACCCTAAGAGCTAGCATCTTGGCAACTTCCGCCTTGATGCTGGCCTTCACCCGGTCTGACAACCTATACATTTTATTCTTTATAGGGGGACTGTCTCCTGTGTCAATATCATGGACACACAAGTGTGTGAGTCCTGGGGTGAGGAAAAACAGGGAGCAGTATGGTTCTAGCAAGTGGTAGCAGTCCCCTAGCTGGTCCAGGGTCAGTGAGTCAGAGAGATTGACACCCTCCACTGACCCATCACTTTTGGCAGACAGGAGGTTGTGGATAGGTTCACTCTCCTCCTCCACCCCTCATCTGTCACCAGAAGCATGCTGACATCAGTCCTCTTAAAAGGAGGCTTTAGTCAGTTCACATGGAGCACCCTTACGGAATTCCTAGGGGACTGGAGGTCCAATAAGTAAGAGGCCTCTGCTTTATGCTCATTGATTTCAAATGGGTCAGTCCAGCGGTCATGGAGAGCTCTAGGATCTACTGGCTCAATTACCCAATCCTTATCTCCATTCTGAAACTCCACCAGGGTGGGCTTCTGGTCATACTAGCATTTCAAGACCTCTTGACTGGCATCGAGGTTGCTCTTGGCCTTCTTCCAGAAGTGTTGCATCTGGTTCCAGACGGCTAGCATGAATCTAACCACATCCTGAGGGGGTGCCTTGGGAGCTTTCTCCCACCTCTCTTTTACAATGCTTAAGGGTCCCCTGACAGTGTACCCATAAAGAAGCTCAAAGGGACTGAACTGTACCACCTTCTGGGGCACCTCCTTGTAAGCAAAGAGTAGGCAAGGTAAGAGGACGTCCCACTTACACCTCATGGCCTCAGGGAGGCCTATGATCATGGCTTTCCAGGTCTTGTTGAATCTCTCCACAAGACCATTGGATTGAGGATGATAGGGTGTGGTGAACTCATAGGTCACTCCACATACATCCCACATGGACTTTAAGAATGCAGACATGAAGTTTATGCGTCTGTCAGACACAAACTCCTTTGGGAATCCCACACGGTACAGTCACCATCCTCAGAGGGATTGCCTCTGGGTATCGGGTGGCATGGTCCTCCAAAACCAGGCTAAACCTGTTGCCTGGGGCAGTTTTGGGGTCCAATGGACCAATAACGTCGGTGCCCACCCTTTCAAAGGGGGTGCCAATGATGGAGAGTGGGATCAGGGGGCCTTGAGCTTTTTCCCTGTCTTCCCACTGGCCTGGCAGGTAGGACAGGACCTACAGAACGCATCTGATGTTGTATTCGGGGCCAATAAAAGTTGGTGACAAGCCTGGCAAACTTCTTGTCTTGCCCTAAATGCTCTGGAAGGGTTTGTAATGAGCCAGGTCCAGTGGGAAGGCCCGGGAACACTGGGGGACCACCAGCACACCTGCTTCCCAAGCCTCCGGTACCTTAGGCTCACTGTAAAGGAGATCATTCTCCCAATATAAAAAGGTGATCACCGGAGGCTTCACCTGCTGCATAAGCTGAGGTCTGTTGCCTCAAACCCTCAAGAGTTGGGCACTCTTTCTGTGCTTTGCAGAATTCCTCCCTGGTGGGCCACCCCTCAACTTGCCAGCATGCTCAGACAGGTCACATAGGGCAGCAATGTCCTCCCCGGTTTGCTCAGGGACCTCCTCCTAAGGAGCACCTGTTACCCACTGCGGGAACTTCTGGGACCGTTTTCCCACGCCCCTCTCCTTGGCAGCTGTCTGCGCCATGCTTCTAGGCTCCAGATGCCCTTGACTCTCCTCCTGGGCAGCCATTGACCTTGTGGTCATGCAGACCCACTCAGGGAATCGCAACATCTCCAAGTGAGACCTTAGCTCTATCTCCTTCCAGGTAGTGTGCTCAAGATTGTTGCCTAACCGACAGGTATGGCAGGACTCACAGCTTCTTTTAGAGTACCAGAGACCCTCCCACTCAAAGGGAACCCAAGCTACCAATAGGTGGCTCTCTCGATTGTCGGCGGCTATGACTTGGTGGAATGTATTTGGGAGGACCTGCTCTGTTGACACCAGCTGACCCCTAACAGTAGTCATGCTGGCTCCTGTGTCACGCAGAGCCTCCATTCGTTGCCCATTGATGGTGACCCTCTGCCTATACCTGGAAGTATTGGCTGGTATGTGGGCTTTTGGCACCATGTCTGCATCCCCCAGAGACACTAGGGTTACCTCTATCTATTCCCCAAAGCTGACCGGGACTACCTCCTACCCGAGTGCTACACTAGCCAAGGTGCCTGCCGTACAGTGGGGGGCTGTGCCCTCTTGGGACACTTGGGCCCATATTTATACTTTTTTAGAGCCACAATTGCCCCGCTTTTTGACGCAAAAGCAGCACAAACTTAGAAAATACAATTTTATTTTGTAAGAGTGCACCGCTTTTGCGTCAAATAATGACGCAAATACGACGCTAAAAATGTATAAATATGGGCCTTGGAGTCACTTTTAGAGTGACCATACTTGGAGCACTCTGCACAAAGGGGTACAAACCTCCCTCTCTTGTGGTCCACAAACCCTTTCTTTTTAGAATCAGACTGGGACTGGTTACCGCTATTCCCTTGGGAATTATTTTGGGGGCCTTTTGAGAACTCCTTATTTTTAAGTTTTTCTCCCCCCTCTTTCTTCTGGTGGGAACCCTGACTACCTTTGTGGGTGTCCCTCCCAGATATCTTCTTGGACACTGGTGCCAGCCCAGAGGTCCACCTCCTCAGCAAGCTTCCTGGGATCAATCAGCTAACTGTCAATCAGGTGCTGGTGCAACTCTATTAAGTAAATACTGAGCTTATGTTCTCAGGATCAAATCATATAACCACTTATAATCATCTACTTTACTTCCCCGCACCCATCCATTCAGTGCCTTGCTAGAAACATCCGAAAAGTCTACCCAAGTTTGTGTGGAGCGTTTGGTACTGTCTCTGAATTTCTGGCAACACTTTTCAGGGGTCAGTCCAAAATTGGCACGTAAAATGGTTTTCATAAGCGAGTATGTGTTTTGGTCCTTCTTTTCTAATGTGAGAAGTGTATCCCTTCTAATTATTGGTACATATTTCCACAACCTCTTTCCCCATTGCTCTTCAGAAACCCCATAAGCCGTTAGTGCACCTTCATAGGCATCCAACCATTTGTCCATGTCATCTCCCACCTCATAACTTGGCACCACATCTCTAGATATACAAACCTTTTTTTCTCCAGCAGGTCCTGTATGTATGATGCCACCATCACTGCTGGACTCATACTGCCTAGACTTGAGGTCTATCTCTTTGAGACTCAGTTCATGAGCCAGAAGTAGTTTCTTTTCAGCCAAGGCCCTTTCAGCCTCAGCTTGTTTGGCTTCTCTCTCAGCTTGTTTGGCTGCTCTCAGCCTCTCTTTCTGTTCTTCTTTCCTCTACTTCCATGTTTAATCTTTCCAATTGCAGTTGAAACTCCATCCTTTCCTCTGTGGTCAGGCTGTGACTTGAGACACTGCTCCCCGGTTTAGCAGGAGGCACAAATCCAGGGATGTTACCCCTCACTACTATTGATAAATCCTCTGGGGAGCCCTCCTCTGGACCCTCCACCTCCACATCCTCTTGTCAACCATCTTCTGTCCAGGCCCTCAGCTCCTTTTGGTACTCCTCCTTCCTGGATGTACCCTGGGCAGGTAATACCATCACCTTGCAGAACCCTTTCAGCTGCTGACAGTGTATGTCTCCAGCTTAGCTAGGTCAAACTCTCCAGCTCCTCCTGGAGACACAGCCAGAGACATATAGGATTAAAATAAAATGTCAAGCAGGAAACAATTTAGCAAAAAGAGAACATATCACATTGACCTTGAACTGTGGGTAGGTAGTGTGCACATAGCTATTGTACGTCACTGCATAAACACAAGTCCTATCCTCACCGCTGATCACCAATGTTAGCAATGGGGTCTTTGGTTGGCAGTCAGGTTACCCCCTGTCCAAGCAAGGACCCTCACTCTAGTCAGGGTAAGTCACACACAATCCAAATTATCCTGTGCCCACCCTCTGGTAGCTTGGCACTGAGCAGTCAGGCTTAACTTACAAGGCAATGTGTAAAGTATTTGTGCAGTAAATCATAGAGTAAAACAGTGAAAATACCACAAAAATACACCACACAGGTTTAGAAAAATATATGATAATTATCTGGTAAAATTAAGCTCAAAACTATAAAGATTCAATAAGCACAAGTTGAGATTTCACTTTTGTAAGATTAAAAAGAGTCTAAAATCTTAGAAATCAACAATTATCTCTTGGTTTCACAAAGTACCTGATTTGCGTCCAAAATACACGCACGGAGACCACAGAGGAGGAGATGCGTGAAAAAATATGGAGTGCATTGGAATTTCCGCCACAGCACAGACGTTGGGTTGTTTCTTTCCATGCTGCAAGGGACTTTGCGATGATTTTCTCCATTCTTGGTTCCTCAGTGTGATGTGGGGAGCTTTTTGACACCCAAGGATGATGCATGAAAATCCAGGACGTGCGGGCCAAAGCCAAAGGCATTGCATCAGTTTTTCACTCGGGAAGTCGTGCTTTGTCGTTCCGTTTCGGCTGCGCATCAATCCGGTAGGCTGTGCATCAAATTTCCAGCCGCAAGGCAAGCACTGAGTCGATTCTTATATGATGGTATATGGTAAATATGGTGTGCGTCAGAATTTCCAGTGCGGCACAGACATTGAGTCATTTCTTTCCACCCTGCAAGGGGCTTTGCGTCGATTTCTGGCACGCAGTGTTGTTTCCTCACTGCGATGCATGGATATTTTTGATGCCCAGGGACATCCTGAGCGTACGGGATGAAGTCAGAGGCATTGCGGCGATCCAGTAGACAATGTGTCAACTTTTCTTTCACATGGGATGCACTGTCTTGATTCTTCACTCGGGAAGTCGGGCTCCATCGTTCCGGTTCGGCTGTGCATCGAGCCGGTAGGCTGTGCGTCAAATTTCCATCTGCAAGGTAGGTGCTGCCTCGATTCTCCACTCGGTAAGTCGGGCTGTGTCATTCTGGTTCGGCTGTGCGTCGATTTTCTCGTTTCCTACAGGCTGTGCGTCATTTCCGGCAGGCTGTGTGTTGATTTACGGCGCACAAGGAGTTCCTTGAAAACAACAATTCTTTTTGGCCCTGAGACTTCAGAAAACAGGAGGCAAGCACAATACAAGCCCTTGGAGAGCCCTTCTCAGCAAAGTCAGAGGGTAGCAGGGCAACAGGGCAACAGCAGGGCAGCAGTCCTTCTCAGCAAGGCAGTCTAGATGAGTCTTTTGGGAAGCCAGGCAGTTCCTCTTGACAGGTTGGAGGTTCGGGTCCAGAAGTGTCTGATTTGGTGGGGTAAGAGACCCAGTTTATATACCCAAAAAAGACTTTGAAGTGGGGAGGCTTCATAAAGTGGTTTTGAAGTGCACAAGGTCCCCTTTCAGTACAGGTCTGTTTGCCAGGGTCCCAGTAGGGGGTTAGGCAGTCCATTGTGTGAGGGCAGGCCACTGGCCTTTGAAATGTAAGTGTCAGGCCCCCCACCCTTCCAGCCCAGGAAGATCCATTCAGTATGCAGATGAGTGCAGTTGTGACTGAGTATACTGCATTTGTGGTAGTCTGGATGAAATACACGAGGGAGCTGTCAACCAGACCAGCCCAGACGTGGATTGGATACAGGCTGTAAGGCACAGATGGATTTTAAGTGCAGAGAAATGCTCACTTTCTAAAAGTGGCATTTCTAAAATAGTAATGTGAAATCCAACATCATCAATAAGCAGGATTTTGTATTACCATGGCCATACTAAATATGACCTTGTTACCGCTTTCTGATCAAAATCTACCACTGAAACTGTAAATGAGGGCAGCCCTAATGTCATCCTATGAAAGGAGCAGGCCTCACAGTGGTGGAAAACCAATTTAGGGGCTTTCCACTACCAGGACATATAAATCACACATGTACATGTCTTGCCTTTTAATTACATAGCACCCTGCCCTATGGGTTACTAGGGCCTACCTGAGGGGTGACTTGTATGTAGAAAAAGGGGAGTTTAGGGCTTGGCAAGTACTTTTAAATGTCAAGTCGAAGTGGCAGTGAAACTGCACACACAGGCCTGAGACATGGTTAAGGGGCTACTTATGTGGGTGGCACAACCATTGCTGCGGGCCCACTAGTAGCATTCAATCCTACAGGCCCTGGGCACATGTAGTGCACTTTACTAGGGATGTATAGGTAAATCAAATATGCCAATTGAATATGAACCAATGTTACCATGTTTAAAGGAGAGAGCATATGCACTTTATCAGTGTTTAGTAGTGGTAAAGAGTGCAGAGCCCTAAAACCAGCAAAAACAGTATCTGAAAAGTTGAGGGAGGCAGGTAAAAGGTTGGGGGACGACCACTCTAAGGATGTCAGGTCTAACAGGAAACCTAACAACCGAGAGACAAAAGAGAGCCACCCTGATGGGATTATTCTCTGGGCAATGCGTCCATTCCCAGAGATGAGTTCCTTTTTCTCCTAGCTGTCAAGCTTCCACATCCTATATACTTTAAAAAAACTTAAGAGGACAGTTCTAGAAACCCCTCTCCCTTTGAGGAAGTTGTGAAATTCAAGTGCTGGCGGTACCAGGTCAGTGTTGAAAAAACACAAACAAGACTGGCCAGATCTCACAGTGTATTTCAAAGACCAAGCTGTACCCTGGTCTACCATGAACATTCTCAGCCTAGTACATCCTTATCTACATTCCTTCCCCATGTTATATTCCCTTTCCTAGTGAGAAAAAGCAAAAACCCGTTAGCAAGCTGTGCGTGCAAAAATACCTGCACCACCAATGTGACGGCGTTTGAAGCTAACCTAAGCACAAAATGGACTCAGTGGTCAAGATGGAAATAGTAGTTAAATACAGATAGCATTGCAGTTGGTGAGACACGGCCCAGATCTGGAATATCTGAGATGTCCCTGTTTGGAATGGGGCAGCTGGTAAGCTGGAGCTGTGCTTTGCTGACTCACTCCTAGACATGCCCTTGATAGATCTTCTGGCTGACTCCAGATTTTCTGCTGAAAGTTCACCCCAGCTGAGGCCCTTCTGGAGGAAGGGGAGAGTGTGGACATGCTCTGCAGCATAGCTTTGGGTGTGTGTGTGTCTGTGTATGTGAGATAGCGTTTTTGACCACAGGGGATGGTGGCTCCTGTTCGTCTTGCATATCTGCCTTTCTGGGGAAGAGGAGGGTCTTCTGAGAATGGTTGACTGGTGCCTATTGGGCTGATGGGAGGATTGCGGGTAGAGCAAGAAGGTGCGTCCTCGATTCAGTTTGTAATGGGTGGAAAAAGGGGGTACACAGCTGATTATGTTGAGATTGTTCTTTTATTTTGGCCCTTCCTCCTTTGCGCCCACCTATATTTTGCATTTTGGGCTACAGCTACCACTGGCAATTGAGGTGCTTTAGTAGGAGCACCATGTTGACCTTCAGGGTGAAGTTGAACAGGACTCCCGAGTGAGCTTCCATTATGTAGATCCTGAGTGGCTCTGGAGTCGAGTGCCATGGAACGTGGAATACTGTGTTCTGTCACTCATGGGATGGCAGAGCTTCCCCTAGCTGTAGATGCCTCCTTAAGTTCCTTTAGGGCATCAATGAGCATGGAGGAAAGATAGACAGTTTGCCCATAATCGGGTCACAGCCACACATCTGTGTCACCTCTGAATGTCCCCGTTTTATCAGCGTATTAAGGTCCCCCAACTTCTCATCAATGTCAACAACAAGAATGGCCAAACTGTTTAATAAGGTCAGCTGTAAGTCCCTCTTATCTGACTGGTATTGGAGGGCCTCAACCGAGAGTTGCATGATGTTTAGCAGGGATGTCCTCACGTAATCTCTCTGAAATGTTATTGGTTTACCTGCGCTCACCCTGCTCCCTTATTACTGTTTCGGACAATTTCTCTGTCTTGTTCTATGGCAAGAGAGGATGATTCCTGTGGAGAATCCAGTGAGTAGGATGCCAACATGTTGGCCTACTCCTGCGTGCCCAGATATGAAATGGCCACCTGCTTGTCCATCTGATAATCATAGTCCTTGATGCCTGCTTTAGACATGATGGGGTCTATGTGCATGGGTGGTGGTAGGATTGAAATCCCAATAATTGGTGAGGGTCTGGTAGAGACTTTTAAGTGATTGGGATGACAACTTCAGCAGCTTGGATACTGTCTGCCCCTGAATCATGGCCCTTCTGTCCTTCCTGGGTGAAACAAAGAAATCTTCCTGGCTATTTTCCAGTTTATATCCCCATTGGTCTGCTTAGTAAGTGTAGAGGCCTCCCTCTGGTGGCCTACTGTTGTCTGTCCTCATATCCCTCTAGGTTTAACCACTTGGGCTAAGAGGTGGATGGAACTGGCACAGAAGTGCTGTCCTCCCCCTTGAGTACATCCTGGGCATTATAGGGTACTTGACTAGTGGAAGCCTCTGGTGTTTGGCTGCCTGTCGCTTGCCCTTGCAAAAGCTGTAGGGACTGACTGCAGACCTTGTGTTCCGCTACAGTATGAGAAGATGATGGAACCTGCATCTTTTAAAAAGAAGAACTTCAAGTAAGTTTATTGCGGGGAGCTTCCCTTGGCCTTAGTCCCTGATTCGTCGATGCCGCTGCTTGATGTGACTGATGGCTTTGAGTCGAATATGACTAGGGGATCCTGGGATAGTGATTTCTTACTTCTTTTAGCAGGTTTCATTATTTTTACACTTGGGTCTTCCTGTGTTAGTCGGGGGTGGCCCCCTTGTTTTCCCTGATCTCATGTGTGAGTACATTGGCTGAATAAGTTGATTGGTTCCCCTACTGTAGGCCCTGCTGTAGGCATTTTAATGCCCTCAATTATTAGTATTGGGATTTTGCTTTGCTTTGCTATGCTGATCTTTGTTTTACCTTCTTTTGCTTTCCCACTTTTTGCATTCAAAGTGCTGTGTTTGCTTGTTTTTTATTTTTTATTTTGATTGAGCTTGTTGTCCCTTGTTGGCTTGTTGTTCCTCTTGTGCCTCCTCGCCCTACCTTCTTCCCTGTGGCGACTATAGCTCCCACTTCTTGGCACTGCCCAAGCAGGTTTCATGGGTCCCCAACGGTCTGCCCATTCTTCCCATTTGGTACCACCTCACTCCTCCGCAGTTGGCAGGAATCCCAAGATCTCCTGGCACCTTAATACAGCAAGAGTTGGGCAAAAGCATACCTCGTTGCTGGATTGTTGCACCAGCCTCCAGAAAAATGTATTCGATATTGCTGAATGTTTTGTTCTAAAATATTATGATTAAGTATTGCTCAATATCATTCATTATTGTTCAGTAAAGTGGGTGACTGTAACCTGTAACCTGGCTGCCCCACAGTGACTGAGGCTGTGCAAGGCAGGGGAGGAGAAGAGAGCAGAGAGGAGTAGAAAATAACAGTTGCTTCAATGCGGCACAAACCGCAAACGTCACAACAACCTAGCAGTTTCCAAACTCAATATAGGGTTAAGTGCGAAATGGGGCAGGGGGCTAAAGGTTGAGTAGCTCAAGATCGTATTCTTTTTTCTTACTTGCTTACTAAGAGAACCCCATCCCTTTTACCTTGCACTGCTCTGCCTTGTTCATTGCCTTTGCTGGGCTTCTGCTGTTGCCTCTTGCTACATGTGGTGGGTGGTGGCGGTAGATGCCTGAAGCCCTCACTTCTCTGCTCCTCGCTCAGCAAGCACGGCACCACTCGCTCGCGGGACTTGGCTCCATAACTCCATGCTAACAGTATCCTCAACGCTACGCTACTCACCCTTTCTGCTTCCTGCAGCTCCTACGTGAGGCTCCTACGTGTGAAGTGTGATGACAGAAAACGTAATGATACCAAGCAGCGAGCACTGGGAAATACTACAGTAATGAAGTTAAGATTGATAGACTGGGGCCAACACCAGCCTTTCCAAGTTGATATTGCCATGTCAGGTGATATTTTCTAGTCTGTAAACTGATGAATTAAAACTTATAGACCTGGGTTGGAATCAGTGGTTTAACACACATTGATGCCGCCCCTTGCAGAATATGAAGAGACTACATGCCAACAGACCAGATTCACATGGGATACTCCACCTTTTTGAAGTACAAAGTAGCCTTATTTAACCCATCTCATACCTAAAACTACTTCTGCTTAAATATATGGCAATGGGGGAAAGGCATTAACCAGATTCTTTTTCTCAAAATCTACCACTTTATAAATGTTGGCCTTTATGGAAGAGGGGCTCCGGAGCCTGCCATATCCCACAAATATTTATTGGCCTTGGGCTGAATTGGGCCACCATGAACTCTTTGGCTAGGCTCCTGAAGGCTTGAGGACCCCACTGCGCCACAGGGGTTGAATCCATTCTTGCCACTTGACTGAAAAATGAAAATAGTGTGGTCTGTAACAAAACCCCTGTGCCTAAAATGTAAATATATGAAACGTCAATTGTATATCAATGATGGAAACACAAATGTAGATCATGCAGACAGTGCCTCAGACAAATATACAGTGGGCTAAATAAGGGTAATATAATGTCAGTAATTTATCTTTACCAGCACCGACCCTGAAACTATAATTACCAGTGGTGCCAATGACATACTGGCCAGGTGGCACCCCTAGCTCAACGAGGAGTTTGTGAATGCCCACAAACGCGTACGTTTATTGGAGTTCATAAGCCTACAGGTACGAGAAAGTAATCATTTTACCCTGATCACCTCCACTCTTTGAATGATACTGATGGTTAACTGACTCTGACTGTGCCCTGGGCTCTGCTAACCAGACGCAGGGCCAGAGCTCTATGTACAGGGAATATGCAAATTAGGAATCCATCATAGTTGGCTATGACAGCCTACCTATAAGTCCCTAGTATATAATAGGGTGGAGAGTATAAGAGGCCCAGTGGATTTAATTCACTCCAGTGTGCACTGCTGTAGTACCCGCTGTCATTTTAAAGGCAGCCCTGCTTTGCAGGCTGCTTTTGAAAGTAAATTATATGCAAATTTGACTTTGAAATTAAAACTACTTTCAAAGTCTCAAACTACCTTGTTTTTACAAATATATCACACTTAAAGTCTCCCCTAAGTGCCAAGGGGTAGAGTGCCTTGTAACTAGTAGCAGAGGCATGATAAAATATGTTTTATATGCCATGGTGATGGAAATATTACCAATTATGTTCTTCCTCACATTAGTACAGTAGATCCATAGTCTAACATTGAGAAACTTTATTAAAGTATACATTTTGCTAGAAATGTGCTACAAATTTCATTCTTGGACTCAAAGTGATGGAATAAATCCAAAAATATGCCACTGTTAGATTTATTGTAACTATCACAGAAAGAAGTTATGGAACTTAGTTTTCTGTAAGCCAAAATCAAACTCTTCAGCTGTTCTTCTCTGATTGGCTAGCCTCTGTCAGGCTGTGGCGAGCTGCCTTCATGAGGTGTGATATGTCCTGCATTGAGACATTGGGACATCTGGTGGGTAAAGATCTGCAAGCTGCAGAGCAACAGGTAGGAAGGCGGCTGGGTACCCAAACAGTTCTTCTAAGGGAAAATGACACTTAGGATAGGACACAGGCTCACCCTCTCTTCCTGTCACCCCAGCCAGATGGGAGCTGCAGTAATGAGATTAGCAGCAGAAGGAATGGAGAGGAGGGTGATTAGGGAAATAAGCCACACCAGTTGGATTGTCTCCGTCTTGGATTTTGAAAGAATAGTGCTTCCTATGATTGATTTTTTCCACACTTCACAGGAAGTGGTCAGCCCAGAATGTGGCACCATGTACCCCATTGGTCAATAGTGCCCCCTGCTTGCCAGCCTAGGAACACTGCCTAATTGTGGGAAAGTTGTCCAGAAACTCAGAACACTCCCTGAACTACAAGAATAAGAAGGAGCGCCTGGTCTGCTCCCCATAGGACTGCACTCTGCATGACTGCACCTATTGTACAAAGCTGTAAGGACTTTGCCTGGATTTATGAGAAGGGAGTGGGGAGTCCCTGATAGCAACAGGTTAAAAGTGTTTCACCTGCAACATAGCCACCAAGGAAGACACAGCTGACCACTTTCAGCTGGACTTTTGGGGATTTACCATGTGCATTCCGGAAAGCTTAGTCCCAACATCTCAAGGAACACTTCAGATCTTCTAGACCCTTTGATTTGTGTTGTGGACCACTGGACACTCAAAGGACAACTTCTGGAAGGAGATCCAAAAATTTGGAGAAGATTGGAGAACTTTTGGAAAAAAGCTCCATACGGTGACCGACCTGTCGATGGGAGTCAAGCCGACGATGTCGAACAGTGACCTGGCCTAAATTTCACGTTTGTCCTGCTGAAGTTCTGGAGCTTTTCTCTGCTGATATGACTTCCAGGAGTTTTACAGAGAGTCTACCCCAAACCAAGACAATGGCGTTGCATTGAATCCCAGCTCGATGTGTAGCCTTGACTGACAACGAGAGAAAGAGCTCCAGAAAAATGACTAAGTCCGATGGTAAAATATTGACTGAGGCCTCTCGCTCGATGTATCAAAGCAATGCTCCATCACGGTCTACCTCAAATTGTGATTTGGTCCCAGTCAAGTGCTACTAGATATCCCCGGTTGGTGAAATTGGTTTGTAGGCATGAGAAACCACATTTTTTGATTGCAGAGGTTTACCATGGTGTGGAGAAGGGGCAAGACAGTGGCTGAAAAGGAGAAACACCTACAGATTTCATGATATAACCTGAAGGTAAGAGAACACTGCTTAGACTGCGATAGCGGGTGATACAGAAAGTTGACCTTCCCACTCGCCGTGGCTCTCATTCTTTCCACAGCTCTGAACACTGAGGAACCCGGATGACCGGGCTAGAGCCCAGGTGCTACACCCACAGAGCATGTTCCATAACAGGAAAGCTATGACCCAATGAACTGGCTGCATGCCTCCTAAACTACTGTTCTAATTCTGCCCAAGACAAAAACGAGCCTTCCGATTGGGGACGAGCATTGAATCCCACAGGCCACGAGTGCTGTTTTGTCAGACAGACGCATGTTCCGGCGTAGACTGGAGGGCCCGCTATTGACTATAGGAGGATTACACTGAATGGAGAGGGCAGAAGATTACAGCCACACTGAGTGGCATATACGTTGGGTGTCTACGTGACACCTCCAATGGGCAAGGGGATGTCTGTGGGCTTCATGAAAACACAAGTGACTGTGTAAGCAGATTAAGTGGCGAATCTTTGTGCACCAGTGACCCTCAACATTCCTTAGGATTCCAGGCGCTGAAGCATCCAAACTGTCTTCAACTCCCTGGTGTGTGACTAGGGCCTGGCCTGTGCAAGGCAGGATCTTGTAAACAACAGAGACTTTCCTTTGAAGTTTGCCTACTTCAAAGGCAGAAATGGATAAAGGTAGTAGACCCAAAACCCCAGACATTTAGAACACTTCTGGATCAAGAGGAACCTCTGCCAAGCAGAGGAGCTGGAGGAGGAGTACTGCCACTTGGCTATGTGTGCTTTGATGGATTGGCCGGTAGTTGCTGCTTCTGCCTTAAAGACTGGACTGTGCTTGTCTCCTGTTAAGAAGTCTCAGGGACAGCAAAGAATTCACCTACCAGCCTCTGGGTTCACTTGCTGTGGACTCTAACTCTCAAGGTGGTGCCTATTCCAGTTTCTGGGCCCTTGGGAGTGAAAGCTGGTTGAAAACTAAGAAAAACCAAGGCAACAGACACCAGACGACACCAGGACTGACGCCACTGCCTGAATCGGCGACACCCCCTGCAACTGAAGCCGTGGTTCCTGCTGGACTACGACTGACATCCCATGACTTCATGAGGCCCAGTGGTGTGACCGCAACCTTGTGAAGTCGACCCAAGGCGTCTTGGCTTCTGGATATCAACCCCGCCAGAGCGTAGGAACCTGACACTGCGCAGCGATGCCACCTCATCTCCACTGCTCCGCAGCAAGGACCCGACACTTCGTACCAATGCCTCTGCTCCACTGCTCCACAGGACCAGAACCGACGCCGCACCAAATCCAGCAATGCCTTGCTTTTCCAACTCTGTGCACCGGCTTATTCCTCACTTTCAAAAGGTACTGAACCTGGGGGTCCGTGCAACTCCGTGACTGGCACCACTGGTGTCAGATTGTTTGAAACAACTGAGTCACAACACCGTGATAACACCAATTTAAAGCATTTGTGTTTCTAAGCGTTATATTCAAGTTTAATGTTTTACAATTCATAACTTTGCTTGTGTGTGTTGGACTTTTGTTGTTTGGGTCTTGTTATACTCAGATAAATGTTGGCTATTTGTATAAACTAGTGTTGAGCGTTTTTCTTGTGTTTTCACTGTGTTACTGTGTGGGATTGTACAAATACTTTACACATTGCCTCTGAGATAAGCCTGACTGCTTATGCCAAGCTACCAAAGGGATGAGCATGGGTTATCTGAGCTGTGTATCTCCCTTACCCTAACTAGAGGGAGGGTACCTGCTTGGACATAGTGCAAACTGATTGCAAACCAGAGACCCTATTTCTAATATACCCAGTTCCTGGATTTGGGTTACTTGGTGGCCAAACGTCTCATCACATGTTGGTGGAAATTCTCCAAACCCCTGACAGTTGAGGGGTGGCATCTTTCCTTTATTACATTGCCAAAGCTGAGGCTGTAGCATTGCGAATGGATGACAATTTTGGACTTTGTAAAAATCCCATATCTGATTGCGGGCACACCATCTTGACAGAGCTATAAACCCCATACACCAATCTAACAAGTAGAAACACTATCCTTTTGTCATGGGTGGACAGCAGGAAACTATAATAGGAATGCAATGTCTAAACTATGTAATGTTTTTCTTCACAATACCCCTTCCCTCCTTGTTTTCCCCTCCTGTTGTGTTATCATATTTGATTGAAAATGCTTTCGATTAGTTGGAACATATGAATGCAAGCCACTGATATCATGATCTCTTTCAGGAGACAGATCTACAGTGCAATGGTGTCTTTGCCAGGTCACAGTGACTGAGATACAGTTACTCTCACTACTTATGTAGTTAACAACCTGTACAGTACCAATGCTTTAATGTTATGCAGATGGAGGCGATTATACATTCTTTCATGTCTAAATATTTACCTTTTCATATGCTTGAAACTTGCATACAAGCTATGAAATTTGTTTGGAAACCCAAGCTAATGCTGTTAAAAGTTAATAAAAACAAAATAAAACAAGAATTTGCAATGCAATGGGTCTCACATTTGCTCAAGTTAGAGGTATTAGCTCTGTAAACTCCTAGCGGGACTTTTCTTGCCACATAAATTGAAAATGAAAAGTAAAACAGTTTCACAAATAGCGAGCAGATGGCCGCCGTGAGCATGAGCGTGAAGGAGACAAAAGGAAAAAGAAGTTCCCTCGCAATCTAACATATCCACAGAAGTGCAGTTATCCATGTAACAGGGTCGGTGTCCAAGGCGGTGACCAATCCACCCCAGGGAAGGACAAACATAAATCATTTACCAATGATATCAAAGAATTTTTGAAAGTCAAGCCCACAAACGAGAAAAAGTGATGGGCGTGAGATGAGTGTAGTTAAAAGCCCAAATAGACAAAAATACGTCGGAAAAGCAGCCATTGCGCACTGCTATGCTCAATCTAAAAAGAAGGAAAAGTTAAATAAAAGAATTGCCTAGGATCACACATTTTGGTAAGGAGGGGAAGGCAGGATTCATCACAGGGTTTCTGGTTTCACATTATGCAGTTCAGCCACTAGATATATATGCTTCGCTTCTACACTCACAATACTGCACCACCCCCACAACCCTACTAGCATTAATGCGGCCCTCTGTCACATTACAGTTACAGTTTGTGAGTACTTACATCATAATGGAACTGAAGGCAGGAAACAAGCCTGTGTCACGGACCACGAGGCAGTGTACATACTGTTGTGCGGGACCAAGAGGTGGGCACCATACCATTATTAGGGACATAGAAGAAGTGAACAAACAATTGTCAATCACTGGGAGGTATTTTATAAATTGTTGTGTGCACCTGGAAAAAAGGATTCTGACAGTCATCAAGGACTAGGAGACAGGGTACAGACCATCAGTGGTGACTGAAAGATAGGGAACAGTTCATCATTGGTGACAACAGTAGACAGCTACCAATCGTCATCAGTCAAGGAGGCAGTGTGCAGACCACCTTTGGCAATTTAGAGACAACATACCAGTGATCGCCAGGCTCAGGAGGGTAGAGGTAGTGGACGTCATTTAGGGGTTGCCAGGGGTCGCAGCTGGGACACCTGGCTTGCCCCTTGTGACCCCTGCCGTGCCTTTGTAACCCCTGGCCTCAGAGGTGGCAAAATCAGTGAAGGGACACAGGAGCAGCTCATTCTTGTAGTCGTAGGTTGGGGCTTCACTTTACTTGTTTTCAGCTAGTTTTTTAAAATTATACTAATAGTAAATAATATTACAATATTCACTAATAGTTTTATAAAGCAACAGCTTACAATTAGATGAAACATGACCCTATAAGCAGCTGAGGTAAGTAAAAAAATGCTTTTAATTGTATGTTTTGTGCGTGCTTGCCGGTGAGTGTGCGCGTTGGAGTAAATTGTGTTTACATGTGTAAGAATGTGTGGCTGAGTGAAAGTAAAGGTTAAATGTTATATCATGTCCTTTCCACTACCCGTGGCAGTTTAGTCAATTGACTTCCATGGGAGAGATAATCTTCAGCAGCCGAGAGAACTCGTACCAACAGCTGCTAAGGAATGGGAGTCAGCATGCAGGTGCATGTAGATATAGTGTAAAAACCTAAATCTCTTGGCACTCCCTAAAGCCTCTCTTTCTGTATATGAGAGTAGTATGATTGAAAGCCAGTGTGTGGTGTCCTCAAGACAGGCCAGGACCTACAGCAGCCTGAACCATCCTGGACACAAGGGCTGTATTGAGAAGGCACATATTCCTGTTACCTGGAGGAATTTGTTGCGGATGAAAGAGTGGTGGTGGTGAAATAGAGGAGATGATTGTCTGCTTGAGGAGGGATATAAAAAAGAACTAGACGAATGATCCCTCAACCACAATGTGTTGTCTGTCTTAGGTATTTCATTTTTATCTATGCCGGAAAGTGAGAGTCCCGAGCCTTACGCTTGGAGATGCGTTTCTGATGAGGGTTTGCTCTTTGTGGACCTTGGCGGGGCTCCAGGTTGTATTATAAACAAGGTAATTATACAAGGCAGGGCCATAAAGAGCGCGAGTATCCGGGACAGAAAATAAAAGAGACAAGCATTTGCAATACAATGGGTGTCACGTTTGCTCGAGTTACAGCTATTACCGTTGTAAACTAGAGGATGTGTGGCAATACATATGTGCAGTGGCAGCCGCTGCAAATCTCAAAGGGAGGGAAGGCGGGGGTGTGACTGGGGACGGGGGAAATTTACAAAAATATATATTTTTTCTAAACTAGCGTGATCGCGCTGTGTAAAACCCAGCAAGATCATGCTATGTAGCAAATAAAAAAAAAAGTAGTTCAGTAACTATGCTGAAAACATGGAGCCTCGTATGTTTTCAGTAGTTGGCTGGTGAGCTCGAGGAGGGCTAAACACCAGAAAAGGCATGACATATGCACACCTTTCACAAATGAATACAAGCAAATTTTAAAAGGCAAGCCCAGGAAACCAACAAAAGTGATAGGCGTGGTCAAAAGCCTACAGAGAGATTACAACAGCGGCCAGAGCACTTGCATGCTCAAAGAAGCCCTCCACTGGTGGGCAGTCTCCAAGGATTGCTAGTGTAGGTGTTGGGTTAGAGATTGTCCCAGAGATGGGGAAGAGGTTAATAGCGGCACCCTTAGTGTCCCTGGATGGGGGGAGATTGCAACCCTAGCCTCCTTGCCTCCCAGCATGGAGAGGTACAGGTAGAGCCCTAAAATCAATGGAACTGAGGTTGAGCCTTTGAAAGATACAGGAGCCAGTGTGACTGTGGTCACAGAGGAACTGGTTTCTCCAGAGCAGATCATACCTGGTATGTATCACCAGGTAACCTATACAGACAGCAGAGACAAACTCCATTGCATGCAATGGTGAGTT
Source organism: Pleurodeles waltl (assembly GCF_031143425.1). Lineage (NCBI taxonomy): Eukaryota > Metazoa > Chordata > Amphibia > Caudata > Salamandridae > Pleurodeles > Pleurodeles waltl. Next base: position 399,288,038 of record NC_090437.1, read on the forward strand.
TGGAATGGGGAGGTGTGACAGGCCCTAAAAAGGTAGTAGTGTCTTCTGTGCTCCCACTGGATTGCAACCTGGGAAAAGAATAGTCCATGCAGGATGCTGGTTCTCCCTGAGTGGGTATGCTGTGACCAGGTCACAGGCTGCTCAGCAGGAAAAGTCTGGACACTTGGACTCTGTAATAATGGGCCAATCATCCAATGGCAAGGGAAAGTTCACTGGGCCCAGAGAACTCCAGAAGTGCAGGAGGAATCTAACCATGAGGGGAGGATCTGACCTCTCAGGGTGGGATTCCATTCTTGCAAGATCTGTCCGATGTAGGAGTTGGTGGACCCTCCAGAGAGGAGGTTTGTCCGGGACTGAGAGGGTGTCCCACTCTTGACAGCCTGAGGCAGATGGCCTAGGCAAGAGGAAGGTGATGTTAGTGGGCCCCACAAAGTCTACTGGGATGAGGGAGTCCTATACACTGAGACCAGAGACATCAAGGAGGGAGCTACCAGGAGGTTGGTAGTTTCCCAAAAGTATAGAGAATTCCTCCTCCCATTGAGCCACAGCATCCCCTTGGCAGATTGTTTGGATCAGAATAAGACTTAGAACTGGTTGGTTAACCATTTATATTTACCCAACATGTCTGCCAAAGTGAAGGAGTTCTGTAGCTCCTGTGGAACCTGTCAGGCCGGTAGAAAGACAGGGGGCAAACCAAAGGCTACCTTGATACTATTGCCAGGGCTTGGGACTCCCTTTGAGAGAGTGGTGATAGACATTGTTGGTCCCCTAGATCCATGAACTGCATCAGGGACCAGGTATAGTTTGGTGGTAGAAGACCATGCAACACAATACCCCGAAGCAATTCCTCTCAGGACAGTCACTGCTCCTTCAGTAGCTAGGGTTTCCCAAAGGAGGTGGTTTCAGTTAGAGACTCCTATTTTATGTCTAGATATCTGAACGCATTGTGGGAAGAATATGGTGTTACCTACATGTTCACAACCCCATTTCATCCTTGGGCGAATGGCTTGGTGGTAAAGTTCAATAAGACTCTGAAAGGCATGATTGGGAGTTTGTCTGATAAACTCAGGAGGAGATGGGATGTTCTTCTCCCATGCCTGCTGTTCGCATACAGGAAGGTCCCTCACAAAGGGGTTTGCTTTAGCCCCTTTGAATTGTTGTTTGGACACCTTGTAAGAGTTCCATGATGCCTGGTGAAAGAGTCTTGGGAAAAGCCTCTCAAGGAAGCAAAGGGCAATGAGCTCGACTATGTACTAGGCCTGATATCTTGCATGGCAGAGCATATGTACAAAGCAAGCAGGAACCTTGATGCCAGCCAAGAGCTCATGAAGCTCTGGTATGACCCGAAGGCTACCATGCCTGGGTGCAAACCAGGACAACTGGTGTGGGTTTTGGAGTCTTTGGCTCCTAAGGTCCTCCAGGAAAAGGGAACTGGGCCCTATGTAGTCCATGTTTGTGTTTTGTCTGACAAACTCAGGAGGAGATGGGATGTTCTCTTCTCATGCCTGCTGTTCACATACAGGAATATCCCTCAAAAAAGGGTTGACTTTAGTCCCTTTGAATTGTTGTTTGGACACCCTGTAAGAGGTCCATTATGCCTGGTGAAAGAGTCTTGGGAAAAGCCTCTCAAGGAAGCCAAGGACAATGAGCTGGACCATGTACTAGGTCTGAGAACTTACATGGCAGAGTACATGTATGAAGCAAGCAGAAACCTGGAGGCAAGTCAAGAGCTCATGAAGCTCTGGTATGACCAGAAGCCTATCATGCCTGCGTGCAAACCAGGACAATTGGTGTGGGTGTTTGAGTCTTTGGTGCCTAGGGTGCTCTAGGACAAGTGGACTGGGCCCTATCCAGTCCTAGAGAAGGGTGAAGTCTGGTAGACTTTAACTCCCCCAGGATCCCTCACATGGTCCTGCATGTCAATAGATTGAAACCCCAACAAGATAGGGCAGGCATTACCATACTGATGGTCAAAGATGAAGGAGGAGTGGAGGAAACTGAGCCACTGCCAGACCTCCTCTCTAGCAATGTGCAAGATGGGTCAGTGGAAGGAGTTGACAGACCAGCAGCACAGAGACTGCAAGCAGGTGCTGGGTTAGTTTGCTGGAATATTGTCCTTGTCCCCAGGTATCACTGACTGGTGTGTACATGACACTGACACTGGTGACAGCTTACCTGTCAAAAACAAGTTGTACAGATTGACTGACCAGGCCAGAGCCAGTATCAAGGCGGAGGTAGCTAAGATACTGGAACTAAAGGTAATTGAGCTCTCTGACAGTCCATGGGCCAGCCCATTGGTGCTGGTTCCCAAACTGAATCCCCAAGGAGGAAAGCAGGACTTAAGGTTCTGTGTGGACTACAGATGATTGAATGCAGTCACTAAGAATGATGCTCATCCTCTACCTAGAGCTTATGAGCTCATCAACAGGTTAGGGGCGGCAAAGTACCTGAGTAAGCTTTACTTGACCTAAGGTTACTGGCAAGTTGCCCTCACTGAAGGAGCAAAGGAGAGATCAGCATTCTTCATACCAGAGGGGCACTACTAGTTCAAGGTAAAGTCATTTGGTTAAAAGTATGCCCCTGCCACCTTCCAAAGTTTTTTGAACAGGGACCTGTCAGGGTTGGAACAGTTCAGTGCTGCTCATCTGAACGATTTAGCTGTATCCATTTCTACCTGGGAGGATCACCTGGCCCACCTGAAAGAAGTACTCAGTCCCTGCAACATGCAGGCCTGACTATCAAGGCCAGCAAGTGCCAAATAGGGCAGAATTCAATGGTGTACCCGGGCCACCTTGTAGGTGGAGGCCATGTGCAAACTCCCCAAGCTAAAATCCAGACCATTCTGTATTGGGAGGCTCCTAAGATCAAGACACAGGTCAGGGCCTTTCTTGGCCTGACTAGGTATTACAGAAGATTTGTAAAGCACTATGGGGCATATTTATACTCCGTTTGCGCCGAATGTGCGTCAAAAATTTTGACGCACAATCAGCGCAAACGTTGCCCCATATTTAAACACTGACGCCCGAGCCGGCGCAAGGGAAAATTCCACTATGTGCGTCAGTTTCTGGATGCGCAACCCGCCCTGCGTTATTAACATGCAGGGTAGGCGTTCCCGTCCAAAAAACGACACACACAGCTGTGCGTCGTATTTATGCTTCCGGGCAAAAATGACTCCCGGCCGGGAGGCGGCGCAAAAAAATTACGCAAAGCACGAATAGCGTCAAAATTTAACGCCTGGGTCAGGGCAGGCGTTAAAATGGGGCAAACACACCTGTATTTAATCAGAACACACAGAACAAACAACAGAGCAGCAGAGCAGCAGAGCAGCAACAGAGAGACATGGAGGTGATTTTCATTCAGCGTGCACGTAGACGCAGAGCCCTGCAGCAACAACAGCAGCTACAACAACAACAGCAGGGACCCCAAAGGCAGCGCTGAAGGCAGGAGAGGATATTCCGCCCCAGAACAACCCTGCATGGCCTCAGGGAACGGGACATCATCCAGAGGTACCGGTTGAACTGGCAGGCCATTCAGCAGCTGCTGAGAAATATTGAACAGCAGTTGGCCCCCACTTTAGTGACACCCGCACTATCCCAACAGAAACAAAGCTGCTTGCCGTACTTCACCTGCTGGCAAGTGGCTCGTTTCAGACAACTGGTGCCCTGGTTGGTGGAATATCCCAACCATCATTCTCTGCATTCCTGCCAAAAGTACTAGATGCCATCATTCGCCTGACACCCCGCCACATCTGCTTCCCTAACACACTGCAGAAGCAGCAGGAAACTAAACAGGGGTTCTACGCCATCAGTGGCTTCCCGCACGTCCTTGGTGCAATCGACTGCACACACATACGCCTTGTGCCACCTGCTGCGAGTGAACACCTCTACCGCAACAGGAAGCACACACATTCAATCAACGTGCAGGCCATAGTCGATCACCAAGGATTGATCAGCAACATTGTGGCTAAATATCCTGGGAGTGTACATGACGCATTCATCTTCCGTCACTCTACCATTAACCAACACTTCCAGGATGGACTGTATGGCAATGGACTACTTGTTGGTAAGTACAAAAATCCTACTTATATACACACTGCACAGCAACCCTCTAGGACAAACAACACATACACCACAATAGCAATACCTAGCCAGGAACACACTGAGGTACTCACATCACTAGCCATGTTTCAGAAGTCACCATTGAACCTGTCACACATTGGAATTTACTCTACAGCTTAATGTGAAGACCTTAATGAGTGTGGTAGCCAAAATGTTACCTTGCAAATTGTAAGTGTCACAATAACCTGTACACTAATACATTGCATAAGTTTTAAGGTATGGGATGTCCTGGGTACTTTCACATGAACTTGTTAACTACACTTTCATGTTTCAACTCTGCATGGAACTATCATCTCACCCCCAGTGAAGACACACCGACACCTGTATGACAAGTCACAATGCTAGGGAGGGCACACTGTACTCAAAAAACAAATACATACTGCTGACAAACGGTTAGCCAACAAACACTTGCTCAGCCAAGGAAAAAAACTCCATGCAAAAGTTTTCACCAACAACTATAGGTTGTCACATTAGTACACAAAAGAGTCACAGACAACACAAGACAACTACTGCTATCAAAGATCTGTACAACAGTGCCTCCTACATCTAATTGATCTCATTCTGTGTTATTATTTTAGCTGATCAGGGGTATGGCATCCAGCCTTGGATAATGACACCATTTGGGAACCCAAATACTGCTGCACAGCGGGCATACAATGACGCCCACAAGAGGACATGCTGCATTGTTGAGCGGACATTTGGGATCCTAAAGTCAAGGTTCCGCTGCCTTGACATAACTGGCGGTAGCCTACTCTATTCCCCAGAGATGGTCTGTAAGATCATACTCACTTGTGCCATATTGCACAATATTTGTGTAAAAAGGAACATTCCCCTCCTTGAACCGGACCCAGACATGCCTGAGGATGACGAAGAGGAGGATGCTGGCCTGCAACAGGAGGGGGAACAACCTAACACGGCAGCAGGAGTGCGTAGGCGCCAACAGCTTGTCAATACATTTTTTTCATAATTTCTTATAACAACACTTATTGCACAATTGTACATAAACACAGATAAAAAACACCACATCATGCTTTGGCCTATGCATTTCTGACCACCTTTAGTTTGAAATTGCTGAAGAAGAATGTCGTTTCATTGAGCAAGAATGCTATAACAATCATCACACCAAAAAAAAAATCACAAATGTATGCACAGAGGGTAGGATGTTACATGATACATTACCATCCACAGAGGCCAACAGGAGTACAAATGTGGCAATGACACATGCCTGATCCAGACACCTGAGACAGTCTCTCACCCAGCCCAAAAATGTAGATCATTTGAAAGTCTCATCACACGTGTTCAGAGACAGGGTGGGACCATCCATGTGTACGTGACCATGTCCTCAATGGCTTCTCTCAAGTGTTTGATATGAGCAATACCCAATTGGAACAACATTAGCTGCCACTAACTCATGAGGAGACCTTGAAGTTACAGTGACAACATACACCCAGACAGGTGATAGTGGATCCACATTCCCATACACATATACACATATGTCATCCAATCAACCAAATATTTGAAAGCAGCCCATCACAGTAGTGTCCCAGTTTGAACCTAGCAGGAAGAATGTAACATGCCACTAAACCAGGTAATGCAGAAAGGGCCACAGACATCAACAAAATATTTGTCATCAGCACATGAGGAACGCTGAGATTTTGCAAACATAGTCATTGGAAAATGGTATGCCAGATTGCTCCAAATCATCAATAGTGCAAATGTCAAATGGGCTAATGAGATGAATGAATGGTTAACAGTGATTCATACCATATGGCCTTACATTAGCCTGCTGCTGCAGGTTTTGCATAACAGAATAAATAAAAGCCATGGATAAATTAGCATATCTGGATGGGCAAACCCTAGGGTGCTGGGGGCCTAAGTCCACCTCTCCCGCCCCCCAAATATACAAGAATCTTGTACTTGTGAACTAAACACATGCATAAGACACATGTGTGGGCTACATGTCAAAAGTAAAACAAAAATCAGAAACTCAAATTCATAATAGGACATGGTTAGCCCCCTAAAAACTGTAAGTGACTATTGCACTCCCTGTTCGGACTATAGATAAAAGCATCACCATCATAATTGTGGACACATTTTTGAGAATGAATACATCATGGTATCCCATCCATCATTTCAAAATAGCCATCAGCAATTACCCAAAATATGTGTACAAATATGGTTAATACATTATTTAACGTATCATAAATATTACAGTGTGAATGCCTTCTATACATACAATAACGGACATGTGTCATAGCTAACCACAAATGTGTATCACATAGCACCGTTTGGCCATGACAAATTTCCTTCCCCAAGTTTAAAAAATGAAGACATAATTAAAAAATTGCTCAAATTTCCACGCATACAGCATGGGCGTCCTAATTTTTTCACGTACAGGAGTGCACAGAATGCAGAGTCAAATATACATTTTCATAAATGTTTCTCATATTTAGCCATGAAATTATAATTTACATTTCAAATTGTTTGACTCTGCATTCTGTGCACTCCTGTATGTGGAAAAAATATGACGCCCATGCTGTATGCGTGGTAATTTTGACGCAACATGGACAATATGTTGGACATGTCATGTACCTTATTAATTTATTAATATTCATATCATATTTTTTGACTCTGCATTCTGTGCACTCCTGTACGTGGAAAAAATATGACGCCCATGCTGTATGCGTGGGAATTTTGACGCAACATGGACAATATGTTGGACATGTCATGTACCTTATTAATTTATTAATATTCATATCATTTTTTTTTAACTCTGCATTCTGTGCACTCCTGTTCGTGGAAAAAATATGACGCCCATGCTGTATGCGTGGCAATTTTGACGCAACATGGACAATATGTTGGACATGTCATGTACCTTATTAATTTATTAATATTCATATCATATTTTTGACTCTGAATTCTGTGCAATGTTATGCGTAAAAAAAAATAACGCACATTATGTATGCGTGAAAAAATGACGCATAACGGGAAAATAAAAATGGCGGCCATTTTATGCAGGAAGTGATGTAATAGGATATCCTGTTTACTAAATCTGTACTGGGAGTTAACTTTCACTTTCACTTTGCAGTCTCAGATTTATCTAGACTGTGTGGTTGTGTGAAAGGTGTTGTCCTGTGTTTAACTGCTTTTGTGTCCTGTGTACCTTGTATTTTGTCTTTTTGTGATCCTAGTCTTGTTGCCTAATATTGTCTCAGTCTGTTTAGTCTAGTTTTGTCCAATCTTGTTTTTGTTTGTATTGTCTGTGGGAGTCTGTTCTGGGTAGTATAACTTTGGGGTTAGTTGGGCTATTTTTCTTCCTACTCTACCTTTCCCCATTTCCCACTTTTACTTGTTTATTTAATTTTGCTAATTTTATTCTATTAATATGTCAGGTAGGCCTCGCCTTTCCAGGATGGGTGAGGATGAATTGGGGGGATTCATTTGGCTAGTTTGCCATTTCCTCCCACTCATTCTGGAGGCTGGGGGCCGTGTGATACAGGGGTATCACACGGAGGCACGGAAAGTCCGGTGGGGGAAGGTGCGCCATCACCTGGTCCGGGTGTATTGGAGCATGTGGAATGACCATCAATTAAAGCACCGCTGGGCAGATCTGATATCCAGGGAACAGGACCTGCTGGACCACCTGGGAATCAGGATTTGTGGCCATGTTGGTGAGTACAAATCAATTACATGTGAATAATTGAAAGCTGTGTGGGGACATGTGATGATTGTTACCCAATCTGCTAGATAAGTAGCTGACTGTGTGTAATGCTAGGGAAACCTAGGCCCATATTTATACATTTCTATCCCCGATTTTGGGCCACATTTTCACGCAAAAACGGCGCCTACTTACGAAATAGAATTGTATTTTGCTAGTTTGCGTCGTCTCTGCGTCAAAAAATGATGCAAATGCGGCGCTACAAAAGTATAAATTTGTGCCCTAATTTGTATTTGTTGCACAATGTGTAGGAAGACCAATGCTAGCAGTCAGATGGCTCATGTTTTCAACACATACCAGATGCCTGTAGCTGTATGTAATGTAGTGTTGCATTTGTGTCAGACAAGCGACACGTTAATGCCTCTATTTGAATTCTACAGGTCATATTGGCCAGTGAGTAAGTCATGTAGAAACAACATACCTACATATGTTGACGCCATAGCTAGACAGAAAATTTGAAAGCCATGATGATGCTATAAATGTGTGTTGCCTTCACGTCACATGAAGTTAGATATGTTGTCCACACATATGTCACATGTGTGTCTGGTTGCTGTGTGTTGAACATGTCCACCTAGCCTGTTTGATTGTGAGGGGTCATGCAGTCCTCAAGTAACCAGCTTTTGGATGTATCTCTGGGATGCACATGCTGAGATGTATGGAAGACATTATTGTTTGGGCATACTAATGGAGGGGTATCTTTGACAACACCTGACTGTCCTGGCCACTGCATGTGTGTAGTAGGGTGTGTAACTGTAGCAGGAGACTCATCCAATGCTAATGTTGGATAAAAATTCATCCATGCAGTATGAGCATGTGGGAAAGTGTATCATTACCATGTCATATTCACACAGTGTCATAGTAACTGCAATTATTTGTCAGTGCACCGAGTCTGAGTATATTCTTCCTTTCATGCTTTACAGGTGGACCAGCACCGTACACCGTGGGAGAGGTGGCACATTTTGAGGACCCCGATACCTACAGTGAGTGTGGCCTGAGTGCTATTTTAATTGCTTGCTAGTGATGCATGATGGACTACTGTGTGTTCAACAGAATTCATGATTTGATGCGCTGGCCGTTCATTGGCATTGTTGCTTTAGTGGGATATCAAATAGCACTTCTGTTTCTGTAAACCAATACTTAGCCATCTCTCAGATTTAGGGGCTGTAGGTCATTCCAGTTGGGCCGCAATGGGGAATGGGATGAGTCATTTGGAATACACTGGTTAATGTAAGACTTGCTCGGGGACTTGGCATGAACTGAGTCCGCATATCAGACTGACATTCTCCCATATAGCTTTGGCAAATGGCTTTTAGGAAATGTGCATCTTCCTAGTTGAGGATGGACTGTGTACACTGTAGGTTGGATCTTCCGGGGGCATGTACTTCCACAAGGTGAACTAGAAGTGTGTGTGACTTGAGTGCAATGGCCTAGGTGTTCTGTCGACCCATGATGATGGGTGTTCTTGCTCCTCTGTGTGTGTTGTAAAACATGCCTCACTGATAGTATGTGATGTTGGCCAAAGTCATAGCATTTTGACATGTGTGGACCTTGGATGTGACAATGTTTGGCTGACTCCAACGTGTTGCTAGCCCTTCATAGGTGTTGTGTGTGAAGGCACATACTTGTTGAACTTTCGATACACTCCTGGGTGTGCATTGAACATGGGATTGTTGGTTGTTCTTCCCACACCACCCTCAAAGACTGCCATGTTAATGTGAAACAGGGTACCTAGGACTGTAGCAACCAGTATGTTACACGTACTTGTGACCTTTTGCGACTTGATTTAGAACCTAGGGCCAGATGTAGCAAACTGTTTACAAGTTGCAAATGGCATAAATTGCTCTTTGTGAGTTGCAAACGTCTGTTTGCTATGCAGAAATGTATTTTGTGATTCTGAACATACTTGCAAAATGCATTTCCAACTCGCAAATAGGAAGGGGTTTTCCCGTCCTATTTGCGACTCGCAGTGGTATGCAATTCCATTTGCAACCGAGTACGTGGTCGCAAAGGGAGTCGCAGTTACCATCCACTTGAAGTGGATGGTAACCCACTTGCTAACTGGAAGGGGTCCCCATAGGAACCCTTCCCCTTTGTGAGTGGACCTAAACATTTTTTTACAAAACAGCCAGTGGTCCAAGGGACCACTACCTGCCCTGAAATAATCCAAGATTGAAGACTTTTTTTTTTTTTCCTAAGTGCAGCTCGTTTTCCTTTCAGGTAAACGGCCTACACTTGGGGAAAATAACCAGCTTTATTTAAAAGCAGTCACGGCCATGGAGGTCTGCTGTTCCCAGCAGGCCTCCATCCCCATGAGTGCCCACAGTCGCTAAGGGGGCGCAACTTGGGACCCACCTCATTGATGTTAATGAGGTCGGTCTTAGCGACCCCATAGCGACTCGCAGACGGTGTTGGAGACACCGTTCTGCATAGCAAATTGCAAGTCGCAATTTTCCATCTTCCTACATCTGGCCCCTAGTGTACACATTCGGTTATGGCCCATGGGTTCAATATTAGCACACAACAAATTACAAATGGCATTGAGTAAGGATTGTGATAGTTATCACATAGAGTGACATATGTAGTGAAGTCAGAATGCGGAAGAGGTGCAGCCATAATGTCAGATGCCTTAGGTATAATTTAGATGAGTAGTTTAGGGTGATGTCATCCATCATGTAGAGACATGGATATGCTAGGTGTGATATGCCCTTATGTATGCAGGCTTCACATGTACTTCCTCTGAACCTTTCAGTGAACTATGTTGTGACAATTGCTGCAACCAATACATTTCTAGTAATGTACAAATAACCCATTGTGCTATTCCACCCAATGCAATTCCAAAGGTAAATATTTGCATTTTCTCTTCACAGCTGCAAACATGAGTGCCGCAGATCGACACCATTTTGAGAGGCGTGCCATGAGATACATTCATATCCTGCAGGTGCAGTGTGGGTACCGGAGGATGGCCCGCAAATATCATTCGGATCGGGCCTCCGGGGCGTGGTGGGCCACACCACAGGCTCCGCCTACATTGCCAACAACAGCCACCAACACCACATCCACCAGGTCTCACCAAGTGGCCCCAGCAACGTCGGGAACAATAGACCCTGGCTCTTCCTCCAGACCTGGACCCAGCCGTGTTGTAATACCAGGACAGTCCAGTGGGCAACCAACTCCTGGCACAACCTCAACCTCGGCCGACACACAAACAACTTCAGTCCCTCCTGTGGACCCAGCCGCCTTCCTGGCATTAAGTAGGAAATTGGACAAGCTTGTCAATAAGGTGGACAACCTGAGCCAGGATGTGGCCTATATTAAAAAAAGGGTCAGCTCCATCAGGCGGACCCTACGGAGGGCGAACCTGTAGGACTTTTGCCCTGTTGAACTTTTGCCCCTCCCCTCTCTCCTCTTTCCTATTTTCTACTGTTAGTTTGGTTTTGGGGATTAGTATTATGTAAGTATAGGTAATTAGCTTAGTTAGTGTTAGGGAAGAGGGTGGGGAGTCCTTATTCTTTCTATCTTTATTTTTTGTGTGGGTGGGTGGGTGGGGGGCAATGTTGGGATTCCTGTTTAAAAAAAAATAAAACATTTTTTTTTTTAAATATACAAAAAATTACAAAAAAATATATGTTTGTTTAGGATAGTATAGTATGTGTGCAGGTTAGTAAGTGTTGTCCTGCATGTGTCCTGTCTCATAATGGTGGGAGGGGGGTTGATGTTTAGATCGTTTCGTTACATGTGTAGAGTAAGTTTAGCTTAGGTTAGTTAGGGACAGTTGTGGGTTAGTAGTAGTCAGGTTAGATTAGTGTAGGTTTACCTTTCCCTTAGTTGCCTCTTGTGTTACTCAATAGAAATAAATATATAGTTAACCCTTTACATGATGCGTTAGGTACTACTTTGTCATGTCCTTGACATCAGTGTAGCTGAATGTTTTAGTATGACATTTGTGTCCTATGCTCGCCATCCCCAGGAAATTGAGGTTTCACATGCCAGCTACCCGTGTGCTAACTTGGTAAGTATCCACCATTTGAGAGAACCACCATTGGTAGTTTGCATTGATCACCAAGGTTCTGTGTTGGTATGTATACTACTTCACAAAGAGTGCTTCCAGACTTGTTATTGTGGGTAAATTGATAGGTCGGACTGCAGTGTGAAGTTCAGGGAGATCTTTGTAGATGAGGAGTTGTTCACACTCTTGTCTTGTTGCTTTCATTGCTGACCTACATCATGTGTGTACTAATTCTGCATATCTTTCCTTCATGGAAGTATACTCCGAAAGGGTGATTGATGCAGTGTAATTTGTTAATGTTTCATTACATTTTGCGGCATAATTTCTTATTTTAGTATTGCATGGTGCCTACATTTCTCAGCCACCATTAGTTGTTTAGAATAGCTATAGATGGTGCAACATTCTGTCCAACACAGCATGATTGTGTGTGATTAGTCCCTTCATCAGTTATTTTCCTCAGTATGGTACGGCTATGATGCAATCCTGGCCACTGCACAGATGTTTCAGAATACATGATATCAGGACAGTAGTATTGACAATCTACATGGTTGCCACACAGGCACTTTGGAGTTATGTACTGCACAGTTGAAGTGTGAAATAACACAGAGACATAATAGGTGTGCAAGTGCTATTTATTGATAGGTGCTGTAGTGCAAAATGTCCATTCACCATGTTTGCTGGGTCCGTTCTGGTGCATTCTTACATGGTGATCCTACAGAAGGGGTGTGGATGATGCCCCTGACATGCTGGGGTGATGTCACAGACAGTGCAGAGGGACAGGAATTGGCAAATAGTAGGAGAGAGATATTCACTGGCAATGGGGACAAGTCATACAGTGGATTGCAGAACAGTCATTGAGTGTAGTTGTAGTGAGACTGGCATTTGACAAAACGTAGGACCTTGGTCAAAGTAGGCCATGATGCAGGGACTAGTGCTTCCGGGTACTCTTCCGTGAGAATGTTATCTGTTCCATGTCTTCTTCTTCTGATGTGTGTGTTGCCTGGTTTGTCCTTGTTGTTGTTGGCTGTGAAGGGGCAACACACACCTCAGTGTTAGAAGACATGGAGGCAGACATCCCGGGGGCTGCTCCCTGTGGAGTTATGAAGGGCAGTACTGCAGCAAGGAGGGCCTGCTGGTTTTTGAGAATGGCAGCCACATCACGATGGTAGGCAGCCAGGTCGGCCCTGAGGGGTTCTATGTTGCATTCGTGCACACGTTGACTGGATTGCAGTTGTAGGTGTTGTGTCAACTGGATGACAGCTGTGCAGATTTCCTTCTGTGTTTTGGCAAGTTCCTGCAAGATAGATGTTCGGGCTTGCATAGCAGCTGCCTGATCAGCAGAAGACATCATGCACGAACGCACCCCCTCAAGGCTGGCTGCCATAGTTTGCATCCCCACCCACACCTCCTTGGCCAGCTCCCGCTGTACCCCAACGACGGTTCTTTCGAAGCTGGTTCCAGTGTCGTCAGAGTCCTCAGCTGTGTTGGAGCTGGCAGGTCTTACAATTGGGGTGGCGGGTGGTTCTACTGTGGTGGCTGCTTCTTCTGTGCTCCTCCTTGTGACTGAAGGTGGGGTTTGGAGGCTTTCAAGGACCATTTGGATGGTCTCCTGTGGAATGTTCATGGGCTTGTCATCCATGTCATCAGGGAAATCAGGGACAGGCAGATCGGCAGGAGATCCATGTTCCTCTGCAATGAAACAGGGTACAATTAGTGTGTCTGTGTTGTGACAATTTTGCACTAAGATACAAGCCTTTGGATGCCTTAAATTTGTGCTCTGTTTTTGTCTTGGTATCTGCTGTCCTTCATATGGGCATTGTTGTAGGCCTATGGCCCACCTGTGTGTCACATGTATGATATAGAGCTATCAGACTTGTCTGCCTATTCGCCTCTAGGTGTTGCTTTGTAAAAAATTAGGAATAGGCATGTTTTTGTCCTACTCCTCCCTCCGTGTTTAACTATTCTTATGGAGGGACATTTTGTTGGGTGGGCTCTCATTATCCTACATGAGATTACTGGCTTTCTAGGCAGCAGGATAGCTAATGGTGTGGGGGACTAAGTCTGACACACTTGTAATTAACTCTGTCACCCTGATTCTTTCTTTTTGCTCTGGCTAACTAGCAGTGCCTCTGGTCTCCCACAGTAAAGGAATGATTAGACATCCGAGCGCATGACATCTTTGCAACTTCTCAGGGAAGTCGTGGTCACTCAAATCCTACACAATTCTCTCTTTTCCAGTATGTTCTCATACATAAATGACAAAGACAGTATTTGTTTTATATGATGATTTCATTGTACAACTGACTTGTAGATATTTAGGTGTGAGCCACAATAACCCAAACAATACAAACTGTTAGAATTGAAATAGTCAGTAGGAGAGTAAAACATTAGTACAAAGCTATCATGGTGCCTAACTGTTTCTACTATCCCTCTGCTTGTTCTATTTATAGCACAGCATGTTAAGCTTCGAGCTTGCCTGTCTGAATCACTGGGGAGACATCATCCCTCATGTAAGAGCAATGGCCTGTGATCTGGTTCTGCATCTGCAGCAAGGCAGGCAGCGTCTAGTTGTGGTTCTCTGTTTGGAAACTCCCTCTTGCGTGTCTTGGGACAAGGAAGTGATTTTATAAGTAATATGTCATCGTGATGAAAAAGTGTCCCTACGCAGGAATGCCAAATCTTAACCCCTACCACGTCTATCGGCAATGTACCAGACTGTATCCTTGACTGGGGCACAGAGTGAATATGTTCTGGCAAACTCCAGTGCTGAAGTAGGCAAAACAGTGTGATTTGACGAATAAACAACACCGTAGGACTGGCTATTTGCTAAATTAACTGATAGGAAGGCTAATAAATTTTTTTTAGTGCAAAGTGCTCTGAGGATCTTAGATGTGAGCAAATGCGTTTAAGTACATTCAGGGCAAGGTGCACAAAGGCCTAAAGCCTGAAGCTAATGCGCAAAGTATACGTTACACTTACGACACTACACTTTGACTGACTGTGGGTGTTGTGAATGCCCTGGCAGCACACTTGCCTCTCAGGACCTGCCCCAAACACTTTTTATTCACATTGCCCGAAATGTACATGTGACGTGGCATATCCTATGCATGTCAATGTTAGGATGTGGTATGGATGTAAACATTGTTGATGTTTGAAGATGATGTTGGGTCATGTGTGTTTAATTGGATTGGCCTGTTTATCGTATGAAGGTTCTATTTGGTTGTCAGACTGTGCAGGTGTGTTTCAGTGACCAGTTGCCTGTGTCCCCTCCTCAATGTTGTTATCTGAGCAGTATGACATTAGTGATGTTGCCTTGTTAGCCAGGCATGTGGGAGACCCTGACGTATGCAGCATGTGGGTGTCCTTAGTGCTGTGTGGCTCCTATTGCTGTTTACTTTGGCTTATGTATGTGTCAAGTATGGGCATTCGGCATTTGAGTGTACTGGTGCCTTTGTCTTATTTCTATGAATAGTTGCAGATGTCATCCTCACCCCCTAATTTAGGTATGTATGTTCCATGGGGAGGTTCCTGCCATTTGGTACTATAGCTGCACAGAGATGAGAGGTGTTATTGTCAACTGTTGTGGCAGTTACATTGCAGTTGTTGTTTTGGCTACTGCATTACTGATAGGGACCTAGTTGATGTAGGATAGATTTTGCAAGACAAGTGCCTGGATGTGAGTTTGACGTAGTGGCCTTCCCACCTGTCGCTGCTTTCCCTTAGCTCTACTGTTGTACTTACAGGATGGCCCCATGGGACTGTTGTTGGTGCTGTATTTTGTCGTGCCCCAGATTCAGTCTGTGCTGGGCATGCCCCCCTGCCGTGCCCCTTTACCCATGCCACTTCAGATATGTGCTGACTTACATGCATTGTGTAGTAGGTATCCCCCCCCCTGCTTACAGTCCCCATTATTGCAATTTAATTCCCCATGCGACTTACCCTGCATGTGCGTTGTGTCGTGGTAGTCTGCGCTGTCCTGTCCTTGAATCCCTGTGACGATCTTCTCAGGGATGACGGCTGCGACCATCTCCTCCATGTGGTCCAGGGCCTCCTGGTGTGCTGGACTCCCCCCTCCAGTCTGCGTTGCTGCCTTCCTGTTCCTGGACATTTTTTCTTTTGTCCTACGTTTGCAGTCATGCCAGCGTTTCTTACACTCAGTGACTGTCCGGCGTTCTTCAGTCACACTGTTGATCTTGTCCACAATTTGTTTCCATATGGCCTCTCTCCTACTGAGTGGCAATTTAGAGGTGATGAACAATTGGTGCTGGTGTTCCGTCACCTCTTTCACCAAGATTTCCTGCTCCTCTGCACAGAAGCGACACTTTCTTTTTTTTCTGAAAATGTCCTTGTTCCGGTATGGGGCCTCCTGACTGGTTCCTGGTCTGCTGTCATCCTCCTGGGGTCTGTAGTGGCATCTGGGATCCATTTTGGCTCTCCTCTGCTGAAAGGGCAGTTTTCGCAGGTCAATTTGACGCAATAGCGTAAAAAAAAACAAAGCTTTCCGGGTTGCGCTGTCGTAAATCGACCCACAGTGATTTGCGTTGCGTTAACGTTGGTTTCCTCTACGACGTGACGCCGCTGTGTGCGTCACTAAATAATGACACCCACCTGTTGGTTGCGCCGCCGTGCGTCAAAGTATAAATTTGACGCCCGCACGGCGCTTCGAAATGGCGTTAGCCGGCGCTAATTTTTTTGACACAAAACTGCGTTAGCGCAGTTTTGTGTCAAAAAGTATAAATATGGCCCTATGGGACCATTGTGGGTCTCTTGACAGACCTCATCTCAAAGAAGCAACCCGAGAAAGTCATTTGGAGTCAAAAGGCCTTTGATACTCTGACATAGGCTATGTGTTCAGCACCCGTGTTAATGGCCCCTGACTAAACAAAGGAATGGATGCTTCAGAACATGGGATTGTGGCAGTGTTGGCACAAGTAAAGGAAGAGGGCCTAGATCAGCCAGTTGCCTTCATTAGCAGGCAACTTCTTCCCAGATCACAAAGATGAAGTGCCATTGGGATAGAAGCCTTTGCTTTGGTCTGGTTTCTGACAAAGCTGAGACCATACCTGTTTGGTGCTCACTTCTGTATTCAAAACCGACTAGAGACCTCCCAGATGGCTCATGCAGATGAGGGGGGAGAATCCAAAACAGTTGAGGTGGTCCATTTCCCTACAGGGGTTGGACTTTAGAGTGGAACACAGGCCGCAGGCCTGGGACTGCTGATGCCAATGCAGATGGACTTTCCAGGTTTTTCCACTTAGCTGATGAGGACTATCAATGTGTAGGCTAGTGGCCCATCAGCATTTGTATGGGTGTGTGTGAGAAAGTTATACTTTTGCCCTGATCAACCCCACTTTTTGACTGTTACTGGTGGTTAACTTTCTCTGACTGCGACCTGGGCTCTGTTAACCAGACTCAGGGCCTGGGTTCTGTGTACAAGGAATATGCAAATGAGGCATACATTCTAATTGGCTATTATAGCCTACCTATAAGTTCCTAGTATATAAAAGGGCAGGAAGGGTAAGAGGCCCAGTGGATTGAATGCACTCTAGTGTGTACTGCTGTAGTGCCTGAAGTCATTTTGAAGACAACCCAGCTTTGTAAGGCTGCTTTCAGAAGTAAATTATATGCAAATTCAACTTTGAAATTAAAAGTACTTCCAAAGTCTCGCAAACTACCTTGTATTTACATGTTTATTGCGTTAAGGGCTCCCTGAAGTGCCCAGGGCTAGGATGCCTTGTAACTGAAAGCAGGGACATGATAAAAAATGTTTTACATGCCCTGGTGAGGTAAAACTTCCAATTTAATTTTCCCCACTGTAGTACAGTTTCTCCATAGGCTAACGTTGAGATATTTTTTATTAAAGTATAACTTTCACTAGAAATGGGCTACAATTTCCATTCTTGGACAGAAAATAATAGAATAAATCCAACAATTTGCCACTGTTAGATTTATTATAACTATTGCAGAAAATAAGTTATAGAACTTTCTTTTCTGTAAGCCAAAATCCATCTTTCTAGCTGCTCTACTCTGATTGGCCAGTCTCTGCCAGGCTGAGCCAAGCTGCCTTAATGAGGTGTGACATTGCCTGCATTGAGACAATGGGACATCTGGTAGGTGGAGAATTGCAAGCCACAGAGCAACATGCAGGAAGGGGGCTGGTTAGCCAAACTGGTCTTCAAAGGGAAAATGGCACTTAGGACAGGATACAGGCTCACTCCCTCTTCGTATCACCCCAGCCAGATGGGAGCCCCAGTAATGAAATTAGCAAAAGGAATGGAGAGGGAGTGGTTAGGGAAATAAGCCACACCAGTGGAATGGCTTAGCCAGATCCTGACCTAAAGAAGAGCTTTATTCTATCTTAGATTATGAAAGAATAGTGCTTCCCAGGATTTTTTGTCACACTTCACAGGAAGTGGTCACCCCAGAGTGTGGCACCCTGCACCCCATTGGTCAGGGGTGCCTCATGGCTTAGCAGCCCAGGAACACTGGATACATATGAGAGAGTTGTCCAGCAGGTCAGAACACTGCCTGAACTACAAGGAGAAAAGGGGCTGCCCTCCTGGAACTCTGGTCTGCACCCCAAAGGACTGCAGTCTGCATGGCTGCACCTGCTGCACACTGAGGAACTACAGCTCTAAGGACTTTGCCTGACTTCAAGAGAGTGAAGGAGTGGACTCCCTGACACTCAGCTGATCACCTTCAGCTGTACTTTTGAGGATTTGCTAGGTGCATTCTGGAAATCGTAGTCCCAAAATCTCAAGGACCATCTCAGATCTTCTAGACCCTTGGATTGGTGTTGTGGACCACTGGAACCCAAAGGACGATGTGACTGGGTAGGTCAATGAGGACACGAAGTCAGCGGGTTGCTGGTTCAGGTGAGATTATTTTTTTTGTTTTTGTTTGGTGTGCAAGATACGTATTCAGTAATGTTCAGTCTTGTTCTAGTATCAGCTGTGCTTCAGTTCTCCTTTCCTTTTCTTCCTTCTTCCAAGGCTCCCAGGAGGCACATGTGAGGAAACACAAGATAAAGCACAGGTAAGTTGCTTTTCCTATTTATCTTGTTCCTCCCTTTCCTTTTCTGTCTTACTCCTTTACTATTTCCTGTCTCTTCTTTCTTGTGGGATTCGTTCTGTCTCTTTTCCCCTTTTTCTCCTGTTTCCTTTATTCGTTTCCTGTTGCCCGTTCCAGGGTTAATACTCTGACCCTCTCTCTTTCTCTCTTCCAGTCTTCCTGTGTTCCTGGTTTGTCTTTCCCTTTTGCCCCTTTTAGATATACTTTTTTTTCTCTGTCTTTGCTTGTTCCTTTTTCTCTCTCTGTAAGCCTTCCTTTTTGTGTTTTCGGTCTCTCGTATGTTCTTCTTTGTTTTTCTATTTCCTGCTCATTTTCTATTCTCTTTATTACCCTTCTACTGTTGTGCATTCATCATTTATTCCCCTACTTACCTCCTCCTCCTTCCTTTATGGCATTCTCTCCCGCCACCTCCTCCCAGACACCCTTGCCTTTCCCTTAGCTGCGAGTAGGACACACCTGGACTGGCCATGCTTCTCCTGAAGCGTGGCTGGAAAATTTGCGGGGTGCCTCCCGCTGTCAGAGCTGTGGATCCCTCTGGGCCGCTATCCGACAGCTTCTCAAGGTTGCTTGGTTCCTTGATGTTCTTCTGGCGTTGTACGAGTCGTCCGTCGTCTCCTCCCGTCCCTCCTGCTCCTTCCGCTCTCCTTCCTCTAGCTGCCGGGATCCTCCTCTGTTGTAGTCCCTTAGACGTGCAAAACGTCTGCCGCTGCCCTGTTGGCCCCGGAAGCCGAAGGGGATTGGACGCCACACCCTCTCGTTCCGGGTTGGAGGCAGCAGTGTCAGACAATGCAGACCGTGACGTCTCCTCGGACGGGCCTGTCGGCAACAGCCCGTCACAGACACTCCCCCTAGCGAGCGGCTGATAGAGGCGCTCAGGACTTGGGTACCGAGAAAGGTAATCAGCATTCACCATGCGGGATCCAGGGGAATGACGAACCTGGAAGGAAAAAGGCTGGAGTGTGAGAAACCACCGGAGTACTTGAGCATTGGTGTCTTTATGTTGAGCGAGCCAAGTTAATGGAGCATGGTCTGTCAGTAGCGTGAAAGTTCTTCCTGCCAAATAATACTGTAGAGATTCCACCGCCCATTTTATTGCCAAACACTCCTTTTCAAGGGTGGGGTAGTGTTGTTCCCGGGGTAGCAGTTTGCGACTAATGTAGACAATGGGATGCAAAGCCCCGTCCCTGTTCTCTTGGGATAGTACAGCCCCCAGTCCCACATCTGAGGCATCGGTCTGAACCAGAAAAGGCTTGGTGAAGTTGGGACAACATAGGACAGGTTCAGAAGTCAAGAGGCGTTTTAAAGTCTCAAAACTTTTCAATTCAGCATTAGAGAGGGTTAATCGGTAAGGACATGTTTTCTTTAATAGGTACGTAAGGGGTCCTGCTATAGTGGAAAAACGGGGTATGAACCTGCGATAGTTAGCCTACCTGGCCCAAAAAGGCACGTACGTCTTTTTTTGTCCGTGGAATGGGTATTTGTGTGATGGCTTGGATTTTCTCTATTTGGGGCCTTACTTGCCCTTCCCCTAGTACATAGCCCAGGTATTTGATGACTGTGTGGCCTAACTTACATTTCTCCGGATTAGCAGTGAGGTTGGCTTCCCTCAAGGCCTTTATTATGTGTCCTAGGTGTTCTAGATGCTTCTCCCAAGTAACACTATAGACCACTATATCATCCAGATATGCTGCAGCATACCTGTGAAACGGTTGGAGTATCCTATCAATGAGCCATTGGAAGGTGGCAGGAGCTCCATGGAGGTCAAACGGAAGAACCATGAAGTGATAAAGGCCGGATCGAGTAGCAAAGGCTGTCTTTTCCTTGTCTTCTGGGAGTTGAGGAATCTGCCAATTTCCTTTTGTTAAGTCTAGGGTGGACATATATCGGGCTTGACCTAAACGGTCCAAGAGTTCATCTATTTGTGGCATCGGGTAAGAGTCAAAATATGATAATGCGTTGACTTGTCTAAAATCAACACAGAATCTGGTACTTTCATCCGGTTTTGGAACTAAGAGTACCGGGCAACACCAAGGGCTGGTAGACAGTTCGATTATACCTGCTTCCAACATAGCTTCCCCCTCCTGTTCTATGACCTTTTTTTTAGCCTCGGGGATTCTATATGGACGTTGCCGGGATACTGTATCTGTATTGGTGCGAATGGAGTGTTGGACCAATGGAGTCCGTCCTGGTGTTTTTGAAAAAAACGTCAAGATTTTCACCGACGAGGGTTTTGAGCTGATTGAGTTGGGTTTCAGAGAGGGCAGTATTTAACTGAGGGAGAGAGTTCTCAGTTGCAGAACTAGTCGAGATGGGGTGGATGGGTATGTCCTGTTCAGGGTCTTTAGTTATGTGCAAGGTAGGGTGTTCTTCCGTCGTTTCACACCACTTCTTAAGAAGATTAATATGATATATTTGTTCCCTGCCTGTACCCGGGGGTATTTCAAGTTTATAGGTGGTGGGATTGATTTGTTCTATTACTTCATATGGTCCTTGCCATCGGGCAAGCAATTTGTTTTCACAGGTAGGTAATAATACTAGCGCCTTATCCCCCACCCTCAGACTACAGAGGGTGCTTTTGGAGTCATGGGCCTGATTACAACTTTGGAGGAGGGTGTTAATCTGTCCCAAATGTGACGGATATACCACCCGCCGTATTACTAGTCCATTATATCCTAAGGAACTCGTAAAATGGTGGGCAGGATATCCGTCACATTTGAGACGGATTAACACCCTCCTCCAAAGTTGTAATCAGGCCCATAGTGTCTTTTCTGCTTGTTTTGGGCATCTCTTAATGCGCTGTGGGCTTCTTCCCATACCGTGTGCAGGTTTTCTCTCAACTCTTTGGTATATGTAAGGATATCTTTGACCTCCTCCTCTGATTTCTCCCAATGTTCTGCCAACATTTCTAAAAGTGTACGGGTTGTCGTCCAAAAAGCAATTCAAAAGGGCTATGTCCCGTGGAGGATTGGACATGTGTGCGTATGGCATAAAGAACCAATGGTAGCTTCTTTTCCCAGTCCCTGCCTGCCTCGGTAATTACTTTTTGTAGCAGAGTTTTAATGGTTTTGTTGTACCGTTCCACTAAACTGTCTGTTTGTGGATGGTATACCGAGGTCCGTATCTGTTTGACCCCTAGGGAGTGACATATTTCAGCCATAAGCCAAGACATAAAAGGGGTTCCCTGGTCTGTAAGTATTTCTTTTGGAAAACCGACTCGGGAGAAGAACTCAATCATGGCCTGGGATATTGTCTTGGTATGCATACTGGAAATAGGTATAGCCTCAGGATATTGGGTTGCGTAGTCCACAAGGACTAGGATGTACTGGCGTCCTTTTACTGACGGGGTTAAGGGTCCCACGATATCTAGGCCGACTCGAGAAAAAGGGGTGTCTATAATAGGCAGAGGTTGTAAGGGGGCCATCCCATGAGGTGATGGGTTAATTAGTTGACACTCTGGGCATTCATGACAGTGTTTCCTAATGTCAACTATACACCCGCCCAATAAAACCGCCGTAATATTGCTGCCTCGGTCTTTTCTCTTCCCATATGTCCCTCCCAGTTATCCCCATGTGCCAAGTGTAGGACCTGTTGCCTATGGGTTTGTGGAACAACTAGTTGAGAGGATCTTCCATGTGTGTTGGGACTGGATCTATACAATAAGTTATTTTCTATGGTAAAGGTGGGACCTACCGATCGTTCATCCGGGTTTAAGGCTTGCTGCCAGGCGTTTTTCAGGGTGGGGTCCTCTCGTTGTGCTTGTCTGAAACTCCCTATAGTTGTTAGTACCGTTGCGGCTTGTGGTGCGGGCTCGAGCAAGCCGGGAGCCGTGGTGGCATGGTACTCCCGTCGTTGTTCCCGCTTTTGTTTTATGCTGAGCTTTAGTCTCAGGGGTCTTTCTTCTACCTCTGCCCTCCCATACGGTGCTTCCCCCCACCAGGTGTAGGTTACATTTTCTTGGCAGGCTTTTGCTAACAAAGGGGTGAAGTTCGCATAATCAGTGCCAAGGATTAGATCATCCCCCAGGCCTGGGATCATTCCTACCATGATCTGCTCCTCGGCCCCTCTCCAGTTGAGAAGTACCGTTGCTACCGGATATAACCGTTGGTCTCCATGGACGCATGTGATCAGGACTTGGGTGTGAGGAGTCAATTGTTCTGGCTTCACCAGGTCCTGTCTGACCACACTCTGGCTGCACCCTGAGTCTACCAATACTTTCCTTTCTGTGCCGTTAAGACATACGGTTATGGAGTATTTCGCTTTCTTATTGCCAGACCATAGCACTCGACCCGCATCATTCCTATCTCCATGTGCTCCTCTGTCCCTTTCTTTAAAGGACAGTTTCGGGCGATGTGTCCCCACTCCGAACAGTGGAAACATTGAGGTCCCGTTATAGGGTCTATTGGGACTGGGGAAGGGGTAGGGTTGGCCCGGTCTGAACCATGCAGCATCATGGTCCGTGGATGTACTGGTTTTACCGGACCCGAACGAGAGGCAGTGGAGGTTGCTGGTTTAGGCTGAATTCCTCAGAAATCCGGGGCTCGATGATACGCACAAGCGAGGTCTATTGCTGTGTGGTTGGTTAAGCCAGGGTGTTGTCGGACCCAATTCCGATTGCTAGGAGGGAGGGCTTTCAAATACTGCTCGAGTATGATGGCATCAAACATATCCTCTTTTGTGGTCTCAGTGGGGTGCAACCATTTTCCCCCAGCATGGTGCACCCTGTAGTACAAGGTGCGTGGATTCTCCTGGTGTATCCACTTAATCTGCCGAAATTTAGCCCTATAACTTTCTTGGTCCAATCCTATACGTTCCTAGGATGGCCTTCTTTATTTCAGTGTAGGGGGTAACTCCTCGCGGGTTTACCGCCTGATAGGCGGCTTGCAG
Source organism: Pleurodeles waltl (assembly GCF_031143425.1). Lineage (NCBI taxonomy): Eukaryota > Metazoa > Chordata > Amphibia > Caudata > Salamandridae > Pleurodeles > Pleurodeles waltl. The sequence goes on from NC_090437.1 coordinate 399,311,835, forward strand.
ATGACCAGTTAGTAAGGGTGCTATGTACTGTCCCCATTTGTCCTCTGGCCAGTTGGCGGTGCTTGCCACCCGCTCAAACTTTGTAAAGAACGAGTCTGGGTCGTCTTGTTGTTGGTATTTCTGAAGAACTCTGCTCGGAACGTTGGGATGCACTTTGGTGTGCGCAATGGTGTTGGTTAATTTCCTTAAGGCAGTCTCATGGACCAATTGGTTATTGGCCATGATGGTGGCCTGGCTTTTCAGCGCTGTCTGTAGTGCCTCTCGCTCTTCTTTGGCTTCTTTGAGCTGTTGCTCCCAGACCAACTGTAAATGGTGCTGACCCTTGGCCAATTGTGCTATCATGTCCGCAAGTGTGGGTTTCTCCTCCATGGCGTCGGGTTTCGCACAAAAATCCCACTTCTGCCACCACTTGTGACCGGGTAGGTCAATGAGGACACGAAGTCAGCGGGTTGCTGGTTTAGGTGAGTTTTATTATTTTGTTTTTGTTTGGTGTGCAAGATACGTATTTAGTAATGTTCAGTCTTGTTCTGGTATCAGCTGTGCGTCAGTTCTCCTTTCCTTTTCTTCCTTCTTCCAGGGCTCCCAGGAGGCACATGTGAGAAAACACAAGATAAAGCACTGGTAAGTTGCTTTTCCTATTTATCTTGTTCCTCCCTTTCCTTTTCTGTCTTACTCCTTTACTATTTCCTGTCTCTGCTTTCTTGTGGGATTCTTTCTGTCTCTTTCCCCCTTTTTCTCCTGTTTCCTTTATTCGTTTCCTGTTGCCCGTTCCCAGGTTAATCCTCTGACCCTCTCTCTCTCTTCCAGTCTTCCTGTGTTCCTGGTTTGTCTTTCCCTTTTGCCCCTTTTAGATATACACTTTTTCTCGGTCTTTGCCTGTTCCTTTTTCTCTCTCTGTAAGCCTTCCTTTTTGTGTTTTCGGTCTCTCGCATGTTCTTCTTTGTTTTTCTATTTCCTGCTCATTTTCTATTCTCTTTATTACCCTTCTACTGTTGTGCATTCATCATTTATTCCCCTACTTCCCTCCTCCTCCTTCCTTTATGGCGTTCTCTCGTTCTCTCCCGCCACCTCCTCCCAGCCACCCTTGCCATTCCCTTAGCTGCAAGTAGGACGCACCTGGACTGGGAAATTCACTGGGCACCTCCCGCGCAGCTGTCAGAGCTGTGGATCCCTCCGGGGCACTATCCGACAGCTTATTGAGGTCGCTTGGTTCCTGGATGTTCTGGCATTGTACGAGTCGTCTGTCGTCTCCTCCGTCACTCCTGCTCCTTCCGCTCTCCTTCCTCTAGCTGCCGGGATACTCCTCTCTTGTAGTCCCTTAGATGCGCGAAATGTCTGCAGCTGCCCTGTTGGCCCCAAAAGCTGAAGGGGATTGGACCCCACACCTTCTCTTTCGGGGTTGGAGGCGGCAGTGTTAGGCCGTGCTGCCTCCTCGGACGGGCCTAACGGCAACAGCCCATCACAGATGACTTCTAGAAGGAGATCCAGAAGTATGAAGAAGATTTGAGAACTTTTGTAAAAAAGCTTAACGAGGTAACCAACCTGTCGACGAGAGAGCAACCAAAGTCAAATTACAACCCTGCCTGAATTTCAGGTTCATCCCACTGAAGTTCCAGAGCTTTTTCCCGTAGACGAGACTTCTAGGAGTTGACCGGGAGCCTGTACTGAGCTAAGCTGATGACGTCACATCGCATCTTGGCCTTTTGTTCACCCGACAATGAGAGAAAAAGCTCCAGAAAAATGACTACGCCCAAAGGTAAAGTTTTGACCCAGGCCTCCCACTCAGTGTATCCGAGCAGGGCTCATTCACGGTTGGCCTCAAGTTGTGACTTGGTCCCAGACAAGCACGACCAGATGTTCCTGGTTGGTGCTATTGGTTTTTAGGCACAAGAAAGCACATGTTTTGATGTATTCTTTAAAGATTCATATTTCTGGTTTCCTACAATGGATGTTGTTCCTTTTGGTGTCTTTTTAAATTGCCTTTTTTAGGGTGTGTTGTGTCTTACTCATTTAATGTATTGGTTAAACACTTTCCACACCTGTCTCTAAAGTTAAGCCTGCCTGCCTAATCGTTGATTGAGCAAGGGATTAATTTATTGAAACTCAGACTGAGCCTTACATTGTAACTGTGGCATTTTAATAGTGGTAGTTCCCTATTTATCACTACTAATAACCCACTTTCCAACACCAGCATTACCGCTTTGGAAAGCCCACTTCCCTTCCACAGGACGACATTTACTTGCTCACCTATGTGCGAGTAAATGGTTTTATGAGTGCAAAAATTGCTTTGGTGAATTTCACAAATTAATTTGTAATGGCCTTCGTTGACTTGTTAATTGAATAAACATTACAGGCCTCCAGAACCTTATTATTCTTTCATTCTGAAATGCTAATGAGATTTAAAAATAAAAGAGGCTATTTACAAGTCAAATATATCAGTGCAATTATCGTTGTGAATCAGTCCTTACTACACATAGAAAATGCTTTGGCTTTCAGACCTAGCACTTCAGAAACAATTCCTACCTAAAACTGAAGGAAGATTCATCTATAAAAAAAAACATTATGAATCATGCCCCTTCATTTTAGGCACAACATAGGTACTTGCATTTTAGCTATTGGTATTAATCAGAAATGTTATTGTGCCTTTCACATAATTTGTTCAACGTACAACAGTGTGATGAAAAGAATGATTACATTAATCTCATCCACTGGCGATCGTTTGGGACTACATTCAAAACCATTGTTTTTCACCCACTATGCCACTTTGACAGAGGCCTGCCATATGCAAACCAGTCTTGGTCCTGCTCCAACAGGAACAGTCCATCCTGAATTACCAGAGCAGGTCCCCTCTGGATGGGTACCCAAGCAACCTCAGACTGGTTTCGACCTACTTAGGTCTCATCAGTGAGGTATAGTTCGAGTTCTATGGTACATCGAGCACAGCACTCACATCTGGGTGTTTCGGTTGCACTTAGGACATCTACTGCTACTTACAACAAGGTGATGAAAGGAATGATTGAATTAATCACACCCACTGACAATCAGTTGGGGTCACATTCAAAATATATTTTTTTTTTACCCACTATGCGACACTAGATAAATGAAGCTGTTGGAAGGAATGCTTTAAATAATCTGAGCTGTTGGCAATCGGTTGTGCCAATACCAACCTGAGGTTGCTTGTGTTCCCTTTTGATAGGGCTGTGCCTAGCAGTTCAGGATGGGCTGTTCCATTGAGTAGCTGCGTCAGTACTGATTTGCATAAGGTGGGAGAGGTGCAAGCGTGCCCTTGAATATCTTTTTTTAGTGATAATAGTAAGCGGATGCACACCTAAGGTCGATGAACTTTTTGACTCATTTACATTTTATTGATGTGTTACAAATAAGGCACAACAGCATCAAACAATACAAATCGTTAAAGAATCAGTAAAGAACACACCATGATCCATTTGGCCATGAATAACCTCACCTTTAGTATCAATTAAAATGTTTATTTCCCTATATTAACAATTCTAAGGTCATGAAAATTAGTCTCAAAACCAAATGGTACAAGTAAAGAAACATCACAGGCTGGCCAAACTTCCTAAATAATCTCAACTTAAACAAAACAATAAGAACAGCAATTTTGAAGGCGAAAACACTAGTCAATAGCAGCAATATTTTAGCAAGAGAAATGACATACATTTGTTCAATAATAGAATGATATCAGATCATAGGTATAGAGAAAACACCTCACTAACTTCAGATTGGCATTAGCATGTTGGGCTTCAGGCAAAAGTTCTAGTAACACTAATTTAGAAAACATCTAGCTATGGCACTATCAAAACAGCAGAAGTACTAAAACAGTGGCAGTTGGTACCTGAAAAACAAAAGACAAAAACAATGCACAGATCACACATATAATTACCTATCCCTAGAAAATCAGCATAGCAGCTTCAGCTTCATCAGGGTGACCTCAGCGTCAGCATCAGGACAGGAACAGGGAAAGGGGGATGGTTTAGAATTTGGACTATAAGATAACTAAACCATCAGAACATTAGTTCAGCATTGAACAGACAAGTAAACTCACAAAATAATACAGTACCAGAACATCAGTAGACTGACTGGCAAGGCATGGAGTGTCAAAGTGATGAGTCACCAAAAGAATGTCAAAGAATGGCATAGAATGGCCCTCTGAAGAAGGATGTCAAAAAATGACCCCCTACTACACATTTGCTATTGGTTAGAAGAATGAGGCGAAGAAAGAACACCCAATTACAAAAACATTAGATATCGGCAATGCATTAGAAGAAATACATCAACTATTGGCAGGACACTGAACGGTCTTTTCTTCATTTATGTAACTCCAAACTATACTAAATGTATCTTCCCATCCTTCCTTCAAACTGTGATCAGTAGGCCCTTTTGTTTGGCACCTTCCAAATAAGCATCTACTATACAGTGGTTACAAAGATGTAGAAACATTCTTGTGCTGCACCATTTTCCTTGAAAGAAATACATTTCATTAATACATGCACTGAACAAGTTTACGATTTGAACAAAAGAAGTTTGTTATACAACGGACATGAGCTCATACAATTGATACTTTAGCTAGAACATTGCAGTTAGATAACTTCTTGCTGTGGCCATGTCTGCTTCAGGCCCAGCAGAAAGCAAGAAATACAACTATAGTACATTATTTTCAAAGTGCCTGTGCAGGCCTTGCACTTGATGGTGGCCAATCAAGAAGGCACATTTTGGTTCACACATTAATTTCAACATTAATCCATTTCACATATAAAACAAAAATAAATATTAGTGTTAATTTTAGTGCTCACAATCCCTCCTCTGATGACTATGGGGGTCATTACAACTTTGGCGAAGCTGTAACCGCCGGGCGGCCGCCAATGCAGCCGCACTCCCGCGGTGCCCATTTGGACATCCCCGCTGGGCCGGCGGGCGGAAACCAAGTTTCCACCCGCCGGCCCAGCGGAATGGGGGCCTCAACATGGGGGCCGGCTCCAAATGGAACCGGCGGTGTTGCGGGCGTGCGACGGGTGCAGTTGCACCCGTCGCGCTTTTCACTGTCTGCATAGCAGACAGTGAAAAGCCGCATGGAGGCCCTGTCAGGGGGCCCCACAACTCCCCGTACCGCCAACCTTTTCCTGGCGGTTCATACCGCCAGAAAAAGGCTGGCGGTCGGGGACTCGTAATCCCCTGGGCAGCGCTGCAAGCAGCACTGCCCAGGCGGATTATCACCATCGGGGCAAAAGTGGCGGAATACCGCCGGTGGAATACCGCCGGCCCCAGCGGTGCGACTGCGGTGCGACCGCGGTCGTAATAGGCCAGGAAGCACCGCCAGCCTGTTGGCGGTGCTTCCGTCATTTAATGACCCGTATACATTTCATCACATGTACATCTCAAATACATTTATCTCTCTACACAGATTTTCTAAAATTTTGTTTCCCTCACATTTTTATAAGATTTCTTCTTCTTTGAATTTTCCCTATATTATCTTTCTAATTGAAATTCTACCCTCCTCTGTTTCTCTTCTAATTTTCTCCTTTTGATCACATTATATAATTTACACATACCTCATTGTCCAATTAGACAAATCACAATAATCAAAACCCCTTGTATTGTTTTCATTAACATTCCTTTTCCCAGATTGCCAAGCCAATTTTCCACAGAAGCAAATCCTTTGTCTGCCTTTTCAGTGAGCTCAGTTAATTCTTTTAATTCTGTATTATCTCTTGTTATATTGTTGATCAAGTCTCTAACTGCTTTACTGTTGTCCGGTACATAGGAACAACAAACTTCACCCTACTTTGCTAAGAGAATATCTAACGCAAGACAGTTCTGAAGCTCTTACCGCAGTCATTACTGTATCCAAAAGGATAATGGCTCCTGAATAACATGTCATCATGTTATCCACAACCGTAGACAACTGTTGAATTTTATTAGAATTCAGAACAACTCCCACTGAAGGAATTATTGCTTCAAATATGTCTCCAACAATGCCAGAAACAGATTCTCGCCCCCCCAAAAAAAATCACAAGTTTTCAGTCTTTAATCCCTCCTTTCTATTGCTCTTTTAAAAAATATATATTCACAGCTTCATTCACACGGGACCCTTTTTTTGTCAAAAATCATTAAAGTTTAGCAGCTTGTCAAAATCAGGTTATCAAAGTCTTTTTCAATATAGTTTTCAACAGAGTCTCTTTCTTTTTTTGCAGTTTCTAAGTTTGACGTTTCTCAACAGTTCAGATCATCAACTTTCTTCACGTGCAAAAATATTCACCCGAAATGTCTCTATAAAACAAAAAATCCAAAGTTCTTCTTGCCATTCCTTGATAGCTACCTATGCCCAATCAGGACCTGAGTATCTTTGATTGGCAACTCTTTCTTTTCAATCTATGACCATTGCTTGATTCACCACCACTCATATTTTCACTTCTGGTTGTATCAACTTCTTCATGTATTGGTTGCACCAGATTTGTCTTCTTTGACTTTGATCTTGTTTCTGGCCAGTTGTCACCTTTCAGATGTTTTCTTGTTAATGGTCTTTTCAGTATTGGACACAAATTTGTCTCCTTGGACGTTCCCACAACTGGTTCAGGAGGAGTCAAATCTTTTTAGCTTAGATCTTCCTCAACTCCTTTCCCGCTGGGGGCAGTCACTTGTTCAGTCTGATTTCCCAGACCATTTGCTTCTGAGGACACCCTCCTCTGAACAGGTTCTTTCTGGACAGGTTCTCTTACTGATTCATTTGAAGACGTTGAGGATGTCTCATCCTCATCTTTCAGGATTCCTTCCACTTCATCTGTCACAGGTGTGGGCAAGTCAACTGGAAGATGTTCAGGCACTGTCTCCATCTCATTTCTTCTTTCTTACACTGGAATACGTCTAGGTGGTGGTAATCCCAACAGCTCTTCTTCTTGTTCTGTTGGACTATTCACCTTCCGAGTGTGGCTTGCGTGGATCCAGTTTGGAAGTCCTGCAAGCTTCACAGCTGTGGTGATGATCAATACCACCTGGTGAGGACCCTTCCACCGAGGTTCCAAACATGATTTTCTCATGTGCTTTCAGATCACAACTTAATCACTTGTTTTCAGGTTGTGTCCTTGAGTTTGGGTCGGTGGCAGTGTGGTAACTCCTGCCTGATGATAGAAAGAGTGCACCACATCAGCTAGACCTTTGCAGTAGTCCAATCCCACATCATCTGTAATGTTCACAAGAGCATTTGCAGGTACAGCTGGCAATCTCATGGCTCTCCCCATGAGGATCTCATGTGGCGACAATCCTGTTTTCTTGTCAGGGGTGCTTCTCATTGACATTAGAACCAACGGCAAAACATCTGGCCATTTAAGACTTGTCGATGCACACATTTTTGCCAATCTTTACTTCAAAGTACCGTTCATCTGTTTGACAAGTCCTGGGGCTTCTGGGCGGTAGCTACAATGAAGCTTCTTCTCAATGTTTAAAGTTGAACATAGCAACTTAATCACCTCATTGTTGAAGTGGCTTCCTCTATCTGATTCTAAGGAGACCGGAACACCAAAACATGGAATTAACTCACTAAGCAGTAACTTTGCTACTGTGAGACTAGCAATTCTCCTTGTAGGGTAAACCTCAATCCAATGACTAAAAATACACACAATCACTAGCACATATTTCAAACCACCACATGCAGGCATCTCAATGAAATCCATTTGCATTCTACTGAATGGCCCTCCAGCCATGCCAATATGTCACATATTAAACACTGTTGCTTTGCCCACGTTCATCTGCAGGCAGATGATGCATCTGTGGCAAACTGCTTCGGCAACCTCTCTAAATTTTGGATTGAATTTAAACAGCTTGAACAACCTGACCATCGCATCTCTCCCCATGTGTGCCTGACTATGATAGTATCTGGCCATTTGAGTCAGTAGACCGTTTGGCAGTACTACCTTCTCTTCTTCCATGACCCACACATCGTCGTCCCATTGGACACATTTCATTTTAATCCATTCCCTGCGCTCTTCTTTTGGTACATTGTCGTGAAGAGTTTTCAACTGATCCAAATTGTCAATAATGTGCATTACATAATTTAAATAGAGCTCATAATTTTCAGGCAACAATTCCCGTTCTCCTTTGTAGGATATGCCATTCAAGGCACAAAACTTTGCGACTTGATCTGCTTATGCATTTCCCAATGACACATAATCCTGTGATCTCTGATGTCCACTGCATTTTACCACAGCAACCTTTTCAGGCATTTGAATTGCTTGTAACAACTCATTAATTCTTTCAACATTTCTTATTGATGAGCCAGAAAAAGTAACAAAAAAAAAAAACTCTCTGTGACCACAATTGGCCGCAGAAGTGCACAATGCCGAATCCATATTGACTATCTGTGTAAATTGTTACTTTCAATTGAGTTGAAATGTGGCATGCTCTAGTAAGAGACCACCAGTTGTGCCACTTGTGCAGAATATACTCCCTGAAGCCTTGAAGCTTCCAGTATGCCAGTGATAGTGCACACTGCATATCCTGCTCTTAGTGTGCCCACATTATCTCTCAGGCAGGAACCATCAACAAAGATAATTTGGTCATTCTCTTCCAGGCAAGCATCTCTAATATCAGCTCTGGGGTTTGTCCACAATTCTGTAATTTCCAGACAGTCATGTTCAATGTCATCTAATTTATCAATATCTACATTCTCATTTGGAAGTAAAGTAGCTGGGTTAAGCACTGTACATCTCTTAATGGTTACATTAGGTGATCCCAGGATTGCGGTCTCGTATCTGGTCAACCTAGAGCTGGTCAGATACTGGGTTTTAGACTGAGTGAGCAAAATCTCAATTGAATGAGGAACCATGATAGTGAGGGGATAACCCATCACAAGGCTTTCGCACTGAGCGAGGGTCTGCTCACCTGCTGCAATGGATCGCAAACAACCTCGTAAAGCTGTTGTGACAGGATACAAAGTGGCTGAAAAATATGCCACCAGGCAATTTACATCACCATGAGTTTGAGTCAAAACAGACAAAGAACATGTATCACATTGAAAACAAAACAACAGAAGAGGTTTTGTGTAATCGGGCATTCCCAAAGCTGGATCTTGGCACAAACTCTCTTTCAAGTCAGTAAATGCTTTCATATAATCCTCGTCCAGCACTATAGGATCAGAAACATCCTTAAGGATTCACACCAGTGCTTGGGCCGTTCTCTTGTACCAAATATGGTGGTGGACGATTTCTCTATAACTCTGAAATAAACTCATCATTCTCTGAATCCTCATCAGGAGTTAAAGATTTCCTGGCCTCTTTTGATTTCTGCTCTCCATCTTCAGATGGGTTCCTGTTTGATTTCCTAGAAGCTTTCTTTGCTTCTTTCTCACTCTCGTGAAATCACAGGAAACATTCTAATTCCCTGTGAGGTATCTAATCTCCATTGTCTCTGGTCATAATCCCACCTAGCTTCTGCTAGTGTCTTCTCTGCTCTCCTCATTTTCCTCTCAACCATCAACGCTTATTGTTGTCTGGCTACTAGCTCCCAGATCACTAATGCTTCTAACTGTGCTGGACTTGGTGGAGGTTTTAAACCATACATTACTTGCCTTAAATTTTCAAAAATTCTCAAATTAAACATTCCATTCACAGGAAACACTAAGCTCCTTTCCTTTCCTGTGATTTTGCACCAGTGCTTTAACCAAAGGCATGCTCCGGTACCTTTCTCTTCAATTACGATATATGCCGGGGTATCTTCTGGCAAACAAACTTCTCCTATTCTAGCCGGAATATACTCATCTCCTCTAACTGTGCTTTTTAAAGCTTTGAATAACTACATTTTCACAAATTTATGTAAAAAAACCATAACCAGGAAGTGACTTTTAATCCCACAATCCTCGTCTACTTTCTCGACCAATTGCGCTTCTTGATTGTCCACCAATCGGTGCGTGACCCTTCTCACTAAACAACCTATCCCAGCGCGGCTCAAATGACTTCACACTTACTACACACAGCGCCTGACAAAGTCTTGCGGCTTGTCCTCCTAAACTCAGAAACACTCAAAACTAATGCAATATTATTTTAATCAAAACCAAGAAAACAAATATGTCTGTTTACTACAGGTAGGGTAATACAATTGTTTCAGAAACCTTACGGATTTTTTCGCTAGCGGCATTTAGCTCTTGCAGCTGTTCTTCTTTCTCAGTTCCCCAGATTTGCAAGCAAAATTTGACTCGCAAAAAGTTCCCTGGTGTCTAGTGGTTTCTGCCCCCCTTGGGGGAAGATTGGCCTAACAAAGGGGGCAGAACTGGCCTAAAAGTAATGTTGCCCCCCCTCGGGGAGCGACCCTTGCCTGAGGGGTCGCTCCCCACATATAAAAAAATATATATATTCCTGGTGTCTAGCGGTTTCTTCCCCCCGAGGAAGATCGCCCTAATTGTAATAGGTGGATCTGCCCCCGGGGGAGGCAAAAATGGCTTAAAAATAATTCCCCCCCCTGTGGAGTTCTCCTTATGCAAAAAATACAAAAAAGCATACTCCCTGGTGTCTAGTGAGCATTTCTGCTGCCCGATCGCATTATTATATATATATATATATATATATATATATATATATATATACAGTATATATATTATTGAATGAGGGGAGTGGCTCCCCGGGGGGGTGAAATATTTTAAGCCTATTATAGTTAGGATGATCTGGCCTCCGGGGGGGGGGGGTAGAAACCCCTAGACACCAGGGATTTTTTTTTTACATTATTTTTTTACATTTGGGGAGTGATCCCTTAGGCAAGGGTCACTACCCTGGGGCACAAATTGTATTTAGGCCACGGGGCAGATCGGCCTATTTTTATTAGGCAAACCACTAGGCACCAGGGATTTTTTTTGCGCCAATTTCACGCAAGGGGAGCGGCCCCTTAAGCAAGGGGGGGTTTATTTTAGGCCATTTCTGCTCCCCTTGGGGGCGGATCGGCCTATTTGTATTATGCCGATCTGCCCCCGGGAGGGGGGGCAGAAACCCTTTAGGCACCAGGGATTGGTGTGCGTGTATGTGTGTGTTTTGTTTGGGGGGCAGCCCCTTGGTCAAGGATCACATCCCATAGGGGCACATTACTGTTGCCCATATCTGCCCCGTTGGGATGCAGATTGGCCTATTTTTGGAAGGCCCATCTGCCCCCAAGGGGGACAGAAAGCCCACCATATACCAGGGAAGATTTTTTTTCAAAATAATAGGGTAGGGGTATGGCCATACCCCCCACCCTAAATAATTGGAGCAAAAATTGTTCTGTCCATCAGTGGGAAGATGGGAAATTACCCTCGATTCACAACCCGAGGGGCAGAAAGTCTACTAGATGCTAGGGAATTACAAAAAAAAACAAATTAGTGTGGTGGTTCCTACCAACCAGTATGGGCATGGTTATGCCCCAACCACAACTGAAGGGGGTAACAGTCTTTCAGCTCTCCCCCGCATACTAAAACATCTTATCCCATGGCAAGCAAGAGCACTTTTGATTAGTTTGGGTTTTGGTTTTACATTTGGGTCATGAGAGCTTGGCTAACTCTCAAAATCGTCCCACTTGGAATGGTGAGGGCTGCACTTTTTGGACTTTGGGATGCTGCCATGTAGAAAAATCCACAAGACCTAGACACATCTGAAAACTAAACATCTGGGTGAGTCCAGAGTGGTGTGCTTCACATGCACTCCACACCATTTTCTTACCCACAATGCCCTGCAATCCTCCAACTTTGCTGGAAATCACACATTTTTTCTACATTCTTGTGATTCCTACCACCCATCATTGTCTCGTCTATACCAATAAAAATTCTGCCTCACTTGATTTTTTCAAACTGCCCTTTTGGACCTGCTTTGGTTTTCCCTCCATTTCAACATGTTTTTGGCTCTTCCCTGTCACAGGCACTTGGCCCACCTACACCGGTGAGGTGATCCCACACAGAAATGTGGGGAAAATGGGATTTTTCAGTTACATTTGAGGTGTGCCTAGGATTCTGGGTAAGAAAACACTGTGGGATCCACGCAAGTCACACCTCCCTGAACTCCCTCAGGTATCTAGTTTTCAGAAATGTCTGGCTTTGGTAGGTTTCCCTGTATGGCTGCTGAGCCCTGGACCAAAAATGCAGGCACCCCCCATTAAAAAAGGTAATTTTGTATTTGATAATTTTGATGTGTGCAGATAGTGTTTTGGGGCATTTCCTTTCACGGGCACTAGGCCTACCCACACAAGTGAGGTACCATTTTTATCGGGAGACCTGGGGGAACGCTGGGTGGAAGAAAATTTGTGGCTCCTCTCATATTCCAGAACTTTCTGTCACCAAAATGTGAGGAAAAAGTGTTTTTTTGGCCAAATTTTGAGGTTTGCAAAGGTTTGCAAAGAACCTGGTGAGAGCCCCAAAAGTCACCCTATCCTACATTCCCCTAGATATCTAGTTTAAAAAAATGCACAGGTTTGGTAGGTTTCCCTAGGTGCCGGATGAGCTTGAGGCCAAAATCCACAGCTAGGGACTTTGCAAAAAGCACATCTTTCACAGATTTCAATGCAAAAACGTGATGTGTCCAAGTTGCGTTTCCTGTCGCGAGCATCAGGCCTACCCACGCAATTGAGGTACCATTTTATCGGAAGATTTGGGGGAACAAAGAATAGCAAAACAAGTGTTATTACTCCTTATCTTTCTCTACATTTTTTCCTTCCAAATGTAAGTCAGTGTGTAAAAAAGACTTCTATTTGAGAAATGCCCTATAACTCAGATACTAGTATGTGCACCCCGGAATTCAGAGATGTGCAAATAACCACTGCTTCTCAACACCTTATCTTGTGCCCATTTTGAAAATACAACGCTTTTCTTGATACCTATTTTTCACTCTTTATATTTCAGCAAATGGTTTGCTGTATACCCGGTATAGAATGAAAACCTTTGCAAGGTACAGCTCATTTATTGGCTCTGGGTACCTAGGGTTCTTGATGGGCCTATATATCCCCGCAACCAGAATAGTCCAGAAGATGTAACGGTATATTGCTTTAAAAAATCTGACATCGCAGGAAAAGATTACAGAGTAAAACGTGGAGAAAAATTGCTGTTTTTTTCACCTCAATATCAATATTGTTTATTTCAGCTGTTATTTTCTGTAGGAAAACCTTGTAGAATATGCACAAATTAGCCGTTGCTGAATTTAGAATTTTGTCTCCTTTTCAGAAATGTTTAGCTTTCTGGGATTCACATTTGGTTTCACACCCATTTCTGTCACTAACTGGAAGGAGGCTGAAAGCACAAAAAATAGTAAAAATGGGGTGTGTCACAGTAAAATGCAAAAATTGTGTTGAAAATTGGATTTTCTGATTCAAGCCTCTTGGGCACCTGTGTATCAGTGCAGTACCTCAGCCAGGCTTTCGCCCACCTCTCCAGCATCATTGTATCATCACCGCTGCAGCTCAGCCTAGCACTCGCCCACCTCTCGGGCACCGGTGTATAAGTGCTGTACCTCAGCCAGGCTCTTGCTGCACGACGTGGCTTTGACCACACCATAGCACTTTTTTCTCATTTAATTCATGTTGCATAGCAGCCCACACTGTGCAATATATGAAAACGTAGCACAAGTGGGTTGGGGGAAGCAAGCAACACGAGGGAGAACAAGGCAAACAAACCTCAGACAATGGGATGAAGGGTTGTGGGCATTGTTCCTTCTAGGGTACGCACATACATGCGCACTCATGCTGCCTGAAATACACAGCCTCTTGTCTGAAATGCGCACTCACAATGATACAGCATGGAGAGACCGTCAAAAAGCAAATTACTGTTTTTTCGTGTCACTGGCAATTTAAAAGCTGCGGGAGGAATAAACAGTCATTTGTTTGTTGCAGAAGGTCACAAGTTACACAGCAAGTGGCTCTTGCAAATGCCACTTGCTGAGTATGTTTCAGGAATAAGAGCGGGCTGCAGGGCTACTACATAGGCAACAGCTGCATCTCGAGGCATGATGCTCGCTTTCCAGTACTTTTAAAGGACATAAAATAATCTGCATTGTTCAGTGTTCAAGGAAGTAATGCACCACTTGCAGGCAAAGAGCCCTATTTAGATATTGGCGGATGGGTTACTCTGTCAAAACGGTGGGGGATATCCCATCCACATATCTAAATCCCATCTCATCTAAATTTCAATTAAATGTTGGTGGACAAGATTTCCATCACCATTGTGATGGCGTAACTTGTCTGTCAATATCCAAATCAGGCCCAATGTCGTTTAGGAAAATAAAAAACTATATTGGGGCGTGTTACTTATGAGCAGACACAAGCTGCACCCGCAGCAAGGGCCTCTGCTGTTCCACTTCTGTCGGAGGTACCAAAAGATACAGATCAGCTTGCTCCCTCTTCCTTCTTCAGTGCACAGGCCCCAAACAATTGGGATGTCTCTGCAATTTCTTTTCAGATCTTGATTGCCTTTTCAAAGAAAACATTCTAATCATTTTATTCATGTTTAAGACACTGCAAAGGCACCAATAGCTGCTTAAATGAAACTTCATTTAAAGTCACCTGTGCTCATCCGTAACATGACATTTGTGCTTTTGTTTACTTACCAAAATGAACAAATGATGGACTCAATGCTGAACAAATTCAAACATTCACCCCTAGTCAGGGATCTGCATCTGAATCCATTGTTTTTTTGCCCACCACTCCATTACAGTTTGGACCCAGCCATATGCAAATCAGTCTTGACCCTGCTTTTTTTCACTTTCTGCTATCTTTATTATTAATTTGCAACACTATACACTGCCAGTGTAACATTTTTTGACTTTTCTGAAGTGAAGACTTTTGACAAATGTCTCTATCACAATGCAGACACAGCATCAGCAGGGGCAGTAAAGTTCCCATTTATCGAAAAACAACATTGGTAGCTCTCCTGTGGCAGAGCTGCCTGCTCTTAATTTCCAGAGGTACCCGGTGAGGACTGAGCAACATAATTAGAAGAAACATAAAGCACAACACCACACTGTGCGGATGACGGTGACTGTGCATTATTTTGTCCCAACAAGCTCACTTTGTCATATGAGTTGATAAAAATGGAATACAGCGCTGTTGTAGCGGCTCAGATCTTAAAAAGATAAGATAATCCAGTGGGCTAATGCACTTTCTGCCAAGATGTTCCTACAAGGTGTGACTTGGTAAATTCAAATCTTGTTAGTCTTTAATTTCAGACACTAGACTGGTACAACGTGTATGTCCTTACATCAATATGAACATTGTGAGCTGCTCGGAGTCTCAGATCTGGATAAACAACACCGTTCTTTGAGCTTTAAATAAAGATGGTCTTTTAGGGCATTTTGAAAGCTAGAAAACATAACTCACTAATATTATTAGCTATTGATTAACTAGTAGCTGGGGTGGTGTCCTTTCAACGGAAGTCCAGAAAAACCCAGGTCAACAGTTGTCATACATGTGGCTCTACAGGCCAGCAAACATGATTAATAATTGTAGACTCTTGACTGAGGAGATGGTGATTAAGTGCAAAGATGAGAATTGGAAGAAGGTGATTAGACGAGAGTGTGAGGATAAAAAAGATGAAGGTAAGAAAAAAAAAGAAGGATAAGACAAAAGAATGGTAAAGAAAGAGGTTGATGAAATAAAAACAACAGAGTGAGTAGAAGGCAAGAGAAGAAATATAACTGACGTTGATTAGAGAGGAGCATGAGGGCGATGAATGTTAATCTGCAGAAGGTGATGAAGATGGTGTTAGAGGTGTACTCTACAATGAAGCATGTCTCTGGGATGCTGTATATTTGAAAAAGAACCTCCATTTCCCTTTTTTTAATCAGAAGTTTGAATTGGTATTTGCCATTGATTTATGTACCTGCGCTTGCCTGGTCGGTTTCCTTGTGCACATAGCCTTGGCTGCATTGCACAGAGACCTTATACTGCAGCACACAGAAGAAGAAAAAACTAGAGGGAACATTGGTGGTGGGTAAACAAACCAAGGACAGTGGGAGGGGCTGAGAAAGAGGGAAGAGGGCAGGAGGAGGTTGGGGAGAAAGCAATACAAGGGAGGGAGCAGCAACCACAGGAAAAGGGTGGGAATGATGGAGAGGGATCGCAGAGACATGCAGTTCCTGCAGAAGCCATACTTGGTACATGTTCCACAGCAGGGAGACACGTGAAGTCCTAGGAGGAAGCAGAAGCGAGGAGGAGACTCTGACCAATAAGAAGTAAGGCAACAGGAGTGACGGTGCTAACCACAGGCAAGTAATGGGCAGGCTTCTAAGTCCATTTTGAGCTTTTTATTGTTTAAAGAACAAGATATTTCGCAAGCGCTGTTAGAAATAGGGTCTCTGGTTGATAGTCAGTTTGCACTCTGTCCAAGCAGGGACCCTCACTCTAGTCAGGGCAATGGAGATACACATTAAGATAGCCCCTGCTCATCCCCTTGGTAGCTTGGCACAAGCAGTCAGGCTTGTACCAACAAACAAAGTAATACAGTGAAAACATCACAAAATGGACACCACACCAGTTTAGAAAAATAGGCAATATTTATCTAACTAAACAAGACCAAAATGATAAGAATCTAACTTACGCAAGTCAAGATAAGAATTTTTAAAATAAAACAATGGAAACGTTGTTGTTACACAATGTACATGGTTTGCATCACAAATAAAGCCACCCGGACGAGCATGTGTCAAAAAGGTCAGCGATCTGTCGTTTTCTCACTCGCAAGTGAGACTGTACATCGTTTTCCAGAAGGGGCACCTCGCGTCCATGCCAGTTTACATTGATTATGATGCCCATTGATGATGTGTGAGAAATCCAGTCGTACAGTGATGAAAACCCACGCTGTGTGGGGTTTGCGTCATTTTCAGCAGCTGCAAGCGGGTGTTGTGTTATTTCTGCAGCCGTGTAGCAGGTGATGCTTCAATTTCCCAGCCATGATGCAAGTATTGCATCAAAAGCAGCTGCAAGGCAGGTGGCGTGTCATTTTTACAGCCACGCTGCAGGTGGTGTGTCAAAAGGTTCCCCTCACAGCTTCCTGTGCATGGATTTCAGTCCTTGTTCTACCAGCTTCACCTTTCAAGGGCCCAAGGACTTGATAGGGCACCACTTGTCAGGGCAGGAGTCTCAGCAGAGAGTCCAGGTGCTGGCAGAGAAAGTGTTTGATGGCCCTGAGACTTCAAAACAGGAGGCAAGTTCAGTCCAGACCCTTGGGAATTCTCCACAAGCAGGAATATACCACAAAGTCAAGTCTTTGTCCTCTTTCATGCAGAAGCAGCAACTGCAGGCTAACCCAGAAAAGCACAGACATAGGCAAAGGTGTAGTACTCATCCTCTAGCTTTTCAGCTCTTCTCATTGGCAGAGGTTCCTCTTGGTTCCAGAAGTAATCTGAAAATCTGGGGCTTTGGGCCCACTACTTATACACCTTTCTGCCTTTGAAGTAGGCAAACTTCAAAGGAAAGTCTGTTGTTCACAAGATCCTGCCTTGCCAAGCTTGGCTCCAGACTCACAACAGGGGGTTGGATACTGCATTGTGTGAAGGCAGGCACAGCCCATCCATGTGTAATTGACCACTCTTCCTTCCACACTAGCCCAGAGGCCCATCAGAATATGTAGGGTACACCCCAGTTCCCTTTGTGATACTGTCTAGTGGAGAGTCACAAACAGCCCAAAAGTCAGTCTGACTTAGACAGGGGATACACAAGCAGGCAGAGTCAAAGAACTGTTTAAGCAAGAAAATGCACACTTTCTAAAAGTGGCATTTTCAAACTGACAATTTAAAAACCAACTTTACTAAAAGGTGTATTTTTAAATTGTGAGTTTGGAGACCCCAAACTCCTCATGTCTATCTGCTCCCAAAGGAAACTGAACTTAAAAGATATTTAAAGGCAGTGCCCATGTTAACCTATGAAAGAGATAGGCCTTCCAACAGTGAAAAACAAATTTGGCAGTATTTCACTGTTAGGACATGTAAAACACATCACTATATGTCCCACCCTTAACATACACTGTACCCTGCCATGGGGCTACCTAGGGCCTAAATTAGGAGTGTCTTACATGTACAAAAAGAAGAGGTTTGGGTCTGGCAAGTGGGTACACTTGCCAGGTCGAATTGGCAGGTTAAAACCTCACACACAGACACTGCAGTGGCAGGTCTGAGCCATGTTTGCATGGCTACTCAGGTGGGTGGCACAACCAGTGCTGCAGGCCCACTCATGGCATTTGATTTACAGGCCCTGGGCACCTCTAGTGCACTTTACTAGGGATGTGCTTGTAAATCAAATGTGCTAAACATGGAAAAGCCAATTACACAAACAATTTGTACAGGGCGCACTTGCACTTTAGCACTGGTCAGCAGTGGTAATGAGCCCAGAGTACCAAAAACAGCAGTCCAACCCACAGTCACAACATAGGAAGCAGAGGCAAAAAAGACAGGGGAGACCACGCCAAGGATGCCAGTTCTAACACGTGTCCCTCCCCAGCTGAAAGTGGGAGAACTACCCAACCTCATGGGAGTTCTCATCATTAAGGCAGAAGAATCTGGACATACCATCAGCATTGGTGTGTTCTGTCCCAGGGCGGTGTTTGACTGTGAAGTCCATTCCCTGTAGGAATATAGACCACCTCAACAGTTTTGGGTTCTCACTCCTAATCTGCATTAACCATCAGAGGGGCCTGTAGTCTGCCTGAACCCAGAAGTGAGTCCCAAACAAGTAGGTGCATATCTTCTTCAGCTCCCAGACCACAGCAAAAGCTTTATGCTCAATTGCCCTCCACCTACGTTCGCGGGGAAGTAATCTCCCTCTAATGAAGGCTCCATGTTGGTCTAGGCCCTCTTCGTTTAGCTGTGACAACAGTGCTCCCACACCATGCTCTGAAGCATCAGTCTGCATGACAAATTCTTTAGAGAAGTCAGGTGCCTTCAGCACGGGCGCCATACACGTGGCTGCCTTCAGAGCATCAAAAGCTGTCTGGGAAGCCTCATTCCAGATCACTTTCTTTGGTTGTTTCTTGGAAGTTAACTCTGCTAAGGGAGCAACAATGGTGCCATTCCCCTTTATAAACTTCCTATTGTAACTTGTGAGGCCTAAAAAGGCTCTCATCTCAGTCTGGGTCTAGGGAGGTTCCCAAGCCAGAATGGTATCAATCTTTGGGTGTAGGTGTGACATGTGGCCACTCTCCACCTGGTGTCCCAAGTACACCACAGAACCCTGCTCTATTTGGTACTTGCTATCCTTAATAATGAGGGCTACCTTGTGCGGGGCCTCTAACACTCTACAGAGGAGTGGAGCTGAACACATCAATGTCATCTAGGTAGGCTGCAATGAAGTCCTCCAATTCAGTCAACATGTAGTTAACCAGACTCTGAAAGGTGGCAGGGGCATTTTTCATCCCAAAGGGCATCACCCTAAACTGGTAGTGCCCATATGGGGTAGAAAATGTAGACCTTTCCTTGGTCCCCTCAGTCAGAGCAATCTGCCAATATCCAGATGTTAAATCAAATGTGCTGATATATTTGGCAGCCCCTAACTGATCGATCATCCCATCAGCTCGGGGATGGGGTGCGCATCAGTCTTCGTGACCGCTTTGAGTCCCTGGTAATCCACACAGAACCTGAGTTCTGGAGGTGCACCAGGAGGAGCAGCTTTTGGGACCAAGACCACAGGACTGGCGCAAGGGCTACTGGAGAACTCAATAACCACACAAGCTCACATTTTGGATACCTCATTCTTAATGCTGGCTCTAACTTTGTTAGTTACCTTGTAAACTTTGTTTCACAGGTGAACTGTCTGCAGTGTCCACATCATGTGTGCACAAGTGCTTGACCCCTGGGATCAAGGAAAAGAAGGATGCAAACTGTCCCAACACTTGGTGACAGTCCCTCTGTTGTTTTTCAGTCAGTGAAGGGGACCTGAACCATCTTTTTCCTTGGCAGACAGGAGGTTAGAAAGAGGCTCACTCTCTTCCTCCACCCCTCATCTGTTGCCAAGAGCATAGTCACTTCTGTCCTCTCAAAGTGAGGCTTGAGATGGTTCAAAAATAGGACCCTCAAATGGTTCCTAGGAGTTCACAAGTTCACCAGGTAGGTGACATCACTCTTGCCTTCCACCACCTCAAAAGGCCCAGTCCACTTATCTTGGAGAACACAAGACTCCACTGGGACCATCACCTACACTTTTTGTCCAGGATGAAACTCAACCAGATTGGCATTCTGGTCATACAGCCGTTTCAGAACTTCCTGGCTTGTTTTCAGGTTCTTTTGGGAGAGCTTCCTGAAGTGGGCAGTCTGGTTCCTAAAAGCCTAGTAAACCACAAAGGAGAGTATCGGGAGTAATACAACCCCACACATTCTCCCAAATGAAATAAGTACAACCAAAAAACACTGAAAGTGTGGGGTGATCATATGAGGGTAAAACTGGATTAGTGGACCCTCAATTAATTGTGCTGGATCAGCGCTTAATACATGTAAGAGGCTGTGTGTGAAGAGTGTCTATGATAGTGACTATGTATTTAAGAGGGAGTTCCTTTTAAGGACTAGGTGGTCTCACACACATAATAGTGTCCTGCTTCATCATTTGACCACCTAGCCCCATCCAGGTAAGATAGTACTACCTGGGCGGACTCAACCTCGTTGTTAAAGGAACAACGGAGGGAGTGCTGAAATAAATCTGACTGGATATTTCGCAGGGATCCAGATGAGGTGGGAATAAAATTACCATACACGTCATCCATTACGATTAGTTAGATATTTTAATAAAGGTGCTTGTAGGTAAGGATAAAAATATGGTTAGGACTCAGTTGAGTTTTAATTGCTCACAGAGTCTAAAAGTGGGGACCAACATGTTTATGCCCTCTCTAAGTGCTGGAAGGTTAGGGTCAAGGATCCCTAGGGGGTGGATGCTGTGTAGCATGCTCAGTAGGTGAAAAACGAGTAATAACCCTACCTGAACTGATTATTCGTATGAGGGTAGGTCTGTTGAAGAAATATAATTATGAAAAAAGGGAAAGTGAATGAGTGTCAAAAATACAGCACACAACACAAGGTGGTGAGAAATAAAACACACACGCAAACATGCAATAGGGGACTTACCCCGAGGGAAAGGGCGGGTTGCCTCTGGTCTGGGAGTTGCCGGAGGGAGGGTATCCCTTGTAGTCACACTCTGTTTAGGAGATTTATCAAATAAAACTAAAAAGAAAGAGGAGAACTAGCGGTATCTAGAGAATACAGAGGTAGAGGGAGCCCCTGATGATAGATAGATGTCTAAATAAAGGCGAGGAAATGAGTGCCTCATAGGATAAACTAGCCTCTGTTGGTTAAAAACAGAAAAAGATAATTAGAACGAAGGCCAGAACATGCCAGAATTGTTAAGCCACTTACCACTCCAAAGGGATTACCATATAGAGTACCTAGTGTCCGGAGCCCAGCCGCTCGAGAACCGAGTTCGGTGAGCGCTCGGTGCTTAAACAGAAATAATATGCAGATCGTAATGCTCGTTGCCAAGGGTGCGCCAGAACTGCGGCGTTAGTTCAACGTAAGGGACGTACCTGTGTCTCGAAACTGAGACGGGCACGCCAGGAAGACATGCCGCCGTGACTTGTGACTCGGAACTGCGACGGGTCAGGAGGCTCCCAGGGGAGACGGGAAATGTAGTCCCCCTGGGAGGAAAGCGCTCTGGGGCATAGTGCGGTGCCTCGTAACAAGCGAGTGCGCTTGCGAGACAGCTCAGTATGAGGAACAGGGAAAGGGGCTTGGGGATGGGGGGAGAGAGAAGAAAGGAGGAAAAGAAAGGGAAGAGAAAAGGAAGGGGTTGGAGAAGGCCAACCATGGGGAGGGCAATGACAGGGGGGGAGAAGGGGAAAAAGGGGGTTGTTAGCAGGGAAATGAAAAGAGGAAGGAGGGCACAGATTGAAACAGAGAACAAGAGAGCCAAAGTGGTGGGGGGGAAACCAGAGGGAAAAAAGGGAAAGGGGAAGAGTAAAGAAGAAAGGAGGAAAGGAGAGAGAAAAGAATAGTTCGGGGTGGGCGGGATGGAAAAGGGAGGAAAAAAAGGGGAGGAAAGAAAGGGGCTGAAGCAGCATAGGATGCACAAGCTGTGTTATCAACTCATCAGGATTACTTAGGGTCAAGAGGTAGGTGCCTTCTGAGAGGAAGATATGTGAGAGGACACACAGTGGGAGAGTTAACCCAGTATGGACCACTGAATATTGTCTTTTAGTCCATTCAAGTCGGTATGTAGTCTCCATATCCATCTCTGTTCGAAAAACAGCAGCTTCTGTTTCAAGTTTGTTGCTGAAAATTTGAGCTGGTCTATGACCACCCATTCCAAATCGTTGGGGTGGTGATTACAGGTGATATAATGTTCCGTCAGTCTTGTGGCATCTCTTTTGCAATGGATTGTGCTCCTGTATTCACAAATTCATGTGCCTACTCTTCTAGTAGTCATCCCGATATATCTCAAACCACACGGACAGGTTATCATATAGATAACATTCTTGCTATTACAGTTAGTGAGGTGCTTAAGATTCCAGGGTGTTTGCAAACCCAAATCCACCACAGAGGTCTTCTTGGTGAATTGGCAGACGCTGCAGTTGCCACAGGGGAAGTGTCCCTTTGGTGGTGGTAGATCCCATAGGGTTCCCTGTCTGTTTATTGCTGGGATGTCCCGTGGACGGGTATGGACAATAAAGTCACGGATACTCTTTGCTCTTTTGAAGGCATTAAGGGGCCGTTGGAAAGGTAGTCCTCCTGAGGTTTGAATTTTCCAATCCTCATTAATTATCTTTTTTATTGTATTGGATGCAGTGTTAAAGGTGGTAACACAGATCAAAGTATCTTCCTTATTGGTTCTGGTAGTGGATTGTAGTAATGTTTCTCTGTTGCTACAACAAGCCAATTTTTCGGCTCTCCTCAAAAGATATGCTGTTTGTCCTCTGGCTTGTAGTTTGTCATTGAGTTTTTTAGCATGTTTCTTGTAATCAGTGAGCTATGTGCAATTGCAACGTAGACGTAAGAACTGCCCCACTGGTAGGTTCTCTTTCAGGGAACGTGGATGGAAACTACTGAATTGCAGAAGGTTATTCCTGTCAGTTGGCTTGTAGTATACCTCAGTTTTGAGGAGCCCATTCTTCTCAGTTATGAGAAGGTCAAGAAATGAGATGGCCGGGTTCCCCATGGTGGATGTAAATTGTAGAAAGGGATTTAGCGCATTAAGCCATGTAACAAAGGTAATGGCTTCCTCCTTTGTGCCCTTCCAGATGAGAAAGATATCATCAATGTATCTTTTCCATAACTTAATATTATCAAAGAATGGATTGTCATCTGTCAAAACCATTTCTTTTTTTAAATGATCCATGTAGAGGCAGGCCAAACTAGGTGAAAATGTGCTCCAGATTGAGTCATACATGTATACATGTAAGAGGCTGTGTGTGAAGAGAGTCTATGATAGTTGCTGTGTCTTCAAGAGGGAGTTCCTTTTACGGACTAGGTGGTCTCACACACATAATAGTGTCTTGCTTCATCATTTGACCACCAGACACCCACCCAGGCAGACCCAACAGCTCCAAGTGAGACCTGTGTTTCACCTCCTTCCAAAGGGAATCCTCCAGGTCATTGTCAAGCAGACAATCTTCATGCATGGTTGGACTCACAGCTACCCTCAAGAAACCTGAGACTCCCCACTCAAATCAAACCTGCGCCACTCTGCACAGTCGCTCAGAGTTGTCTACCACAAATACTTGGTGAAGTGCATGGGGAACTACCTGCTCCTCAGATACCAGGTGACTTCTCACAGTAGTCACACTGGCTCCTGTGTCTCTCAGAGCCTCCACCTTCTCACCATTGATGGTCACCCATTGTCTGTACTTTTTAATGATCTTAGGCACAACGATCCTCTGGACCATCTCACTGTCCCCTAGTGAGACAAGGGTCATCTCAGCTGGCTCCCACCCACCTGGAACCAACTCCTCCCCAAGAGCTACACTGGCCAAACCCTGAGACTGAGCACCAATGGGTGCCTGTGTCCCTTTGGGACATTTGAGATCCCCCCAATGCCAGGTCTAACATGCTGTACAGGAGAAACCTTTAAAAAAAATAGTTTCCTTTCCATGGAAGCATATCAATAGCATTCTTTTCCATGGAAGTTATCAGTTGCATTATTTTCAACTGAAAGCTTTTATATATTACAACTTGAAAACAACCAATGTAAAACCGTAACTACAATAATTGTATTTCATGCATGCATGTCAAACTCCAAACAGCAGATTAATTGGACAGAAACGCGTAGGCACCATAAAAACAGCCAGTTTGACAATCTGATCAAGTTCAATATCCAAAAGGAAGCACATTCCACAATTAATAGTCACTGCTCTAGGGAATCTTAAAATGTTCTGAAAAACAAGTATTTGCACCCATTTACTGTTCTTGATCCCCCTGCATATGTTTTGAGAGATTTAGACATGTCACAATCTTGACATTAACACTATTGGCAAAGCTTCTAGGCCTGGGGTTATTGTGCTAAAAATGCAGTGTAAGCACACTGGAACACGAAACATTGGAGGGAGCCAGCAGAAGAGTACAATTTAGGTGTATATTCGTCCTGTGTGCCGTTCAATGCAGCCACTCAAGTGGAGGCAGTACAACAAACAGGCAAGAGTACTAGATGAGAGATAAATACTATAATGAGCTGAGCGAAGACGTGAAAGAACCTGGTGAGGAAAGCCAATGATTAAAATGGGGCACACCTAAAGTACACTGTATATATGTTGCAAGCAATAGGTCTTTTTGACAGCTATGCTGTCAAAACCCAGACAACATCACGTAAATGAGTTTTCTCTCCAGAATCTCTGCAATTATAGTTTTATCCTGGAGCAATTAAGAGGTACTAATTACAAGAGGTCGAGAGGGTGTGATTTTTGTCACACCAAATAAAATCTGAATTTATTAGATTACATAAGTAGCACACATAACAAGTTTTTCACAGTTTGAGAGCTCAAAAAACATAAGGGCACTCATGAGTTCATCAATGTGACAATTAAGTGAAACATATTAAAGCTAAGCCCAGGTCACTCACACCTGTACAGGCACTGACTTCATTGTCATTGAAACATCAGCACCTTTGACAAATTACCAAAAGAGTGGAGAGAACTAAGAGCTATAAAGTAAAGTGTAATCATGATGAAAGACATATTAACCGCTACTGTTCATGACATTGTAAGAGCACCAACAAAGATTGCACAGCCTTCTCCAGGCCCATAGCGAGAAGTATATTTTTAGGAACGAATGGCCCTCAGCTTTGATCAAACATTAAAGCTGTGCCCTTTGGGTGCATTCTTCCCCTAATACTGATTATACCACTAAATATTAACCCCAAGAATATCATGGTGCAAGAATATTGAGTGCATACTATTGAACAGTAAGTGCATATCGGGAAGTATTGATTTACTATTAACGCCGCATCTACATTCATTGAAGATATATATCTTGTAAGTATAACGATGCAGAATAAAGCCTGGTGAATCTATACTTACTTGTCTGTCAATTTTTTGGATTTGATACCCTGTACTCAACATTCTGTTCCATCAATATTCTATTTTTGATAATCAGCATGCACCCTGTATAATTCTATGTGAAGGAATATGTGGATTATTTTAAAGCAAATATTTAAGCATACTCAATCAACTTTCCACAATCCACCTTTAAATCTTATCACTTAGATGTGATTTAAGATAGAGAGGTGTAAAGTACAGTAGAGTAACTAACAAGCTTGTATATTTTCTAAACTGTTTTGTGAAATACAAAGCTTATGAAGTTCATTTTTAATTAAAAAAAAGGTGGCCTCAACTTGGAGCTCCAATGCTCCATACCTCTTAACACAGGAATTTGTATGTCCAGCCTCCGCAGCCAAGATTTTATTCTTTTGCTGGAGGATGACCTACCTGGGACACTATGCATCAGGAAATAATCACATTGTGAAGGGTTGAAAGGATACATTTGGAAACTTCATCTGC
This sequence comes from Pleurodeles waltl, assembly GCF_031143425.1. Classification (NCBI taxonomy): domain Eukaryota; kingdom Metazoa; phylum Chordata; class Amphibia; order Caudata; family Salamandridae; genus Pleurodeles; species Pleurodeles waltl. The sequence goes on from NC_090437.1 coordinate 399,337,801, forward strand.
TTCAAAGACTGTTGAGTTTCCTAACTCCACCCAACTTCATAAAGGAAGTTTTCATTTAAGTCGCCATTAATTTAAAATGACTTTACAGAAAGCTTACAGCATATCCACCAAGAATATGTTGGGAACTTGGTGACAAACAGTCTTTTAAACATTCTAGGGCTGCAACAATACTGAAAACTAAATAGAAGTTAGATGTCATTTTGCAGAGGAAGTTTGGAAGGTCCCACAATGAATTTGACTATGCGCTTGTGACAATAAGATGGACAGTTCTATTACATTTGATCAAAAGCACAAGTGAAGAGCATTGGCTTGAAGCAGGCACCATCTTTAGCATATACCCCTCATAGTTACTGGTTGTGCAAAAGGTGCTCTAGAAAAGGAGACCTTTGTTAAACAACAACCAGCTACAGGTAGGCATTGAAAGGATGGGTAATTGTGTGAGTCTGGGATGGATCTTGTTAGACCTGACAGCCTTAGGGTGGTCACCCCTAACTTTTTGCCTGCCTCCTTCCACTTTTTGGACTCTGTTTTTGCTGGCTTTTAGACTCTGCGCACTTTACCACTGCTAACCAGTGCTAAAGTGCATATGCTCTCTCCCTTTAAACATGGTAACTTTGGATCATACCCAATTGAACTATTTAATTTACTTATAAGTCCCTAGTAATGTGCACTGTATGTGCCTAGGGCCTGTAGATTAAATGCTACTAGTGGGCCTGCAGCACTGGTTGTGCCACCCACTCAAGTAGCCCCTTTACCTTGTCTCAGGCCTGCCATTGCAAGGCCTGTGTGTGCAGTTTCACTGCCCCTTCGACTTGGAATTTAAAAGTACTTGCCAAGCCTAAACCTCCCCTTTCTATACATATAAGTCACCTCTAATGTGTGCCCTAGGTAACCCCTAGAGCAGGGTGCTGTGTGGGTAAAAGGAAGGACATGTACCTGTGTAGTTTACATGTCCTGGTAGTGTAAAACTCCTAAATTTGTTTTTACACTACTGTGAGGCCTGCTCCCTTCATAGGCTAACATTAGGGCTACCCTCATACATTATTGAAGTGGTAGCTGCTGATCTGAAAGGAGTAGGAAGGTCATATTTAGTATGGCCAGAATGGTAATACAAAATCCTGCTGACTGGTGAAGTTGGATTTAATATTACTGTTCTAGAAATGCCACTTTTAGAAAGTGAGCATTAAATCTTTCTGTGCCTTTCAATCCACGTCTGGCTGGGTTTAGTTGACAGCTCCTTGTGCATTCACTCAGACACACCCCAAACATTGCATTTTGAATGGGTCTTCCTGGGCTGGGAGGGTGGAGAGCCTGCCCTCACACAAAGGACTGCCACACCCCCTTCTGGGACCCTGGCAGACAGGATTGAACTGAAAGGGGACCTGGTGCACATCTAAGCCACTCGTTGAAGTCTCCCCCACTTCAAAGACACATTTGGGTATAAAACAGGGCCTCTGCCCTACCACCTCAGACACTTGCTGGAGAAGAAACCTGAACCAGAACCTGCATCCTGCCAAGAAGAACTGCCTGGCTGCTCAAAGGACTCACCTGACTGCTTTCTACAAAGGGCTGCTGCCTTGCTGTTGGCCTGTTGCCTTGCTGAGCTCTTGCCTTGCTGCAGAAGTGCTCTCCAAGGGCTTGGATAGAGCTTGCCTCCTATTCCCTGAAGTCTCAGGACCAAAAAGACTTCCATCTTTCAACTGGACTCCTTGTGCGCCGAAATATTCGATGCACAGCTTGCTCCGCGGTGAAAAATGCACTGCACGCCGATCCGAAAAGACGCCTCTCGACCCCGCAAGGAAAAGATCGACGCGACGCCTGCAGTGCGACCGGAACTTCGACACACGGCTTACCTGGACAACACCGCCCGACTTCCAGAGAGGAAATCTACGCAACGCCTGCCGTGAGGGAGAAAATTCCACGCACAGCCCACCGGAACGACGCGTAGCCCAACAAGCCCAGAAATCCACACACAGACGCCGGGGTGTCTGAAAATCCCGCAACCCCCAGAGGAGACTGTCGGTGCACCGGAAATCGACGCACGTCTTCCCCGCGTGAAAAATAATGACGCAAGTCCGTGTGTGAAAGGGCGAAACCGACGCACACACCATTTTTCCATGCATCTCCTCCTCTGCGGCCCTTTGCAGAGATTTTTCACTCCAAACCAGGTACTTTGTGCTTGAAAGAGACTTTGTTTGCTTTTTAAAGACTTAAGACACTTCATATCACTTTTCAGTGATATCTCTACAATTTCTTATTGCTTCTTTTATCATTTTTGACCTGCAAATACTCAGATAAATATTATATATTTTTCTAAACACTGTGTGATGTATTTTTGTGGTGCTATATTGTGTTATTGTATGATTTATTCCACAAATACTTTACACATTGCCTTCTATGTTAAGCCTGACTGCTCAGTGCCAAGCTACCAGAGGGTGGGCACAGGATAATTTGGGTTGCTTGGACAGAGGGTAATCTGACGGCCAACCAAAGACCCCATTTCTAACAGATCTATTTCAGGCCTGTGGCCTGGTTGAGGACATTACTTCCATTTCCAGATATAGGAGCTGTAAGGGGGCTGGCAGCGCTGCCTATAAAGGCCGAGGGGTGATTTCATGGTTTGCTTCTAGAATATAGGATCCTGCGGTGGGATTTCATCTCTCTTTGATATGGCTTACCTAGTATCTCCCATTTGGATGGTACAGAGTCATCCACTTGAGAATTATGAACATTCTCCACTCTTTCACATGCAGTAGTCTCCTTCCGTAGAATCAAATCCTCTAGGTGGCATCCTTGATGTGGCTAATGTTGCTTGAACAAGCAAACACTTTTCTGAGTAGCGACTATTGAAAGCATAGAAGTCTGTCATGTGTATTGAAATGGAAAATATTTACTTGCAAAGGGATTGTTCGGCAATACTACAGGTACAGATAGAAGACAAGCTTTATGTTATAGAACAGTTCAAAGACTGCCATATTTAAATGTACCATAGAAAGCTAAATCACCTCCTAAGTAGACATCTCAAAAAATAGGTTGCACTTTTCAGTTTACCAGCAAATGTAGACATGGTTGATATGCATTAAACATGTAACCATCATCATTTTTCAACAGGGACATATATTAACAAATAGCAAGTGGGTGCCATTGTTAAGCAATTTATAAAATACACTGTGGACGAAAGTAACAATGGTTAGACCCTATTAGGACTTTAAAGACCACTATCCAAAGTGATTTTTATATCTTACACTAAGATCCCTTTTAGACAATAAAATGCACAATTGTGCATTGAAATCATATTGGGCCAGGTGTATTATCCAAAACATAATGCATTAATTCCTCTTAAAATCTCCAGTCACTTTTCCCCATGTGTAACTAGCTATTATTTCGTTCTTTGAGGCTCTCTATTACTTTCTCTGTTCTCTCTCAGTCTGCTAATCACTGTCCCCACTGCCTCTCTCAATCTTTTTCCCACTACTTATTTCTGTTTACTGCTGCATCTATCTTCCCATTCCTGTACCTCTTGGCCTCTCTCATGCTTTTTCTGTTTTTTCTCTTTTCTTTTCCTCAATCTTCTCTCCTTTTCTAGAAACTCTTCTCTCTATTTTCTCTTTTGTCTCCTCTGTACTTCTCAATAGTTTCTATTCTCTACCTAGCCATCTTCTCTGCAGATCATGTATGGCAACTGAAAAATTCTCTTGACTGTGCATGGCCATTAGCAGCACCTACCACCTTTCGTGGGCACTGCCTTTTGCTGTTCCTCAGTCCCAGAAGCCTACCATCCTGTGGGGACTACTAGTAAGGAATGAATTGGACTCCTGGCAATGAAGAATCCCTACGTCTATGCTAGTGTAATGTAACCATCATATTTCAGTGGGTTGTTTTTAATTCCTTTTGGACCGGACATCTGGCTTCATGGATTTGGCAGGTTTCAACTGCTTTACATCAGATGATCATCCGTTGATGTCCATCACATTACCTTCACAGTGAGGTGAACTTCAACAGGATGTGCACAGTACTGGAAAAGAACATGGTTCTGGTAAAACATTTACCAGAAATGTTTTCTGTTCTGAAATCAAAGTTGAAGTGCATGGGAAATGCTTTCTTCGAGACCTCAGTTTGATTTTTTGTTTTGTTGTATTGCACATCACACTGTGTGCTCTGACGTTACACAGCAAAAGTGAAAGCAGACCTCACTAATGTAATCTGAGGGGATTCAGAAATGTCTTATCCCACAGCATTTCTACACGAATACTAGTACATAGGCCAGGGATCAGTCAGCACCCTGTAACCTAACAGTTCTAGACATTTCTGAAAAGAAGGCTCCTAGAGTAGTCTGGGTGTTGTGGCATGCATAGATCCTAATATCTTTTATTCCCCAGAATTCCTTTCAAATACCAAACATTGGCTAAATCACAGATTTTCCTCATGTTTCTCTGAAAGAAAATTCCAGATTCTGTGAGGATCCATAAAATTCCTACTAACTAGTATTCCCACACTAAAAACACTAAAAACACTACCCCAAATGTTCACTAAATATTATGCATTTAGTACATTAATTACATAGACATTCATTAGCTATGAATGTAAATTAGATAAAGATAAATCAGAATTTCAAAGATATTAATACATTTTAAAAAAAGCAGACTCATACTACACAAATCTTAAATTATAATCAATAAAATCAGAAAATGTTAGTCAAGGGTCTGCAGAGATGCCTGAAGAGGCTAGCTGCAGAGACACTTATTATTGTTTCCACATTATTTGGTTCAAGGAGATGATCCTCAACATGTTGACCCTGGTAAATACATTATCGCAACGGGCTATATTTCACAACAGGCCAGTGAAGGCTGGCGCAATGTCAGTCAGATGTTAGTTGTACCTTCCTTGTGATGACTCTGCCACAGCAAAATAAGCTAATTGAAGTACCATGCCATATTATAACCTGAAGTTTCCTGACTGGACATTGTTTCTGAATGGCTGTTAAGTTTGGGTAGTGACAACCACTTATATAGCAGGAATGGGAAAATTCATGAAAGTTGCAGGCTTAAGCACAGCATGACTCAATGTCCTGTATAGTTGTGCAATCTTTTCACACAGCACATTCTCATTTGACACACCATATGTAAGAGATGAAAAAGGCATTTTGCTAGTGTCTTCCTGCTTTCCTAGCCTCTCAGCTGTGACTGTGAACTAGTGCTAGTACCACCTTTCACATTAGCTCCTTACACTCAACACTGTGGCACCCCTTAGAGATCGCTCATTTCTCAGTTATTATTGGGCATCTACCTAATCCCCTTGCCAAACCCAATTAAGTCATTCAACCTCACCTGTTACGACTATGCAGATGACACCCAAATCATTTATAAAATGGATAGCCTGAGAGACCTTTGCACTTTAAAACTTGATGACTGCCTGGGTCCTAAACACACATATGATGAATAGTCGCTCTAAAGCTATAAATTCTGCGATGACTGAGATTATGACCTGCGATCAACTACAAAAATACCATCCTACTGCGATATGGCCTAAGCAAAGTGAGCCCTCCCCCCCAACAATATCAAGATGAATCAACAACCTGGGGTAACCGTGGATTCAGACCTGTATTTGATACCACATGTTAAAAATGTCAAACAGAGCACCTTTTACACAATGAAAACGTCCTCCTTTACCTTGGATACCTACAGAAACTGCAAACCATCCTCACACTTGTAATCTCTCAGATTGTCTTTGCCAGTAGCCTATACATTAATGCAACCACAATTATCATACGCAAAATACAACTCATCCAAAAAGCTGCTTCTAGAGTTCTTCTCCACATTTACCTAAGAGAACTCATGACTCCAGGCTTACAATCACTCCCCTGACTATATGAGGAAGGACAATGCTCAAGGCACTTTGCATTGCCCACAGAGCCTCCAAGGAAAGGGACAGTTGTACCTACAAGCTAAATTCAAGCAGTGCAAACAAAACAGTACACTGCAATCCAGTCTTGCACCTCTTATCGTCACACCACCTTACCATAAGGAATGAATGGAGCCACTGCTTTCACAGTGCAAGTTACCAAGCGCCGGAACTCACACCCAGCTAGCATTTGAAGCATCCAGGAACATATATACTTTAGAAGACAGTTGAAAACGAGGCTACTTCCAAGCAAATGCACCACCACACATTTTGACAACAGAACCGGGAAAGAAAGTCACACCCTCAAAAACAATCTTCAGCTTACAATCCACAGATTGAAAGAACCCAACTAGCAAACTACTTTTGACAGGCAGGGAAAGTAAGGATGGTTAACCTGTGAACCGCAGGGGCAGTATATAGTTTTATAATTTCATATATAACATTTCTAGCCCACGCTAATACTAATACGATAACACTCAGAGGTCGGCAACCAACTTTAACTTACACCTATTATTTTCATGTAAGACATATAAGCTATGAGGGTTGTCCATCAACAGTATTGAACAGTCAATAAGCCAGCTATCACTGAATAAACAGGCATGGAATATGTGAAGATATTTGTCACACACTTTGGGTTATTTGGAGGGCTTTAATGTAGTCCACAACTGCAAGTTCAAATATCTGCATACTGTGGCTGCTTGTTTACATTTCACAATGATACTCACATATGGGTGATAATAATGCACATCCCAGCAGATCTCTCCACTTCTCTCTCCATCCATACATGCACACAACTTTATACAACATTTCTGATTGGACAACCCAGTGCAGTAACCACCTAAGTAGACCACAATCATAAGAAATACCATAAAGGTAACTGCAGAGCTCTTACTACGCACTGTACCATGATAATCACACCTCAGTGGTAGACACACATAACATGAAAACACTGCCCACATAGGATTACAAAACAAAGATAACACCCTTCCAACTGCACTCCACCCTGTGTAGTGTTGCTTGTTGCAGATGTACAAGAGCACTTCAGTGCCACATAAAGGAGCAGTAAGTGCAATACAAATGCTGCAATACAATACAATATCTCAAATTTGTGCATTAACAAGATTTGTTTTGACCCTATCAAATCTTCGTTTCTTCCACACTTCAGAATTACAAAACATATGCGCTTCATTTGTGCTTTCACAACTGCTATGTGGAAATATTTGTACAGTTTATTTACAGGAGTTTACACGTTTTTGTGTAGTGGAAATAAACTGATATTCTGCAGCCTTTCTTGTCACACTTCCTGAATGCATGACCACTGGAATTATGGGATTCTCTGGTCAGTGTGTTGGCCACATAATTAGGTATTTACTGCATTTTGCACTTAAAACGGCATCTGCTGCATAATCTGCAGATTTTAACCAAAAAATGTTGTTTCTAGGTCAGACAGATTAAAAGTTACTAAAAATGCTGCAACACGTGCCGCTGCACAGTGGAAGGTATCCTGCAAAGGTTGACTGGTCACCTGCAGTTGTTTATAGCTGTATTTATATGTGGTACTGATATTGATATGAAGCCTTTGCTCAGACAGTGCTAACATTCATCACAATGACAAAATAATAAGGTAATTCTAGCACAAAATGTGCTGCATTAAGTTGCATAATTTGTGTTTTGTGGCTACATAATTTAGTCTACATTGCTGCATAATCTGGGCCTCCCTTGCTGCATAATTGCAGTGGCCCTGTCTGTACCCCAGTGAGATTGTCACATAGTTCACGTTACAAAATCCACTAACTTTGCAGAAAGGAAAAAAATAAACTTCTCCACATTTGAAGAATAAGGAGCAATTTGACATAAGATATAGTTTGACATTTAACTTAAAGCAAAAGCTGAATAAATGTCCATTACCTTCTTCTGAAAGAAGAGCACCATATTATTGCTATGCTCCAAGGAGGCCTGTATAGGCTCATTAGTTGGAGCAGGCTGAACAATTTCTTTGGAAATTTCTTTGGGGAGCTGGCAGGCGCTTCTATTTTAGTTGCATAATAGGTGGCCTCAGCGGTTCTTATTTCAATATTATAGTTTCTAATGGCTTTCCTATAATCAGATTGTGTGATGTGTGATGTTATCGTAAGATTTCTTCCACCTTGTCTCCAAGCGTTTGCAGTCCTTTGTTAACTCCAATAAATGAGTGAACCAAGAAGATTTCCTATTGCGGTGTCCTTTTGTGAAAGCACCTACCGGCAGTATGGTATACAATGAATTGGAGATCCATTAACTGAATCTGTCTGAAGATAAAATTACTTAATTGGAGGGTATAACCAAAACTCTTCAGGGGTGATTTCAAGTTGGATAACTGGTGCTCCCTCTCAAATTAGACCGACCATTTGCTAACCAAGCGGTGCCTGCTCTCTGGGAAATCCCCCCTACAAACCCAGATAACAAAGTGTTATCCAAAATAATGAAATTGAGTGGCACTCAACAGTAATTCTATGACACAATATGTTGATAATTAAAATGTCCATAAATGAAATATTCTTCCATAAGTTCAACCATAGTATTCTTTATTCTTCTCAGTAGTTCTTGTATCCAAAAGTGTTCATATCATTGTCCCTTCATACCGTTCCAGTCAACAAGTGTTTTGTCTGGGGAATACCCCTTGAATTCCTCAGGACTCTCTACAACAGACAATATTCAATACATAACATATAATTACATCCACAATACATATGTTAATCAAATGACCCCTCACCATTCAATGTGGCTAGTGTCCATTTACTTGTGAAAACCGTGATTCAAAATATTATGACCATCTTTAAATTTCCAGTTTCAAATTACAAATCTTCCCATCTCTATGTGCACAGGCCTATTCATGCAAAACCAGCAATATATATCACGTCATTGCACATAAATCCCTTTAGTTGTGCATACAATTAATTTGTGGAAGTCATGCTTAGTGATGTTTGTGAATATTTTCATAAATCTAATCCAAAAAAACAAAAGAAACCATAATTACAGAGAATAAAGTGACTGATACCTTGTTTTGGAAAGGATGATCTCATAATTGGAGGGGTCAGGTCTGATATTTTCCAGGACTGTAGTCCATTCTCTAAGATTAAGCTTGGGCCAACAGTGGCCCGACCGCCTGGGTGAAGGAGGAGGGATAGAGGTTGAGGAGGTAGGAAGTTTCAGATCAACTGGAAACTTTTACATACAAACATGTTTGTATATGTATGTATAAATATATGTATATATATATATATATTTGTGTGTGTGTGTTATATATATATAGGTGTATTTCTGTAAAAAATATCTGTATATATATATATATATATATATATATATATATATATATATGCCACTGCAAACACAGGTCCTGCTGTCAAACAGCAGAGCTTTCATCTCTGTCCCCTGCACGCATACAGCAATGTGTCAAAGCAGCTCTGTGCTTGCTGAGGCAATATGTATGAGGCCCTTGAGGGCTCCTTCACGGTACCAGATATATATATATATATATATATATATATATATATATATATATATATATATTGGGACCATGTGGGAGCCCTTGGAAATTTATTTTATTTAAAATAATAAATACATTTTTTATCTTAAATTGAACACAGATATCTATGAGAGATATGAGATATTCAAGCCTTAAAAAACTCTGTTTTCCTCTTACTTTCTTTGTCTGTTCCTCCCTTTCAATCAATTTCTCCCACTCAGCCACTTACGCACCCACTCACAGACCCACTCAGACAGTCACACACCCGCTCACGGACCCACTCAAATACTCATGCACCCACTCACAGACCCACACACACACTCACGCACCCAGTAAAACACTGATGTATGCACTCTCACATCCAGACAGATGATCTGACAGCCACTCTCACCACCCAGATACATCCCCTCACACCTATTCTCACACCCAGAGAAGCTGCAGTCAACTTCTGTCAGGCACAGCCAAAGTGCTGTGCATATCATGGTTTTGGGTGGTTAGGGGGTGTTGGACGCAGGTCTGGCCGCAGCCAGGTTTTGCGGCCAACCTCCCCTGTGCATGGGTGAAGGCTGTGCACAGTGCAAGCTTGGGTGCTTATAGGGGGTTGGTCTCAAGGCCTGGCCACAGGCCAGGCATTGTGGCCAACCGCTGCTGATTTACAGCCTAAGGCTGTGCACTGCGGTGGTTGGATTAACGTATAGTAATTAAAATGACTATACTTTAAAACAACCATAGAATTGCACAAAAAAACAAAGATTACAGGGACTTTATAGTAAAATAGCATTAAAAAAACATAGAAATTCACTAAAAAACCAAAGGTTACAGAGACAATTTTAGTTTGGCTCAGATTTTAATCATACCAAACCATAGAAATTCACCAGTTATAGTTAGATTTTCCTCAAGTAATCATAACTCATGCCCTAAGGTAACTATAACTCGCACCCTCACCATGCACTGCTAATTACCTCACAAATTACGGCAATCTAGCCATCTTTCATAACATCATTGATAATATCCGTGTAGGGCGAGGGTGCGAGTTATAGTTACCTTTGGGCATGGTCTTCCGCCACCGGCCCCTCCCTCAGGTGGTAGCCATCTCTGCAGGGGATGCAACAGTATCTACCAGATTTTCTGCTTGGTGGGGCTGGAGACACTTTTAACTGGGAGCGGAGCAGCCCTCCCCAACTTATCCTTCTCTGTGGGGCCCCAGTATGAGGTCCGGGGCTCCTGTTAGCATCTTTATAGGGGTCGCAATGGCGGCCCCCAGCTTTACCTGTGGTTGGGGCAGCCCCCGGGCCCACCCCGGGGGCATCAGCCAGAGCATCAGCAATGGTCCACATGCTTCGCTGCTTGCTCTGAATTAGTTACAAGGTCGCAGACCTTCTCCAATGGATATGTCAGGCCCCCAAGAGCCGATTTTGAGGATCTTGGTGTCGTTTCGCTTCTGAGCCCTTGCCCCTAGGAATACTTTCATAAGGCCTCCTGACGTAGAAGGTTCCCCAATGGTAGGGAGCCAGTCTCACTGAGTCCCTGTGCCAGCCTTTCCTCTGGGTGCCTTATTTCTTTCTGTGCAGTGCGCTATCCTTGTGCAAACTCAGTCTTTCCCCCAACAAGTCCTCGGGGGATTTAGGAGCCAGCTTACCTGGCCCTGGCATTCACCTCACTGGGCCTGAAGTCCTTCAAGGGCAGAGTCCCTGCCCCAGTGGGCAGTCAGGGGGTTCTTCCTTCCAGTTGTCCATGACACCCGTCTTCAGTCCCAGTGTCCTACACCGAAAAACAGCCAAGAGAGAGAACTCTCCCCTGTGCAAGACCTTTTAAGTGGAGGTGGAAGTATACAGCAGGCCTACACGTCTGGCCAATCCAGAGGTGCCACATCACTTCCTTGCCTCTTTCCCCTCCTTCCTACAGTCTTCTGGGATAGCTCAAAATTGCATCATCCAGAGCTAGGGCCACATGTGCTCTGAAAATCAGCCTCTCCTCACTGATATTCCTTCCAGGGCCTCTTTGCCCTTTCCTGGCAGGGTCTGACGCTGGCTGATTGATGCAAGGCCCTGATCAGGCAGCTGGATGGAGCAGTAATTGACCTGAATCCTGAGGTGAGTCAGAGAAAGATGACATTTCTGGATGACCCATAATTTGTACAACTATGCTTTTGTAATCTACTGCATCATTCTTTTCGTACAAGTTACAGTGTACATTGATGCGCTTCTGGTCTCGGTGGTCCGTAGGGAACCTGAGTTATGCCCTAGGCCACTCTTTTCCCATTGATATTCAATGGAGTGTCCCTAAGACAGTAAGCATACTGAAGTTGACATTTAATGGAGTGTCCCTACAGTACAAAGACAGTAAGCACACTGACTATCCCTCACATGCGTACACCCAACTCATAAGGCCATCCAGGTCACCACCCACTCTGTATAGTTTCTTCTGCACCAGGCTACCTAAGTGCAGTTCCTGGAATGCGCATACCAGGAATCCTGATCACGTATAACCAGCCTGGGGCCTCCTACTCTTGCTGCACCATTTCATTAGCAAGGCAGCACCAGCGGTTGACACGTGCAGTCCATTTTACCAGTAGTTTACTGTGGGTGAGTTCCCGACTAAGAGGCTCTCTCACAGTAAAATGACAAAAACTAGATATCAAAAAGTGAAAAATCAGGGTGGACCAGATGGTCACAAAGAGTGCATGTGTTTCCTATCCTCTCACGGTCCATAGTGTAGCTTGCCCTCTCTTGCATCTATCTGTTGGAGCTAACCCCAGCCCCCTTCCACCGGTGTCCTTGGTGTTAATTACTCTCTCCCTCTTTCCACTGTCCATTAGCGTGGTCCACTGCACCCACCTCCTTTTTTTGTTTATAGGTAGTGCTGGTTCACTGGGCTGTCCTCTTGTTGCCTCCACTATTTGAATTATGCAGAGAAATCGTGTGTTACAGAAGTAGCTAAATTAATAGTCTATTGAACAGTTGCAATACAGAGAACCCACAATGCTTGTTCTGCCATGTTAGCATATGAACGGGTACTGTAGATGATTACTGTACCATCATTTAATGACATCTGTGAAATCGTGTTAGGTTATGCTCCTTGTTTTTGCTATGAGCAACAGAAAGCAGGGTAATGATCAAATGAATCATTTTGCTTTGTCTCTGACTTACTTTGCACGTTCCAGAGGCTGGTGTCTAACCTGTGTTTTCATTTAAAGAAATGTCTAGGCTATTTAGAAAACACACTTCAAGCCTTTTGATTGTGCATAGATGTGCATTTGTATACACAAATACAATAAATATTTGATTGCCAGCATTGTGTTTTCTTAAGTGCTTTAATGACTGGGTAGAACTACAGGTAGAACGAGTCAAAGCAGCAATCATGTGCCTTCATGAATAACCATTTGAATTTTCAATGTTGCAATTATACATGTGATTTACACCCTGTTCTTATGTCTTGTTGAGATTGCATTTCTGGCATAGTAAATATATTCATACCTTTAAACGATTTTGCCAAACTGCATATTTTGTTTCTGAATTTGAATTCACATTATGCCTGAGCCCATATGTAGACCATACTCTGTGGTTATATGACGGAACCATGCATTCCATTACCACGCATGCCTTGAGGGCTATATTGCATAAGGATAAAGCTACCCTGCAGCATGTAATTTTAGAATGGTCCATGGTTGGATAGGATTCCCCTAAATGAAAGAGGGGACAATAATGTGTTGGATTTGCGAAGATTGAAGTTGAAAATATTCATTGGTTATAACACACTGCGCCCAATAGACTTGAATCCGGATGATGAACTTGAAGCGCATTTAGGATGACAGCTTCCTTGATAGTACTGCATAGAAATAATTATTCTGTAGATCTACTTTAATTAGCTGTAAGCGCTTTGATTATGATTGAAGTTTAGTTTGTGTAGTGGTCTTCAATTGGAATATTGTTCCACTTTTGTTTTTAGAATTTAAAGGATTGCAAGCATTCCTGATTCAGGAGAAAATATGCCGTTCTTAGAAAGATAGACGTTATCCTTGCAAAAGAGCACATAGAACCTGTGATTGGTAGATGGAATGCAGTTGTGGAGACGCTCGTTCGTCCAACATTTAGTAACTCACCATACTAGAGTAGAGGTATTTGTAATTTGTGATGCGCTGAGCATAATAATGGTGTGAGGAGGCACTCAGTCGACTCACACTTCGTGAGGGACATATCAAATAGAGCAATCGTACGCTTACACGGTTTAAGATACTGTACTGAGGATGTAGATCACAGTAATGGACATTTCATAATTGTTGTAAACCATCTCACTACAAATATGAGTATATATCACCCACTGTGGAGACCTTAGGTTCCTAGAGAGCTCTTGACTTTGAATTGGACCAAGAAACCTGTCAATATGCCTATTTCGCTTTGTGGCTAAAACTGAATGAGTCATACATGTAGCAATGATTGATAAGTTGAACCGCTGAGTGATGCCTTATGCTGTTAGGCAATAATGTTAATTTTTAAGTAAAATTCACAAGTCCCATAATGCCTCATATTGGGCTGCATGGGGAATGTGTATATAGAGAAACAGAGGTAGGACTCACATACTGTGAGCAAGACTTGTAGTTGAAATGCATTGGTGTGTGGAACAGCCTGTGCCTATTTGAAATACAATTGTAGAAAAACAAGCTACCTGGAGTGTGGCGTATTCCTTGGTTAAGAATATATATATATATATATATATATATATATATATATATATATATATATATATTCACTAACAAAACAAAGTTTACAGAGATGTTATTGTTAGGCTCTGAATTTACTCACACAAAACCATTGAGATTCAGCAGTTATAGCTATGGGTAATTCAAGTAACTCTAACTTGCATCCTAAGGTAACGATAACTCGCACCCCCCATCATGCACAGATTTTTCATCACTAATGTTACTGCAAATGTTGCAGTGCTAATATAAATGATGCAGGGAAGGTGTCATCAATGGTGTAATATGTGAAGTATTTAGCTGTGCATGGTGAGGGCATGAGTTGTAGTTACCTTAGGGCGAGGGTTATACTTGAGTTAACTGCTTAATTTCTATGGTTTTGTGAGAGTAATATCAGAACCTAACTATAACACCCATGTAATTCTGGGGCTCTGCGAAGAGGAGGAGAGTTGAAGTGCCGTTGCGCTCCCCCAGAAGGAGAAGAGGGGCCCTGGACACCACCCCAGAGTCCCCGATATGGCAAGAGAAGGAGGGGGGTGCCGTTCGACACCCGTAGGTGGCCTGCTGAGCCACCGCAGCTGCTCTTGTCAGCCCGCAGGAGCGGGCAGATACCAAGTGTAGGGCCTGCTCCCGCGGCAACACCTGGAAGTGCTGGCTTTGCAGGGAGCCAGCGGGAGCTGCCAAGGGTGGGCTACCCGAGCTGCTCCTCAATGTTACTCACCCGACGGGGGTGTCCAGGTGGGACCGGATGCCCCCAACACAAAGGCAGCCGGGGCTGGGCTCCCCGCACTGCCCTCCAATGAGGAGCCAGCATGACGGGGTGGCTTAGGTGGGACCAGACACCCCCCAAACACAAGGGGAGCCGGGAGTGGGCTCCCTGCACTGCCCTCCAATGAAGCAGCATGCCTGGGTGTCTGGGTGGAACCAGACACCCCCACAAATAACAGGAAACACAGTGTAACACTGCAGAAAAAGACAAGAAAAAGAAGAAAGGAAAAGCGAAGCGAAGCGGCACAGCAGGAGAGACACTCATTCAATAAGCATCCCGGCACACAATGCCTTGCGATGCCCAACATCTCTCTGATCCCAGTTCTCAGGTCGTGGTGGCCTCAGGAAGATGGGGCCACCACCAAGCAAGTGCCCATTAACAGGGGCAGCTGCAGGAGCAGTGCAGCGTCCCTGATATGCAACTTGTATGTCTCCACCCAAGGTTGGGTAGGACAAAGGAATCATAACCCCCCAAGAGTTCCAATGCAAGGTGGAACACAGCTTTTTAGTACTTTTGTTCTTTGTTTGTTGATCTATGTCCCCTAGGGGTGTAAAATGGTATTACATTAGGTTAATTTAGAGTAAACAGAAAGTAGTCCTAATCTTCAAATTATTTCAACATGCGTCTACATGTTTCTTGATGCTGATTTGAGTAATGGGACTGACAGCCACCTCTTCTAAAGGTGATGTACTTTATTGCCAGATTTAGGTGCCCTCACTCCAACTTACAGTCAAATATTGCATTGAGATACCAGGAAATGTTTTGCTATGTGGGTACTTGGGTTATATTTCCTCTCATGGTAGACAAGAAAGATTACACAATGTAATCCAAGAGTAATTCCATCAAGTTGTTTATGTTAGTAAGTGGGTGCATAGTATTGAGTAGTGTGTGTAATAAATGCACTTTTACTTTCTCAAAAGAAAAAGCACAGGCAGGGTCAATCATTTATGGAGTGTCATGCTTGTTTGCTCATGAATGACGATTACTAGCCGACACCACCTTCCTAGAGTACGCCTTGGACTGCTCTGCAATGTAGCATTTTGCCACAATCACAGAAATAGTACCTTTAGTAAATCTGGGATTGTGCCAAAATCCATAGGTGCATGTGTGAGAACACACACACTCGACCCATGAAATCCCTTCCCAATGCAGTGTAACTCAAGGCAGCAATTTGGGCTGCCTTGTGATAAACTAGATTTACTAAGCCACGCAGAGCCATGCAAGGTGGCTTTGTGTGGCTTAGTAAATCTCACTGAAGCCTTTGCGTTGCCTTGTGTTGCCTTGTGTGACACAAGGGCAGGGCAAGGTCTTTGTGAATTCAAGCCCTGGGTGTTTAGAGTCTATTTGTAAATATCGAGTATGTGCATTTGGAAGAATTAGATTTTGTTGCTTTAGTAGTGTGCATGTCTTAAATTCACATCACAGTACTCAGAAAGCAGGAATTCAAGGCACAAATAAAATGTGTATCTGAAAATACATTTTGTTAAATTTTATTTGTCTTTTATGCACTGTGCTAGTGTGTGCCTGAAGCCTCATGCATGCACTAATTCACGATTCAGGGCCTCATTACGAGTTTGGCAGTCTGACTGCCAGACAGCCGCAGTGGCGGCCGCCATAAGACCACCATGTTGGCGGTCATACAGACCTCCGTATTACGAGTTTCACAGCCAGGACCGACAAAAGACAGCCAATGTCTCGACATGCCCAGGACTCTGGAGGGAGGGAAAGAGGCGGTCCAACCACCGGCACCACCAGCTGTCAACCAACCACGTTACAAGTGAAAATCGCCATATCGGTCTTGCCATGACGATCTTCCAATGGCAGTGTGAACCACGGCGGGTGGAGTTCCCCACAATAATACACAGCACCACATGGAATAGATTTGAAACCAACACAGCTGACTCACATACACACACTCGAAACACCAACAAACCACACTATAAAACACACCCCTCCACACACTACAATCCTTTGCATCTACAACACCAAACACAGAAGCCAAAGCAACATCGGAGCAAAACTAACCATAGATGAGGCAGCCAACATCTCCCCCAGCGCATATATTACACATGCAAACATTTAACCAACACACATATTTGCACTCTATCCCAACAATTACTCCCCATCACCCCCTCATCACACAGTACCTACCATTTATTTTTACATCATTACTATACCACTATCATGTCACCACAAAACATACCCGTTTCGCAGAGAATGAGCTAAGAGTCATGGTGGATTAAATCATTAGAGTAGAGCCACCTATCTTTGGATCCCAGGTCCAGCAGACCAGTATCACTAGGAAAATGGAAGTGGGGCAAAAGATAGTCGACAGAGTGAATGCTGTAGGCATCTGACCGCGTACAAGAGATGACATTAGGAAGTGATGGAATGTTCCATGTCTGCCAGGCACCAGCTGGCGGTCAACAAGACTGGCGGTGGCTCCCCACCTCCTCCCACACAGTTCACATAATTGGAGGAGAAGGTCTTGGCCATTCTGCATCCTGAGGGCTTGATAGGAATACCTGGGGGAGTCGAGTTGGGTAAGTCTCATCAACCACATTTTTAATACAAAAAGGATTGGCATGCATGCTCACTGATCACCTTTCCCCACCTACAATGTCACAACACTCAACAGTTCAGTGCCCACCCGCCATTAAACCCCTTTCTGGCCTCCTATATGCCAATCACAACCATCTGGGGTAACAACATCTCTGTATGGTGGGTGTAGAACAGAGATTGACAGCACTACAACTCCCGCCAGGCACTGTTCCACTATCACTAATAACAAGCCAGTGTAGCCCAATGCAAATCACTACCTTTGTCAACTCCACATTGGAGTGTAACCACCTGAGAGGATTTAAACTGTACACAGTGTGGGTTGGACAGGCAAAGAAAGCAATGCCAAGGTCAGAAGGCACTGGTAATGTCACTCCACTAAGCCAATACTGTGTTCTCTGCTACTAGGACCATTCCCCCTCTACTCAGCCTTTGCCATGTACTCACCTATGGGGATATCAACTGCATAGGATGTGGGTAGAACAGGCAAAGACAGCAATGCCAATGTCAGGAAACACTGGCAATGTCACTCCACTCAGCCAAATCTGTGTTCTCTGCTACTAGGATCATTCCCCCTCTACTCAGCCTTTGCCATGTACTCACCTATGGGCATATCAACTGTATAGGGTGTGGGTAGGACAGGCAAAGACAGCAATGCCAAGGTCAGAAGGCACTGTCTACTCAATTTAAAACACATGATCACAGTGCAACTGTCCTAACATCCATGTACATCAACTCACAATGAAAGTCTACTCACCTGAGAGGATGACTTATGTATGCTGTGTATAGTACTTGGTGTAACATGACTGCAAATCCCAGGAAGTACAGTCCCTCTAACTCCAATACCCAGGACACTGCCCACAATGACATTGTGGTGCTGTCTCTTAATTCACAAATGCAGGTTACCTACCTGAGAGGGACCAACATACAGATCACGGTCCACTCTGTGATGTGGCTAGTCAACTAGATCCATCTTGAGCAGATAAGCCAAGATGAAAATAATGTGGACAGGAAAGACAGCCCAACCTATATGGCCAATAATTGTAGGTCAACTGTAAGGTACCAAGATGCATCATCTAAATGCTTGTGGCAGAACACATATTCACAGTGAATTGACCACATGATGACAACTAACATAAACAACATTCTGTCTCTCAGTTAAACATGTCTACCTGACATTGGGTACACAGACACCCATCAAGAGATTACTGTTCCCCTGTGGATATTGTCCTCAATGAGGGTATCACTCCTGGATGTGTGGACATTGAGGAAGGCTCTGGCCCATCTGAGGAACCTGGTCTGAGGACACCTGTCAGCCTCACCCTGATCACATCTTCTCAGTCCTGTAGGATCAACATATCAGGCAACCAGTCACCCCCAAACCTGGGTCCAGAGGACAGAATCAACAATCTTGTATCCCTCAGTCCAGGTACCTGAGTTACATCTACATACCTCTGACAATGGTGGACCTAGTCCCAGGGGTAGGGGCCAAACTGTGCCAAGGGCACAGGCACATGGGGGTAGGGTGCATGGGTGGGATGGTGTGGGCTAGTGGCATAAGGCTGCTGGGGATGGGACTGACCAGGACACCATAACTCAAATTTTAGGAGCCTACCAACAATCCCAATGTGTGATGGGCCAAGTACTCACCAAACTCAGGGAGATCAAGCAGCTGCAGATGGATTACCACCATGAAATCTTGCAGCAATGAGAGACCGACAATGCCACATTTGCCTCCCTAACAGGGGTGCTGAAACACATGAACACCACCCTGAGCAGGGATAGAGAACAACACCAGACCCCTTCCATTGGCCTAGTCACATTTGCCCCTTTGACTTCTGTGGCAGCCAGTAGAAGGAAGGCCCTGTTCGTCGAAGGACCTGCCTCAGACACCCATGCTTCAGTAGATGAAGAACGCCCCGCAAGCGGGGACATCCACCCAAACATCCAAGAGATGCAGATGCCAAGACTCTAACCAATGCCAGGAAGTGACCACTTCCTGATGGAGCCCCTTGTGTGCCACAGAAACAGTCTGTTGTCTGTTCTTCACACACTATCCATTTCCCAGGATAGTAGGACACTGGACTTTGGACTTCGAATGTTGTGGCAGCTATTCTAAGGATTTCATTCACCATGACTGATTCCTTCACTTTTTGACTTATTTTTTTAATCAAGTTCCACATTTATGTTCCGAGCACATGTGAATAAACACACCTAGCATAAATAAATGCCTAATAGTGAGTTTTCATCATTGTGGGATGTACAATGTGAAATTCATGTGATGCAAATGAGGTACTCTTAAGATGGTAATGTAAAGAGAGATATGTCACAGTCAGTGTCAGCCTGAGGATTACTAGCACTGCAACAACACAAATGGTCACCAACATTTCTATTTACACTGTGTAGGAGGCTGGCCTGGTTTGTAGTGTGGGTAGTGTAGTGGGTACATTGGGCACTCACACCTTACACCAGGTCCAGTTATCGCTTGTTAGTGAATGTAGTAGTGTCCTAGCAGCTTAGGCATGCAAAGCTCATGCAATACCACTTATAGTTACACAGTACTTATACACAAGTAAAGACAATACTCAGTGTTACCAAAAATGAAGGTATTTATTCAGGTGACACAGTACAAAAAATATCTTAGAGACAATACTCCTTCTGGAGGTAAGTATTATACACAATATATGCACTAGACACCAAAATAAGACAAGTAAATAGTCATAAAACAATGCAAACAGTAGGAAATCCTATAGAATGCAGTGGGAGAAAATAGGTCTGGGGCAAAGCAAACCATAGACTAAAAAAGTGGAATGTGAGTCACAAATTCCCCCCTAGACAAGTGTAGTGTGTGCAGAATCACTGGGAGTGTAATAATACAGTAAAGGTGAGTAAATTACCCCCCCGCTAGAGCCCACAAAAGCAGGAGTAAAGTACTGCAAGTTTCCCTAGGACAAACTACACCTCGTTATCGGGATTTTGCAGCAGCCAACCAAGTCTGCAAAGAACTACTGCTGGATTATTGTTCCCGAAGACCTGCAAAGGAAGGGGACGAAGTTCAGAAGTCAAAAGAAGTTCCAGGAAGGATAGTAGAAGACTGCAGAAATGCACCCTAGGAAGATGCCAGTGGGTTTCTGCATGATGCAAAAGATGTCCCACGGCGTGAAGATTGTTGCAGATGAGATTTATTGTTGAAAGGCACCAACAAGCCTTGACTATGACAAAAGTGAGTTTTTCATCAAAACAGGGCTGGATGCATCCAGGAGGGATCTGGGGGCCTCAACTCTGTGTGAGGAGGAAGAGGAGGCTCTCAGCACTTTAGAGATCCCTCAGGATGCGAGCCAGCACCCCCGAAGCCGCAGGATCTGGGTTCAAAGGAGGTGCAAAACACAGTTGATGCAGCACAACAAAAGAAGGTCCCACGCCGTCGGAGAACAACTCAGTTAGTTAAGCGTCACAGAGTGGAGTGCTGGGGACCTGGGCTAAGCTGTGCATGAAGGTATTTTGCAAAGAGTGCACAGAGGCCTCGGGAGGTGAAGAAGACACAAAACACAGTGGGACCATCATTCTTGGGGAAGGCAAGGCCTTACCTCCTCCAAATTGCATCAGCAGGACCTCAGAACAGGCTATGTCAATGACGTCCACCCTCTGTGTCCTTAGGAGCATGCTCGTCGCCATGAGAGGAGTCCCAGGGTACTGGTCGTCGCCTTGGCAGGTGCCTGCTTGGAGCAGGGGAGTGACTCTGTCATTCCACAGAAGATTTCTTCGGTCCTTCTGATGCAGGATGAAGGCAGGGAGTCTCCAGAGCATGCACACCATGGATACTGTTGCAGTTGCTGACTTGGAGCTGAGGTTGCTGAAGAAAAGTGTCCCTTGTAGACACTTTGTTGCAGTTACATCGTTTCTTGGAGCAGGCTGCGGTTTATCAGAAGAGTCTGAAGTTGTTGCAGAGGATTCCTGAAGGAAACTTGCAAGCAGAATCTGAAGAGAACCCAAAGGAGAGACCCTAAATAGCCCTGAGAGGGGGATTGGCTACCTTATCAGGTATGGACCTATCAGGAGGGGTCTCTGTATCACCTGCTGGCACTGGCCGCTCAGAGCCCTCCAGAGTGCCCCCACACCTTGCAAAGCAAGATGACTGAAGTCTGGGACACACTGGAGGAGCTCTGGGCACCACCCAGTGATGGACAGGGGAGTTATCACTCCCCTTTGCTTTGTCAAGTTTCCAACCAGAGCACAGGAGAAGTGGTCCCTGAACCGGTGTAGACTAGTTTATGCAAGGAGGGCACCATCTGTGCCCTTCAAAGCATTTCCAGAGGCTGGAGGAGGCTACCCCTCCCCAGCCTGTAACACCAATTTCCAAAGAAAGAGGATGTAACACCCTGCTCTCAGAGAGAAATGCTTTGTTCTGCCTTCCTGGGACTGGGCTGACCAGACCCCAGGAGGGCAGAACCCTGTCTGTGAGGTGGCAGCAGCTGTAGCTGCAGTGCAAGCCTCAGAAAGCTGGTTTGGCAGTACTGGGGGTCCAGGGTGGAGCCCCCATGATGCATGGAATTGGCTCCTCAATACCAGATTTGGAATAGGGGGAAAATTCAATCATCTTAGACATGTTACATGGCCATATTCAGAGTTTCCATTGTGAAGCTTCATATAGGTATTGACCTATATGTAGTGCACATGTGTAATGGCATCCCCGCACTCACAAAGTCCAGGGTAATGGCCCTGAACTATGTGGAGGCACCTTTGCTAGTGCAAGGGTGCCCTCACACTTAGTAACTTTGCACCTAACCTTCAGCAAGTGAAGGTTAGACATATAGGTGACTTATCAATTACTTAAAGGCAATGAAAATGGCTGTGAAATAGCGTGTGCACTATTTCACACAGGCTGCAATGGCAGTCCTGTGTAAAGGTTTGTCTGAGCTCCCTATGGGTGGCAAAAGTGCTGCAGCCCATAA
This sequence comes from Pleurodeles waltl, assembly GCF_031143425.1. Taxonomy (NCBI): domain Eukaryota; kingdom Metazoa; phylum Chordata; class Amphibia; order Caudata; family Salamandridae; genus Pleurodeles; species Pleurodeles waltl. The sequence goes on from NC_090437.1 coordinate 399,360,183, forward strand.
GGATCTCCTGGAACCCCAAAGCCCTGGGTACCTAGGTACCATATACTAGGGACTTTATAAGGGGGGTCCAGTGTGCCAATTGAAATTGGTAAATGAAGTCACTGGCCTACAGTGACAACTTTAAAAGCAGAGAGAGCATAAGCACTAAGGTTCTGATTGGCAGAGCCTCAGTTACACCGTTTGGCACTACACAGGCATACATATTAGGCCACAAACTATGAGCACTGGAGTCCTGGCTAGCAGGATCCCAGTGAGACAGGCAAAACACACTGACATATAGGTTTTTATCTATGAACACTGGGATCCTGGCTAGCAGGATCCCAGTGACACAGTAAAACACACACTCATGCACACTCACAAACAGGCCAAAAGTTTGGGTAACCATGATAGAAAGAGGCCACTTTCCTACACACTGTACAGTCCATAGGCTGCAAATATGTCTGGAATGTCATTGCCAAGGATGAGTAAACAGTGTTGCCTCTGGCTACACATCTCAAAGTACCATTCCCCTGATCACAGAAGAAAGGGCTATGTCAGACCATATCCTATAGTATAGGCAAACAGATTTGTGGATGTTGTCACCAGCTTGACCCTTATCACATACCAAAACCAGGTCCATCCAACTTAACATACCCCATGGGACAGATAGAGGACAGTAGAACAGTCCCTAATCAGAGGCCAGGCAGCCTGGGAATGGAAATCACACAACCCAGGTTTGCGACAAACAGTACCTGGATCGATTCCATTTCTCCTTCAGATGTCAGACCAGCTACAGCCAACTGCCAATGACACAACTCTGAAATGCCCTCATGAGGATGGCATGGTGAAGAGACCTGGAAGGAAGAAGTGAAATACTAGGAGTTTAGGTAGCAAAGGCATACATGAGACACACAAGTAATTTTAAATTTCTGTTGTTTCTCTGGCAGTGCAATGTGACTGCCTCAAACAAAAGAGATCTTCAATAGAGGCACATCTTCAAGTCTGATGTAGCCAGCAAAAATGGCCTGTATGATGCATAGCATGAGATGCCCTGTCTCATGATAACAGAGATACCCTTCTCCTCAAATCCTGACCCCTACAATATCCCATGCAGTCACAGTAATCACAGAACATTACATACTTACGTTCAAGTGAAGTACTGATTGATGAGATCTGCCTGCATGTCCCCACCTTAATCCTCATCACTGTCATCCTCACTTGCCATTTCATGGGGAGCATGCAGCAGGCCACAATGATCTTACAAACTTTTGCAGGTGAATAGAGGAAAACTCTACCTGATTTGTCTATGCTGCAGAAACTTGCCTTTAGGAGCCCAAAAGCCTGCTTTACGACACAACATGTTTTTCTATGTGCCTTGTTGAAGCAGACATCCACTGGCATAGTTGGGTTCCTCACTGGTGTCAACAACTAGAGACGGTTTGGGTAGGCAGAATCCCCTGTAACGAAATGCAACACTCATGCAACCATGAGTCCAGAGTAACGTCTCACTAGCAGCAGACAGAACATACAACCACACATGACATATGTTACTTACCAACCAGCCAGGTCTTCTGTGGGTACAGTTGTGTCATCAGCTGGGGAATTGCACTGCTCTGCATGATGAAGGCATCATGGACTGAACCCAGGTACCGGGCACAATCTTAAGAAGTGTAGAGGTCTGCCAAACACACTACTTGGACATTGATGGAATGGAAGTTCTTCTTCTTCCGACAGACATGTTCATTGCCATGCGGTGGAACCAGGGCTACATGGGTACCATCAATGGCTCCAGCAACATGTGGAATGTGTGCCAAACCATTGCACTCTGCGTACATATAGGCAAAATCTTCACATTGAGGAAAACAAATCTAGTTGTCCAGGTGTTTCAATATTGCTAAGAGAACACTTTTCAAACACCAAACTGACCATATGCTAGGACATTACAACAGATAGGGCCACTGTGTTTTGGAAGGATCCTGTGGCCAGGAAGTGCAACAATGACATGACTTGTACTATGGGTGGTATGCTACTTGGATGATGTATGGCTGGCATCAGATCTGGCTCCAACTGACGACAGAGATCCATGATTGTCTGCCTATCTAGATGGTAGATCTGTTTGACATGTCTGTTCTCCATAGTCTGCAAGTCTGCTAGTGGACGGTACACAGGAGGGTGTCTGATCCTTCTCCTCAGAGGCTAACTATGTGGGCCAAAAATAAATGTCTCTTCACGTGTGCTTGCATGACAGTAGGAGAGTTGAATGCATATTGTATGTGTTGGTTGACCACCATTTGAGCTCTTTCTCTGTTTGCACAGTGATCTCTAGCCACATATGGCCCTGTTGGACTGTTGTTCTGAAGCCAGATAATGACTTACTATGCCCCTCAGCTCAGCACATAGGCAGCCAATGCAAATTGGCTGTAGGCTACATGATGTACTGTGGTGCATGTGATGTTTGTGGACATGGTGTAGCCTGCAGAGAAGGGGGAGTGCATTATCACTCACTCCATAACTGGACATATGGGCTGGTATCGACTCCCTTTTCCACTACAAATGTGACACTGTGCCCACTCCCTGTATCCCTGGACAGCATGTGATGTGCCAAATCATGCCTTACTGCCAGTATGCAGCTACATGAGGCCATGTCCACTGATTATTATGGGAATTGCATTGGGGGCAGGGTCATAATCTGTGACTGATGTGCTCGTATCATCTCTGACAATGTGTGTCACATAGCCTTGACAAATCTCTTGATCCCACATCTCTGTTGTCTCCTTCATCCAGCTCTGATGTGTTCAGTGCAGGAGCATATTATTTTGGACATTGTACATATGCAGGCAGTGTGCTGTTGAGTTATGTGCCATGAACTTGGAATCTGCGGTTATGCTTATGAAGCAGAACACGTACAGTGCAGTGTGAGGTTTCTTTATCAGTACTATATATTTTTTGAATACACGTCTGGATGTGCGTACGTTAATATTGATTTGACACACAAACCACCACCACGAGAACTAGCAGGTGCCTGCATCTGTACCTGCATCTGTATGTCTACACATGGACAGGCTTGCCTCTTTGTGTGCTCAACATGTCACTCCCTTTAATGTGATCCAAGCTCTATGGATCTGTATGTAGGCCTGTTGTGATGTCAGTACTGTATGCACCGGGTGGCATTTAGAGGTGGTAGATTTTTGTACATTGTTCGCAGTGTGCTTTAGCTGTCAACTGCTACTGTGTGAGATATGTTCCATTGTGTTCTTGGTCAATGTCATGTGATTAGCTCATGTCCCATCAAAGTCACTGCTTTTCTACCTGGTCAGTGCAGGGCCTGGGCTAGGGAGTGTGTATTGTGCACCCTATTGGGAGTTTTGCATTCATGTCCCTGATTCAGGGGCATGCTATGTTCCACATGTGGACAGAATGGTCAGGACAGGATGTCATTAACTAGGTGCTCTGACATGTATGTGACTCATTGTGGACATAATATTTTGTCTTGTCATTTACATGCATGCAGGTCAACACCCATAAGAAGAAGGGGATATGGAGAGCCATTGCCAAGAAGGTGCAGACACTGGGGGTCCACAGCCGTTAAAGCGCCCACTGTCGGAAGAGGTGGGAGGACCTGAGACACTGGCCACGCAAGATGGCAGAGGCCAGTTGGGGATGTACTTAATCTGTAAAACCACAAATATCGAGAACACAAATATTGTTTTTAAAATGTTGATATTCAACTATATCTACATGAGTAGTATTGAACGTATTGGGTACAAAAATATAATTACCTTTAATTAAAAGCTATAATATGTCAAAATATAAATTCACACAATATTGAATACAATAATATTGCCAAAATAATTAAATAATACTTCATAAATATATATTAAAACCGTTTTACATAAAGCAATTATTTTAAATGAATCCCCAACATTTTACACACATACATAAATCAAATAAAAATATATTACATCATATATACATATATATATGTTTATTCAAAAGTATCAAACTAAAACTAAATCAACCAATAAAATACAATGCTAAAAAACTTTAAGCAATAAAATCAAAGCAACAATTAAATCAACAATATAAAAGGCACACTAATTTAAACAAATACCTACTTCAAAATCGGCAAACATTGCAAGACAAGGAAACTCTGCCAGACTTTCTCATTAGGCCATTAAAGAAGAAAAATGTACATTTCAACAACTACCTATACTTATATTTAAACTAAAATGTAATTGTTATTAAACTGAAAAACATAGACTAACAAATAATTATTAAAATACTATTCAATCTCTATCTTCTTAAATGGACTTCCTAAATGAAAAGCCTATGACTGAAAAATGTGATAAACTGCCAAAAAATAACAGCTATCACAAACCAGCAAAGGGATATAAGAAGTTTAGTATAAAGAAATTAATACAAAAAAGTATAAGCTCACCCAACTAGCGAGCAAAAATAAACGCAACACCCTAAGTCTCCACAAACTATCAAAGAAATACCATTTAAAATGAAATAATTTTTTTACCATTCAACAGAAAGAAAACATCTGCTCCACGTTAGAACACCCCTTTTGGAAAAGCTGCATAACCGTGTGAAACATGAAACAGAACATACATGTAAGTATACAAAATAAAAGTAGTCACATATTTTTCATTAACCAACAAATGTACAAACTTTCAATTATTATTACTACTTTCCTACACATTGACAGAAACTATATATATATATATATATATATATATATATATATATATATATATATATATATATATATATATATATATACCTACAGTCAAGAAAGTGAATCAACAGAAGATATAAACTGGGATGTACTAAATATTCTAATGCATGCTATAGAAGGGCAACTACAAAAGATGATGTTGTAATTGTAATTCATGCAAGAGAGCACAACCATCCCCCAAATGTAACAGAAGTAGAAGTAAGGGAGATATTTCAGGATATAAGAACCAACCACAAGCTCTGAGGAACCCACAAACAAAATCCTTAAAGATATACTACCTAAAGTCCCGGAACACATCACAAGCCAACTGTCACCAGTCCCCACTTTAAAACATATAATTGCACAAACTAAAAAAGCCATCAACCATGCCCCACTAGCCCCTAGAAGATATCAAGACATACACATACCTGAACATTTAACACACATTATGTGGTTGTGTTTGTATTTACACGTCCCTCCCTAAAATTTATCCAATGTATTAAATATATATTTAGTAGCAAGTATTCCCCCTTTTTCAGCAACTCCCCATTGTCCCTCCCACATTTACTACAAAACCGTATACCACATGAGCAGAGATCTTTACCACCTTGGTGGGGATCTAAGTACAGTTTGTTATCCCTGGCCCTCCTTACGACATTGGCAGTCAGACCAGCCGACTGTCAATGCCTCAGGAAAGACAAAACCATCATACCGGTGGTGTCCCCCAGCCCTACTACAATGTTCCCACCGCGCTGATCAGCTGGAATATTGTTATAGAGAGTTCCCGCCAGTCAGCCTGGCGGGAACAGTGCTACTATATAGGCCTTGTCTCCCTGAAGGGAGCTGAGTCCTATACCATAGCATAGAGGGGATCGACCAGCACCCTTGGAAAAGCAGACAGTGCACATTCTGATGGTGCTGGGCAAGGGAGCCCCTGCGCTGCCCATGCCATGGCTCTCTGACAATCACCACAAGTGTGGTGGTCCTTGGACTGCCACACTCGTAATAAGGCACTGAGGCCCATATTTATACTTTTTTAGCACCGCATTTGCATCATTTTTTTACGGTAAAGTGGCGTAAACTTACAAAATACAACTGTATTTTGTAAGTTTGCACATGTTTTGCGTAAAAAAAATTACGCAAATGAGGCGCTAAAAAAGTATAAATATGGGCCTCTGTCTGTAGATTTGATAATAGCGTTTTGTAGTACAAGAGTAGTACTACTGTAGTGCTACTTTATGTACCACAAAATACAGTTTGTGAATGAGACCCCACCTATTAAATCTATGGCATTAAGAATTCAAGAAGAAAGACTAATCAGGAACCTTGCACATATTTCTCTTTGTATATATTCTCATATTCACTTACATAGAACCCTGTATGAAGTGCTTGTAAAATATATTTGGATTTGTACTCTAATCTTGAAACAGAATCTTTTACTTTGGTACTAATGTGCATTTGCTTGTAACGTAACACCAAAACATGCAGTAAAAAGAATAACTCATAAACACACATTGGCATATGCATAAATTAAAATTCAGCTTTAAATCAAATGTGAAAAATTATGTTATAGTCTTTTGAAGTGAAGTATGACATTTTGACAACCTGAGATCTAGATGAGGTTGTTCGAGTTTCAACGCCACTTATTTTGCCACTTCTAAAAGTTCCTCCAGCTATTACATACAGTAGTTAGTACCACTTTTTTTCCTTCAAATTGTTCCATTTCCCTTCTGGACAGTTATGTTCTGTTTCTTACTAAGCAATTTGCTTTTACCTTATGAAGAGAGGTCGATTTTTTAATTAAGTGTTTTACTGAAAACTGAGTTGTTGGGTTTTTCGTCCATCTAATACATTTATGGAGGATGTTTAAAGCTTTTCTGAATAAGGTTAAAAGCATGTAATTCTTTTGAAGTGGTACATCTGTCCCTTTTCCACTAATGTGAAAAGCAAGAATATTGCAGCAGAATATATACCTCCGCGACACTGAATAACACGGTGCTCTCACCGGGCAGGTGATACTAAGGGCCATATTTATACTTTTTGACGCACAACTGCGCCAACGCAGTTGTGCGTCAAAAATGTTAACGCCGGCTAACGCCATTCCAAAGCGCCATGCGGGCGCCTTATTTATGGAATGACGTTAGCCGGCGCAGCTGACTGGTGTGCGTCAAAAAAAATTACCCACACCAGGCTGCGCCGGCGTAAGGGAAAATGGAGCTTGGGCGTCAAAAAATGGGGCAAATCAGGTCTGAGGCAAAATATTGGCCTCAACCCGATTTGCGCCATTTTTTTTTACTCCCAACCCCCATTGAAATGACTCCTGTCTTAGCACAGACAGGAGTCATGCCCCCTTGCCCAATGGCCATGCCCAGGGGACTTATGTCCCCTGGGCATGGTCATTGGGCATAGTGGCATGTAGGGGGGCACAAATCAGGCCCCCCTATGCCACAAAAAAATAAAAATAAAAATACTTACCTGAACTTACCTTAAGTTCCCTGGGATGGGTCCCTCCATCCTTGGGCGTCCTCCTGGGGTGGGCAAGGGTGGCAGGGGGTGTCCCTGGGGGCATGGGAGGGCACCTCTGGGCTCCTTCCGAGCCCACAGGTCCCTTAACGCCTGCCCTGACCAGGCGTTAAAAAATGACGCAAAAGCGGCTGGACGTCATTTTTTTTTTACCCGCCCACTCCCGTGCGTCATTTTTGCACGGGAGTTTAAATAAGGCGTACATGCCTTGGAGTCATTTTTTAGACGGGAACGCCTACCTTGCATATCATTAACGCAAGGTAGGTGTCCACGCTAAAAAATGACGCAAACTCCAAGATCTTTGGCGCTAGACGGGTCTAACGCCAAAGTATAAATATGGAGTAGCTTTGTGTCAGATTTGCATTAAAAAAAACAACGCAATTCCGGCGCAAACAGAGTATAAATATGCCCCTAAATGCTAAAATATTTCACTGACTATATCCACGTTCCTATTGGCCTTTGCGACCACGTCGAAGGGCTGGTCCAGATCGTCCGGGTTCAGACCAAAGCTGTGTAACACATGTAGTGAGTGTAGAATTGGAAGACAACAACTGCATGAACCCTTAAATAGCGAGGCTGCCAGGTGGGTTAAAGGGATGGGGGTGTCCAAGGAGCAGTGTAGCAAGGTGGTAGATTCAGGCACATAGAAGCGCTATCTTAATACTATCACTTTACATCACAATACAATACCTAACCTAAAATCTTAGTATAACCTTCACTATCATATGAGTGTGTGCTGTAGAAATGGTTACTATTGTGTTCACCAATGCTGTAACACTCAGCTAAGACTTTCACACAGGACATACATATACATAAATACAGCTGGAAAGTACAAAAACTAAAAAACACTACACTAAAATATGAGTGTATCCTTTGGCACATCAAATGTTAAGCTGCCTCACTATGCCTCTCTCTAATCGACTCCCCTTTCTGGAAATGTGATGTGAAATTCAGAACCTGCTCCAAACCCAGGGAGAACCTATTAAAAAAGAACTAAGGGGCATATTAATGAGTAGTTTGACCCATGCTTGCACCTCCCAAGGTGGTAGATGTGTGGCGCAAACCACTAAGTCATATTTTTGAAACCATGCAAAGCCACTTTGTGTGGCTTTGAACAGCTTTAAAAATATGGAGTAAGGAAAGGCAGCAAAAATTGCTGAATTGCCTTATTCTGCAAATGGGAGATGGTCCATGGGGATTGCATAGTGTTTCCACGTGCTACTCAGGTGTTTTTTGACACATTTCCAGATTTACCAAACATGGTAAACCTGGGAATGCTGCAAAAAGATACGTTCACCTAGGTGAGACGTAATAAGAAGAAATATCTTTATCAAAAAGCCTCTGAGGATTGTTTTTTGTACAGGAAGGTGTTCCTTCCTGCATTAAAATAATCCTGCATGGAACGCAGGCACCCTCGCACCATGGTGCAAGGGTGTCTGCTTTGGCACTAGGCTGCTAAAAGGGCGCCAGCGCAGGGGGCAAGGACAGTAATATTTCATAAATATGGTGCATTTCTGCCCTTTCACCATAGACATCAATACACCAAAATGCCAGGGGTAGCGAAAGTGACATCATGCATCCTTTGACCTCCATTTTCACTCACTCACACACACATATTTACACATGCACACACCTTCACACTTACACACACACTCTCATATAAAGACACTCTCACCCGCAAGCATTCACACAACATACATTTAAAAGCATTTTTACTTACCTCAGCTGCCATGGAAAGGCATATTTCAGCTAATTGTATTTCTCTTACACTGATAGCGAATAATATGTTATTATTCACTATTAATGTAATAAGAATTGACAGAAAACAAAGATAGTGAAGACCCCATTGATGTCGATAAGGGCAAGCTGTCACTGTGCTCCTGGAGCTGAATTTGCCACCTCTGAGGCCAGGGGTCACAAATTCAGAGCTAGGGGTCGCAAGTGCGACCCGTGGCAACCACTCAATGACGTCCATGCCTTTCCCTGTGGCGCTGAGCAGCAAGGTGACTTGCTGCGCTGCACAGCGCCACTTTTTTGTAAATATGCCCCTACATTTCTTAGAAATATCCAGAAGTACAAAGGCCTGAACTAAATTGTTTGGCTTCTCAGTTCTAGTAAAAAATGTTTCTTGCCCCTAATCTGAAAATACTTCTAATCTGCCAGAATATAGAATCTCCAGTTTTGACTGTTGTACTGTCTTTGCCTGGCTCTTTATTTGTTGACAGTGAGAGATAATCTGTTGCAGCTCCCATCACAATATAGATGCTTCATAGTTCACGGCTGAGACTATTCTCAAATTACATTCATTATTTACTCTGAATACCCTTCCTTAGTTTGCCCTGGACATAATAGTTTATTTGGTGTGTAAGTTAAATTGCAAACTTGCTTTCAGTTTCAAATCTTCAGTATCTGAGTCTTGATGTTCCAAATCGCCTATTCTACTCAGAAAGCTCTCTAATTTCACATCAACTGTATCAATTCTTTATCGGGGGGGGGGGGGGAGGCAATTAATTTCTCTTGAGTTTTAGTTCCTTGGATCTCAATCACTATTTGATACAGTACGAGTCTCTCATTCTGTATATGGCTGACAATTGAGTTAGTAGTGTTCCCAAAAGGACCACTGTACAGATTCAAAACTTCATCTTGATTTGAACTTTGTCTGTCAAACGACCCCATATTACCTAAACATTGAATTACTTGGTACTGAATATTACCCGAGTCTGCACTAAATATTAAAATTCCCTCTTTGACCTCCTTTTCTGTTGCTTTTTTTGCAGATTGCCCAAGATGAGGGTGTGGTGTTGGGTACCCAAGGCCCTCACGCTACTAAAAATGAATACACAGATGCTGCATGATGGTTGCTAGAATTGCCCTTACGCAGGTGTGCCTGGACCCTTTTATTTGCAAGGTCACCTGACTGGTGACACCTGTGATGGATGTGTGTAGGGTGAGAGTGGAAACTAACCCTGAAGGAGTGTCTGGTGGAAGCAGGTCACCTCAGAACATTAGTCTGAGTCACGACGGACTCTACATCCCTCCAGAACTTTATTTAAAAGAACCAAACAATCCCAACCAGTGGGAGAGAAATAAACACTAAAATAAACACCAGTGAGTCTCTTCAGGCAGTCCACCGGACATGCTGCGTGGACAGGTGCAGCTGGGGCCCTCAATCACTTATCCATGATATTACAGTTTACTTGGGCACTGTTAGTCTGTCCCGTCTGGGCTCATGGTATTGGAGTCTATTTACACAGTCCACTGGGATGTCGCACCTAAGCAGTGCTGAAGTCTATTTACCAAGTTCAATGTAGGTGCACCAGAAATGATGGGGAGTATACTCCAAGGATCTCTTGAAAGGCATTCAGGCTCTATGGATAACGAACCTTCAAAGACTGAGGATGACATGGACGAAAGGACGTCTTCCTCAAAGGCTTCGGTGCTCCCTAAAGTCTGCTGGTAGAGCAGCTTAGATTTTCCCTCTCGTGCCAGGACTCCAATGCACAGGAGTCTCCTCGAGGCCCTTTGCTGGGCTGCCACAAGACCATGTGGACTGTGCTGGGCCTATTCCAGGCCACACGAAGGGGTTGCTGAGGAACAGCCAATAGAACCACATACAAGTTGCCTTGGAGCCACAATGGTCGTTGTCACAGGGTCTGTGTGCCCTGGCCATCAGGACTCAGATGCACTGGTCTTTGTTTGATAGTCTTCGGGTGACCAGTCTCTGTCTGTGAACTCCTTGCTTCCCAGTGCCAGTTGTGGAGCTGCCTCTGGCACATCTCTCTGGTTGAGATTCCCCTCTCATTGGAATTCCCTTGAGGCCCTTGCCCCTGAATTGCCACAGGACTGCATGGGCTGTGCGGGCCTCTTGTAGGCCATGTCAAGGGGTTTGTTGTGGAACTCCCAACAGGGCCAAATCCATGCCTCGTGCAACCCCAAGGGTGGATGGTCCAATGGTTGAGTATGCTCTCTTTGGCAGGTCTACGGTTCACAGGGCTCACAGCAGATTTCTGGGTGGACAGCCTTCCATGGTGCCAGGGATGCCTTGTTAACTTCTAGACCTTTTGCTGACATACGGCTCCGCTCTGGTGGTTCAATGCTCCTTAGGTGGTTTGGGTGATGCACCTGGTAAGAATGCCAATTTTACTGAATAGTAGTTAGATTAACAAGTGGAGATGTCTTGCTTAGAGAAGGGATGACTTGAAGGACTTCTTTGTGACTTACTGTTCTCGTTCAGCATGTGCAGTTACCAGCAGGGATGCCATCTGTGTCAAGTAGCCGTTGACAGGTGGCTGGTCCGCCACACTGAGAAGCGTGGGGCATGGACGCGGACAGACATATCTGTATTGATAAGCCAGAACACAGGTGCAATGCAGCCATGGGGTATAACTGCTAGACCGAGTCTAGACGCTGTGTATATACCTGCCACTATTGGTCCAATCATACCGTTATTTGCCAAGGGTATTGATGGCACAAATGGTCAGGGAGTCCTAAGCCAAAGTCAAGTGGGAAAAGGACTTAGTGATAATGCAGGAATAGTTTCTCCGGCAATACAGACTGTTAATGGAGTAGGGTCATTGTTAAACCTGAGTCCTATCAGAGTTCCTTTGAATACTGAAACAGGGTACCAACATGAGGTTCCTGACACACCAACCTCAGAGTTTACCTGTACAACAGTTACCTGGTACTCAGCCTAATAACATCTCATTACAAGGTTTGACAGCACAGCAATTAACTGACTGATTAGAAAAACTGAATACATCAAAAGAAGCTTCTAGTGGAGGGAATTACATCAACTACACTAGACTTTCAATGGCAGTGAGTGACCTAGTTGAGGGAACCATAGGTGTAAATAGGTTAGAGTCCTACACTGAAGAAGAGCTGAGATCGTTGTGTCCGAAGGTTATAAAAGAAGAAGGTGAGATACATCAACAGTTAGCAGATGTAGCAGACAATCATGGGATAGATTTATCAAAAATGAAACATTTGAAAATAAGTTACAGGTTGAATTTTGAGGCAAAAGGCTTGGAACACATGAGATCTGCAGGGATGAAAACACACCTTAGAGAGTTGCTTCAAGGCATCCAGGTATGGAGAGCATTAGACAAATGGGAAGGCAGATGGATGAAGAAAAGAGACAAGCCGAACATAGGTCGTGATACTTCTTCTACAGAAGCACCGCAGAACTGGGAAGCAGTAAACGCTTTACCCATGAGAGAAATTCCAGGAGGGAATTTTGTACATGTCCTTTGGATAGAAGTGACATTTTGTCATTTACAAATGATTACCCCAGGTTGAGGGAGAAACCAGTGGAATGGTGTCAGTAGACAGATAGGTTTGTTAAACTTGCAAAATGCCTGTGGGAGGATTTGAACACTCTTTTAGAGATAGTTGTTCCAGTGGATTTATGGACTTAATGCAAGAGGAGTGTACATTGACCAACAAGTGATCCGCCGAGAGATCCAATAACATGTGCACTGTCTCCTGAAGTAATGAAATATTACTATAAAGTCACTGAATTTCTAAAAATGAGAATTTTGCCCCAAAACATTGATTGGCAGCGCATAGATAGGGCTGCTCAGGAAGCGGAAGAATCAATTCATGCATACTGTGAAAGATTGTTAACCCCTTCGCTGCCAGGCCTTTTCCCCCTCAGGTGGCAGGCCTTTTTTTGGCTATTTGGGGCAGGGAGCGCTTAGGCCCTCATAACTTTTTCTCCACATAATTTACCCATGCCAAATTTGCGTCCTTTTTTTCCAACATCCTAGGGATTCTAGAGGTACCCAGACTTTGTGGGTTCCCCTAAAGAAGACCAAGAAATTCGCCAAAATACAATAAAAAATTAGTTTTTTCAAACAAAATTGGAAAAACAAGGCTGCAGAAGAAGGCTTGTGTTTTTTCCCTGAAATTGGCATCAATTAAAGGTTTGCAGTGCTAAAATGAGCAGCTTCCCAGCTTTCAGGAACAGGCAGACTTGAATCAGAAAACCCAATTTTTCAACACAATTTTGGCATTTTACTGAGACATACCCTATTTTTATGATTTTTTTTGTGCTTCAGCCTCCTTCCAGTCAGTGACAGAAATGGGTGTGAAACCAATGCTGGATCCCAGAAACCTAAACATTTCTGAAAAGTAGACAACATTCTGAATTCAGCAATGGGTAATTTGTGTAGATCCTACAAGGGTTCCTACAGAAAACAACAATAGAAAAAAAAAAAGATTGAAATTGAGGTGAAAAAAACATCAATTTTTCTCTGCGTTTTACTCTGTAACTTTTTCCTGAAATGTTAGATTTTTTAAAGCAATATACCGTTATGTCTGCTGGACTCTTCTGGTTGTGGGAATATATAGGGCTTCTAGGTTCATCGAGAACCCTACGTACTCGGAGCAAATAAATGCGCTGCACCTTGCAGTGGGTTTTCATTCTATACCGGAAATACAGCAATTCATTTGCTGAAATATAAAGAGTGAAAAATAGGTATCAAGAAAACCTTTCTATTTCCAAAATGGGCACAAGATAACGTGTTGACGAGCAGTGGTTATTTGCACATCTCTGAATTCTGGGGTGCCCATACTAGCATGTGATTTACAGGGCATTTCTCAAATAGACGTCTTTTTTACACACTGTCTTATATTTGGAAGGAAAAAATGTAGAGAAAGATAAGAGGCAATAACACTGGTTTTGCTATTCTATGTTCCCCCAAGTCTCCCGATAAAAATGGTACCTCACTTGTGTGGGTAGGCCTAGCGCCCGCGACAGGAAGTGCCACAAAACACAACGTGGACACATCAAATTTTCCCAAAGAAAACAGAGGTGTTTTTTGCAAAGTGCCTACCTGTGGATTTTGGCCTCTAGCTCAGCCGCCACCTAGGGAAACCTATCAAACCTGTGCATTTTTGAAAAATAGAGACCTAAGGGAATCCAAGACGGGGTGACTTGTGGGGCTCTCACCAGGTTCTGTTACCCAGAATCCTTTGCAAACCTCAAAATGTGGCTATAAAATCACTTTTTCCTCACATTTCGGTGACAGAGAGTTCTGGAATCTGACAGGAGCCACAAATTTCCTTCCACCCAGCGTTCCCCCAAGTCTCCCTATAAAAATGGTACCTCACTTGTGTGGGTAGTCCTAGTGCCCGCGACAGGAAATGCCCCAAAACACAAAGTGGACACATCACATTTTCTCACATTTTTGCAAAGTGCCTTCCTTTGGATTTTGGCCTCTAGCTCAGCCGCCACTGATGGAAAACTACCAAAACTGTGCATTTTGGAAAACTAGGGACCTAAGGGAATCCAAGATGGGGTGACTTTTGGGGCTCTCACCAGGTTCTGTTACCCAGAATCCTTTGCAAACCTCAAAATGTGGCTAAAAAACCCACTTTTTCCTCACATTTCGGTGACAGAGAGTTCTGGAATCTGAGTGGAGCCACAAATGTCCTTCCACCCAGCGTTCCCCCAAGTCACCCGATAAAAATGGTACCTCACTTGTGTGGGTAGGCCTAGTGCCCGCAAAAGGAAATGCCCCAAAACACAAAATGGACACATCACATTTTCTCAAAGAAAACAGAGGTGTTTTTTGCAAAGTGCCTACCTGTGGAGTTTGGCCTCTAGCTCAGCCGCCACCTAGGGAAACCTACCAAACCTGTGCATTTTTTAAAACTAGAGACCGAGGGGAATCCAAGTTGGGGTGGGTTGTGGGGCTCTCACCAGGTTCTGTTACCCAGAATCCTTTGCAAACCTCAAAATGTGGCTAAAAAACGCTTTTTCCTCACATATTGGTGACAGAAAGTTCTGGAATCTGAAAGGAGCCACAAATGTCCTCCCACCCAGCGTTCCCTCAAGTCTCCTGATAAAAATGGTACCTCACTTGTGTGGGTAGGCCTAGTGCCCGCGGCAGGAAATGCCCCAAAACACAAAGTGGACACATCACATTTTCTCAAAGAAAACAGAGGTGTTTTTTGCAAAGTGCCTACCTGTGGATTTTGCCCTCTAGCTCAGCCGCCACCTAGGGAAACCTACCAAACCTGTGCATTTTTGAAAACTAGAGACCTAGGGGAATCCAAGATGGGGTGACTTGTGGGGCTCTCACCAGGTTCTGTTACCCAGAATCCTTTGCAAACCTCAAAATGTGGCTAAAAAACACCTTTTCCTCACATTTCGGTGACAGAAAGTTCTGGAATCTGAGAGGAGCCACAAATTTCCTTCCACCCAGTGTTCCCCCAAGTCTCCTGATACAAATGGTACCTCACTTGTGTGGGTAGGCCTAGTGCCCGTGACGGGAAATGCCCCAAAACACTATCTGGACACATCAAAATAATCAAATAGAAAACAACCTGTTTTTGCGGGGGCACCTGCGTTTGTGTCCTGGGCTCAGCAGCAATCTAGGGAAACCTACCAAACCCAGACATTTCTGAAAACTAGGCACCTGAGGGATTCAAGGGAGGTGTGACTTGCGTAGATCCCCCAATATTTTCTTACCAAGAATCCTCAGCAAACCTCAAATGTAGCTAAAAAAATCACATTTTCCCCACATTTCTATGTGGGATCACCTCACCAGGACAAAATTTCCTACCACCCAAAGTTTCCCTTAGTCTCCCAGTAAAAATGACACCTCACTTGTGTAGGTGGGCCAAGTGTTTGTGACAGGGAAGAGCCAAAAACACGTCAAAATTGAGGGGGAACCGCAGTGGGTCCAAAAGGGCAGTTTGAAACAAAACATTTTTATGCTGACAAGTGCAGCAGAAATATTATCGGTATAGATGAGACAATGCTGGGTGGTAGGAATTTTGTGGATTCCTGCAGTTTCCGGAAGGTTCCATCACAAAAAAGTGGGAAAAATGTGTGCTTTCCAGGAAAGTTGCAAGTTTGCAGGGCATTGTGGGTAAGGAAATGGTGCGGGGTCCATGTGAAGCACACCACCCTGGAATCAACTAGATGTTTAGTTTTCAGATGTGCCTAGGTCTTGTGGATTTTTCTACATGGCAGCTTCCCAAAGTAAAAAAAAGTGCAGCCCTCACCATTCCAAGTGGGACGATTTTGAGAGTTAGTAAGCTCTCATGGCCCAAATGTAAACCAAAAACCAAAAAAATCAAATGTCCTCTTGGTTGCCATGGGATAAGAGGTTTAATGTGCGGGGAGAGCTGAATGACTGTTAGCAACTTCAGTTTGGGTGAGGGCATAACCAGGCTCATACTGGTTGGTAGTCACCACCCCATTATTTTTTTTATTTTTTTTATTTCATGGCTTCTAGTAGACTTTCTGCCCCCCAGGGTGTGGATCGGTGTAATTGCCCCATCTGCCCACTGGTGGGCAGAACAACTTTGGCCCCATTTATTTGGGGTGGGGGTATGGCCATAACCCTACCCTCTCATTTTGAAAAACAAATCTTCCCTGGTCTCTGGTGAGTTTTCTGCCCCCCTTGGGGGCAGATGGGCATTCCAAAAGTAGGCCAATCTGCCCCCGTTGGGGGCAGATATGGCCAACAGTAATGTGTCCCCATGGGGAACGACCCTTGCCCAAGGTGTTGCCCCCCCTAAACAAAACACACACACACCAATCCCTGGTGTCTAGTGGTTTCTGCCCCCCTTGGGGCAGATTGGCCTACCAAAAATAGGCTGATCTGCCCCCAAGGAGGGCAGAAATGGGCTAAATACAATTTCCCCCCCATGGGAGCGACCTTTGCCTAAGGGGTCGCTCCCCATACATAAAAACATAAAGTAAATAAAAATATAAATATGTCCCTGGTGACTAGAGGTTTCTCCCCCCCCTTGAGGCAGATCGGCCTAAATATATTATAATATAAATATATTAGGCCGATCTGCCTCCAGCGGGGGCAGAAAGGGCCTAAAAATAATATGGCCCCCCAGGGAGCGACCCTTGCCTAAGGGGTCGCTCCCTGCACATAAAAGAAAAAAAAGAAAAATAATAATTCCCTGGTGTCTAGTGGGCATTTCTGCTCCTCCTGGGGGCAGATCGGCCTAATTATTTTAGGCCAATCTTCCCCCGGGGGGGGCAGAAATGACCTTAAAATTATTTGCCCCCTAGGGAGCGACCCTCGCCCAAGGGGACACTCCCCTCAGGTAAATTAAAAAAAAAAAGAAATTCCCTGGTGTCTAGTGGGCATTGCAGAAATGCTCAGAATGACATCGGAAGAAAGGAAAAGCCTTTCCTTTCTTCTGATGTCTCTCCCGTCCCCCTCTTCCCGAGCGGAAGAGAAATGCTCAGCATTTCTCTCTCACATCGTGCTGGAAGCAAGCTTCCAGTGCGATGGGAGGCGACCTCTGATGAGGTCAGCACGTGATCGGGTGGTGACATCATCAGACGTCAAGGGGGGGATCGGGGTGGAAGGGGAAGCGATTCCCCTTTCATCATTGACCGGGGGTGTGGGTGGGGGGCCCACAGGGGAAGCCCTAGCACTTCCCCCATGGGCCTGGTGTAGGACGAGGTGGTCTCGTCCCAGGCACACGGGAACCATGTGCTGGGACGAGACCACCTCGTCCAAGGCACCGTAGGGGTTAAAAGCATTCAAACATTCCAGTGGAACAGAAACAATTGAGCCGAAGGACATGATTCATTTTGTGTTCAGATTTCTTGAGGGACTCAGACCAGAAATTAGTCAGATGATTAGGAGACATTTGATTTGTTGGCCAGCCAAACCGATAGATGAGGTGCTGCAGTATGCGAAATACTGTATTGATGAGATTGAATTGAAACAGAAAAAGTTGAAGGAGAAAGCGATGGTGATGCAGATCAAGGCTGCACAGACAGGGATTCAGGGAGGTTTACAGCAGCAGCAGGGAAATGGCATGTTTCAGAGTCAAGGCACATTTCAGAATGGAGGCAGACGTAGAGGTTGTGGTGGTATGGGAAGTGTTAATTGTGGTTCGGATTTAAATACAGAAATGATGCAAGGAAAGAGAATGTTCCTTTGCCACGCTTGCAAGGGAATCAGACATTGGAAACGGCAGTGTCCGATGGCAAACGAGGGTGGTATGGTTCAGCAAGCTAATGATGTAAACTAATTTCAAAATGTGAGAGGACCAAGAATTAGAGTTCACATTCAAAATCTCCAGAACAGTGTAAATCAGATGCAGGGTTTTAAACCCATTATAGCCATTACAAATGCAAATGCCCCAGTTATAGCAGATGCAGCCACAGGTGCAGATGGTGCCTGCACAACAAATTCAAATGCCTACACAACAGATTCAGATACCTCAAGTTCCTATGGATCAGCAGCAGATGATGCTTTCTCAGATGGTCACGGGTCAGAGAGTAAGTCAGAGTAACAACACAGTACACCAATTTCCATTACACAGTGAGGATGGAATAAACGAGGTTTGGATGTCTGAGAGTTTGGATGAAAAGGAATGTGTGATGGCAGTTTCTTTAGAAGTGGATCAGAAAGGTCCTTATGTTAAAGGAAAGGTGAATGGTCACAGAGTTTCTTTTTTGGTGGACACTCGAGCTACACGCTTGACAGCGAGATCTGCACAGTTCAGATTGTGGGGGCTGCTAATCAATATTTGACTAACCTAATTACAGAACCAGTTTAGGTTAAAACTGGCAATTTTAAGGGTTTGAACAAATTTGTGGTTTGTGATTCAAGACTTGTGCCCGTACTGGGAAGGGATTTATTGTGCAAAACAAGATGCTCAATTACCTGTTCAGATGAGGGCATTGAAATTCAAACAAACAGTGATGATGAAGAAGTCCTGATGCTTACTGTTAACAATAAGTCAGTGTCTGAAGAATTTTCTTTGATCAATTTTGATGAGCCACTGTAGGAGGAAGCTCCTTTGATTTGTTTCTTTCCAGTATTTGCAGTGAAAGATCATCCTGATGAGTTACACAAAAGTGTTAAGATTGAAGTTTGGGATCTTTCAGGGTTGATGAAAGGAGTAGACCCAGTTAGAATCGTAGTTAAGCCCAATGTGTTTTTTCCTCAGACTCTACAATCCCCAATTGCAAAAGATGTAATCAAGGGAGTGTATTGATAGGAGAGTTTGTGGAGAAAGGAGTTCTGAAAGAAGTATTGAGCAGCCCTTGTAATTCACCAATAATGGGACTGTGCAAGCCCTGTGGGAAAAATTCGACTTGTGCAAGATTTGCGAAAAATAAATGACATAGTGGTCAAGTGTTGCCCAGTAGTGCCAAATCCAGCTGTAATTCTGTTTCAGATCCCATGCGATGCTGAATGGTTCACTATGGTGGACTTATGTCAAGCATTCTTTTCCATGTCTCTTCATGAGGACAGCAGATATCTCTTTTGTTTTATATTTTTAAACAGAGTCACCATCTATTTTCAACTAGATCTTTAAAAAAAGATATTTGAATGATTAGTGATGCCTTCTCAGTCAACAATGGTGCTATACATTAACGATCTGTTAATTACGTCCGAAACAAAAAAAGGGCGGAAATACGATAGGATTGCATTGGTGAATTTCCTGTGAGACAATGGACATAAAGTGTCCCCTGCTAAATTGCAATATTGCCAGAAAGAAGTGAAATTCTTGGGTCATTTGATCAAGAAGGGAACTAGGAAGATTTCCAGAGAGAGAATTGCAACTATTTTGCAAATACCAGCACCAACTACTCATAAAGATGTGACAATGTTCTTGGGAATGGTGGGTTACTGCCACCAATGGATCCCAAATCTTTCAGTTATTTCAAAGCCCTTACAGAAACTGACTCATAAGGATGTTTCTGATCCTATAGTACTGGATGAGGCATGTGTAAAAGCATTTACTGATTTGAAAGAGAGTTTGTGTCAAGCTGTGGCTTTAGGTATGCCTGACTACACTAAGCCTTATCTGTTGTTTTGTCATGAACTTGATGCATGTTCTTTGTCTGTTTTGACTCAAACTCATGGTGGTGTGAATCGTCCGGTGGCATATTTTTCATCCACTTTGGATCTGGTCGCAACACTTTTATACCATTGTTTGCGGTCTGTTGCAACAGTTGAGCAGAGTATCGCTCAGAGCGAGAGTATACTGATGGGTTATCCCCATACTATAATGGTACTTCATTCAATTGAAATTTTGCTTACTAGGTTAAAAACACAGTCTCTGACAAGCTCAAGGCTGACCAGATATGAAACAGTGATCTTGGGGTCGCCAAATGTAAGCATTAAGAGATGTGCAGTGCTTAACCCAGCAACTTTACTTCCAAATGAGGAAGCAACCATTGATAAATTGGATGATACTGAACATGATTGTCTGGAAATTACAGAGTTAGGCACAAAACCCAGAGGAGATATTAAAGATACTTGCGAGGAAGAACATGACCAAATTATCTTTGTTGATGGTTCCTGCCTGGGAGATAATGTGGGGACATTAAGAGCAGGATATGCAGCGTGTACCATCACTGACATACTGGAAGCTTCATGGCTTCAAGGAGTGTTTTCTACACAATTGGATAAACTGGTGGCTGCTACTAGAACGTCACATTTCAACTCAACTGAAAGTAACAATTTACACAGATAATCAATATGGATTCGGCATTGTGCATGACTTTGGTCAATTGTGGTCACAGAGAGGTTTCTTAACCTCTTCTGGTTCAGCAATAAGAAATGGTGAAAGAATACAGGAGGTGTTAAAAGCGATTCAAATGCCTGAAAAGTTTGCTGTGGTAAAATGCAGTGTACATCAGAGATCACAAGATTACGTGTGATTGGGAAACCTTTATGCAGATCAAGTTGCAAAGTTTTGTGCTTTGAATGGTATATCTTTAAAAGGAGAATGGAAAATGATACATGAAAATTATGAGACCTATGTGATGCATTTCATTGATAACTGAGAGGAATTGAAAACCTTTCAAGACAATGTTGGAAAGGAAGAGCACAGGGATTGGATAAAATCAAAATGTATCCAAAGGGATGACGATGTTTGGATTTTGGGAGAAGGGAAGGTAGTACTGGCAAATAGTCTACTGACTCAGATGGCCAGATACTATCATGGACATGCTCATGTGGGGAGAGATGCCATGGTAAGGTTATTTAAGCAATTTTGGTTCAATCCAAAACTAAGAAAGGTTGCTGAAGCAGTTTGCCACAGATGTGTCATCTGCCAACAGATGAACATGGGCAAAGGAACAATTGTCAACATGGGACATATTGGCATGGTTGGAGGACCAGTTAGCAGAATGCAAATGGATTTCATTGAGATGCATGCGTGTGGTGGTGTGAAATATGTGCTAGTGACTCTGCATTTTCAGTCATTGGATTGAGGCTTACACTACAAAGAGAAATGACAGTTTCACAGTAGCAAAGTTACTGCTTAGGGGTTAATTTCACAGTTTGGTTTTCCGGTCTCTTTAGAATTAAATAGAGAGAGCCACTTCAACAATGAGGTGATTAAGTTGCTTTTATTCAGCTTTTAACCCCTTCGCTGCCAGGCCTTTTCCCCCTCCTGTGCCAGGCCTTTTTTTGCCTATTTGGGGCAGTATGCGCTTAGGCCCTCATAACTTTTTGTCCACATAAGCTAACCAAGCCAAATTTGCGTCCTTTTTTTTCCAACATCCTAGGGATTCTAGAGTTACCCAGACTTTGTGGGTTCCCCTGAAGGAGGCCAAGAAATTGGCCAAAATACAGGGAAAATGTCGTTTTTAAAAAAAAAAATGGAAAAAGTGGCTGCAGAAGAAGGCTTGTGGTTTTTCCCCTGAAAATGGCATCAAAAAGGGTTTGCGGTGCTAAACTCATCAGCTTCCCAGCTTTCAGGAACAGGCAGACTTGAATCAGAAAACCCAATTTTTCAACACAATTTTGGTATTTTACTGGGACATACCCCATTTTTGCAATTTTTTGTGCTTTCAGCCTCCTTCCAGTCAGTGACAGAATTAGGCATGAAACCAATGCTGGATCCCAGAAACCTAAACATTTCTGAAAAGTAGACAAAATTCTGAATTCAGCAAGGGGTCATTTGTGTAGATCCTACAAGGGTTTCCTACAGAAAATAACAACTGAAAAAGAAAAGTATTGAAATTGAGGTGAAAAAAATATAAATGTGTCTCTGCGTTTTACTCTGTAACTTTTCCCTGCAATGTCGGATTATCGAAAGCAATATACCGTTACGTCTGCTGGACTCCTCTGGTTGCAGGGATATATAGGGCTTGAAGGTTCATCAAGAACCCAAGGAACCCAGAGCCAATAAATGAGCTGCACCCTGCAGTGCGTTTTCATTCTACATCGGGTATACAGCAATTCATTTGCTGAAATATAAAGAGTAAAAAATGGCTATCAAGAAAACGTTTGTATTTCCAAAAAGGGCACAAGATAAGGTGTTGAGGAGCAGTGGTTATTTGCACATCTCTGAATTTCGGGGTGACCATACTAGCATGTGAATTACAGGGCATTTCTTAAATAGATGTCTTTTTTACACACTCTCCTATATTTGGAAGGAAAAATTTAGAGAAAGACAAGGGGCAATAACACTTGTTTTGCTAATCTATGTTTCCCCAAGTCTCCCGATAAAAATGATACCTCACTTGTGTGGGTAGGCCTAGCGCCCGCGACAGGAAACATCCCAAAGCGCAACGTGGACACATCCAAATTTTTGAAAGAAAACAGAGGTGTTTTTTGCAAAGTGCCTACCTGTAGATTTTGGCCTCTAGCTCAGCCGGCACCTAGGGAAACCTACCAAACCTGTGCATTTCTGAAAACTAGAGACCTAGGGGAATCCAAGGAGGGGTGACTTGCGGGGCTCGGACCAGGTTCTCTTACCCAGAATCCTTTGCAAACCTCAAGATTTGGCTAAAAAAATACATGTTCCTCACATTTCTTTGGCAGAAAGTTCTGGAATCTGAGAGGAGCCACATATTTCCATCCACCCAGCGTTCCCCCAAGTCTCCCGATAAAAATTATACCTCACTTGTGTGGGTAGGCCTAGCGCCCACGACAGGAAACGCCCCAAAGCGCAACGTGGACACATCCACATTTTTGAAAGAAAACAGAGGTGTTTTTTGCAAAGTGCCTACCTGTAGATTTTGGCCTCTGGCTCAGCCGGCACCTAGGGAAACCTACCAAACCTGTGCATTTCTGAAAACTAGAGACCTAGGGGAATCCAAGGAGGGGTGACTTGCGGGGCTCAGACCAGGTTCTGTTACCCAGAATCCTTTGAAAACCTCAGAATTTGGCTAAAAAAACACATGTTCCTCATATTTCTGTGGCAGAAAGTTCTGGAATCTGAGAGGAGCCACAAATTTCCTTCCACCCAGCGTTCCCCCAAGTCTCCCGATAAAAATGATACCTCACTTGTGTGGGTAGGCCTAGCGCCCGCGACAGGAAACGCCCCAAAGCGCAACGTGGACACATCCAAATTTTTGGAAGAAAACAGAGGTGTTTTTTGCGAAGTGCCTACCTATAGGTTTTGGCCTCTAGCTCAGCCGGCACCTAGGGAAACCTACCAAACCTGTGCATTTCTGAAAACTAGAGACCTAGGGGAATCCAAGGAGGGGTGACTTGCGGGGCTCAGACCAGGTTCTGTTACCCAGAATCCTTTGCAAACCTCAAAATTTGGCTAAAAAAACACATGTTCCTCACATTTCTTTGGCAGAAAGTTCTGGAATCTGAGAGGAGCCACATATTTCCTTCCACCCAGCGTTCCCCCAAGTCTCCCGATAACAATGATACCTCACTTGTGTAGGTAGGCCTAGCGCCCGCGACAGGAAACGCCCCAAAGCGCAACGTGGACACATCCAATTTTTTTAAAGAAAACAGAGGTGTTTTTTGCGAAGTGCCTACCTGTAGATTTTGGCCTCTAGCTCAGCCGGCACCTAGGGAAACCTACCACACCTGTGCATTTCTGAAAACTAGAGACCTAGGGGAATCCAAGGAGGGGTGACTTGCGGGGCTCAGACCAAGTTCTGTTACCCAGAATCCTTTGCAAACCTCAAAATTTGGCTAAAAAAACACATGTTCCTCATATTTCTGTGGCAGAAAGTTCTGGAATCTGAGAGGAGCTCCAAATTTCCTTTCACCCAGCGTTCCCCCAAGTCTCCCGATAAAAATGATACCTCACTTGTGTGGGTAGGCCTAGCGCCCGCGACAGGAAACGTCCCAAAGCGCAACATGGACACATCCAAATTTTTGGAAGAAAACAGAGGTGTTTTTTGCGAAGTGCCTACCTGTAGATTTTGGCCTCTAGCTCAGATGGCACCTAGGGAAACCTACCAAACCTGTGCATTTCTGAAAACTAGAGACCTAGGGGAATCAAAGGAGGGGTGACTTGCGGGGCTCGGACCAGGTTCTGTTACCCAGAATCCTTTGCACACCTCAAAATTTGGCTACAAAATCACATGTTCCTCACATTTCTGTGGCAGAAATTTCTGGAAGCTGAGAGGAGCCACAAATTTCCTTCCACCCAGCATTCCCCCAAGTCTCCCGATAAAAATGATACCTCACTTGTGTGGGTAGGCCTAGCGCCCGCGACAGGAAATGCCCCAAAGCGCAACGTGGACACATCCACATTTTTGAAAGAAAACAGAGGTGTTTTTTGCGAAGTGCCTACCTGAAGATTTTGGCCTCTAGCTCATCCGGCACCTAGGGAAACCTACCAAACCTGTGCATTTGTGAAAACTAGAGACCTAGGGGAATCCAAGGAGGGGTGACTTGCGGAGGTCGGACCAGGTTCTGTTACCTAGAATCCTTTGCAAACCTCAAAATTTGGCTAAAAAAACACATGTTCCTCATATTTCTGTGGCAGAAAGTTCTGGAATCTGAGAGGAGCCACGAATTTCCTTCCACCCAGCGTTCCCCCAAGTCTCCCGATAACAATGATACCTCACTTGTGTGGGTAGGCCTAGAACCCGCGACAGGAAACGCCCCAAAGCGCAACGTGGACACATCCAAATTTTTGGAAGAAAACAGAGGTGTTTTTTGCGAAGTGCCTACCTGTAGATTTTGGCCTCTAGCTCAGCCGGCACCTAGGGAAACCTACCAAACCTGTGCATTTCTGAAAACTAGAGACCTAGGGGAATCCAAGGAGGGGTGACTTGCGGGGCTCGGACCAGGTTCTGTTACCCAGAATCCTTTGCAAACCTCAAAATTTGGCTAAAAACACACATGTTCCTCACATTTCTGTGGCAGAAAGTTCTGGAATCTGAGAGGAGCCACATATTTCCTTCCACCCAGCGTTCCCCCAAGTCTCCCGATAACAATGATACCTCACTTGTGTGGGTAGGCCTAGCGCCCGCGACAGGAAACGCCCCAAAGCGCAACGTGGACACATCCAATTTTTTGAAAGAAAACAGAGGTGTTTTTTGCGAAGTGCCTACCTGTAGATTTTGGCCTCTAGCTCAGCCGGCACCTAGGGAAACCTACCACACCTGTGCATTTCTGAAAACTAGAGACCTAGGGGAATCCAAGGAGGGGTGACTTGCGGGGCTCAGACCAGGTTCTGTTACCCAGAATCCTTTGCAAACCTCAAAATTTGGCTAAAAAAACACATGTTCCTCATATTTCTGTGGCAGAAAGTTCTGGAATCTGAGAGGAGCTCCAAATTTCCTTTCACCCAGCGTTCCCCCAAGTCTCCCGATAAAAATGATACCTCACTTGTGTGGGTAGGCCTAGCGCCCGCAACAGGAAACGTCCCAAAGCGCACCATGGACACATCCAAATTTTAGGAAGAAAACAGAGGTGTTTTTTGCGAAGTGCCTACCTGTAGATTTTGGCCTCTAGCTCAGATGGCACCTAGGGAAACCTACCAAACCTGTGCATTTCTGAAAACTTGAGACCTAGGGGAATCCAAGGAGGGGTGATTTGCGGGGCTCGGACCAGGTTCTGTTACCCAGAATCCTTTGCACACCTCAAAATTTGGCTACAAAATCATATGTTCCTCACATTTCTGTGCCAGAAAGTTCTGGAATCTGAGAGGAGCCACAAATTTCCTTTCACCCAGCATTCCCCCAAGTCTCCCGATAAAAATGATACCTCACTTGTGTGGGTAGGCCTAGCGCCCGCGACAGGAAACGCCCCATAGCGCAACGTGGACACATCCACATATTTTAAAGAAAACAGGTGTTTTTTGCAAAGTGCCTA
This sequence comes from Pleurodeles waltl, assembly GCF_031143425.1. Lineage (NCBI taxonomy): Eukaryota > Metazoa > Chordata > Amphibia > Caudata > Salamandridae > Pleurodeles > Pleurodeles waltl. The sequence goes on from NC_090437.1 coordinate 399,386,430, forward strand.
CCTGTAGATTTTGGCCTCTAGCTCAGCCGGCACCTAGGGAAACCTACCAAACCTGTGTATTTCTGAAAACTAGAGACCTAGGGGAATCCAAGGAGGGGTGACTTGCGGGGGTCGGACCAGGTTCTGTTACCTAGAATCCTTTGCAAACCTCAAAATTTGGCTAAAAAAACACATGTTCCTCACATTTCTGTGGCAGAAAGTTCTGGAATCTGAGAGGAGCCACAAATTTCCTTCCACCCAGCGTTCCCCCAAGTCTCCCGATAACAATGATACCTCACTTGTGTGGGTAGGCCTAGCACCCGCGACAGGAAACGCCCCAAAGCGCAACGTGGACACATCCAAATTTTTGGAAGAAAACAGAGGTGTTTTTTGCGAAGTGCCTACCTGTAGATTTTGGCCTTTAGCTCAGCCGGCACCTAGGGAAACCTACCAAACCTGTGCATTTCTGAAAACTAGAGACCTAGGGGAATCCAAGATGGGCTGACTTGCGGTGCTCGGACCAGGTTTTGTTACCCAGAATCCTTTGCAAACCTCAAAATTTGGCTAAAAAAACACATGTTCCTCACATTTCTGTGGCAGAAAGTTCTGGAATCTGAGAGGAGCCACAAATTTCCTTTCACCCAGCATTCCCCCAAGTCTCCCGATAAAAATGATACCTCACTTGTGTGGGTAGGCCTAGCGCCCGCGACAGGAAACGCCCCATAGCGCAACGTGGACACATCCACATATTTTAAAGAAAACAGAGGTGTTTTTTGCAAAGTGCCTACCTGTAGATTTTGGCCTCTAGCTCAGCCGGCACCTAGGGAAACCTACCAAACCTGTGTATTTCTGAAAACTAGAGACCTAGGGGAATCCAAGGAGGGGTGACTTGCGGGGGTCGGACCAGGTTCTGTTACCTAGAATCCTTTGCAAACCTCAAAATTTGGCTACAAAAACACATGTTCCTCACATTTCTGTGGCAGAAAGTTCTGGAATCTGAGAGGAGCCACAAATTTCCTTCCACCCAGCGTTCCCCCAAGTCTCCCGATAACAATGATACCTCACTTGTGTGGGTAGGCCTAGCACCCGCGACAGGAAACGCCCCAAAGCGCAACGTGGACACATCCAAATTTTTGGAAGAAAACAGAGGTGTTTTTTGCGAAGTGCCTACCTGTAGATTTTGGCCTTTAGCTCAGCCGGCACCTATGGAAACCTACCAAACCTGTGCATTTTTTAAAACTAGAGACCTAGGGGAATCCAAGATGGGCTGACTTGCGGTGCTCGGACCAGGTTCTGTTACCCAGAATCCTTTGCAAACCTCAAAATTTGGCTAAAAAAACACATGTTCCTCACATTTCTGTGGCAGAAAGCTCTGGAATCTGAGAGGAGCCACAAATTTCCTTCCACCCAGCGTTCCCCCAAGTCTCCCGATAACAATGATACCTCACTTGTGTGGGTAGGCCTAGCACCCGCGACAGGAAACGCCCCAAAGCGCAACGTGGACACATCCAAATTTTTGGAAGAAAACAGAGGTGTTTTTTGCGATGTGCCTACCTGTAGATTTTGGCCTCTAGCTCAGCCGGCACCTAGGGAAACCTACCAAACCTGTGCATTTCTGAAAACTAGAGACCTAGGGGAATCCAAGATGGGGTGACTTGCGGTGCTCGTACCAGGTTCTGTTACCCAGAATCCTTTGCACACCTCAAAATTTGGCTAAAAAATCATATGTTCCTCACATTTCTGTGGCAGAAAGTTCTGGAATCTGAGAGGAGCCACAAATTTCCTTTCACCCAGCATTCCCCCAAGTCTCCCGATAAAAATGATACCTCACTTGTGTGGGTAGGCCTAGCGCCCGCGACAGGAAACGCCCCATAGCGCAACGTGGACACATCCACATATTTTAAAGAAAACAGAGGTGTTTTTTGCGAAGTGCCTACCTGTAGATTTTGGCCTCTAGCTCAGCCGGCACCTAGGGAAACCTACCAAACCTGTGCATTTCTGAAAACTAGAGACCTAGGGGAATCCAAGGAGGGGTGACTTGCGGGGCTCAGACCAGGTTCTGTTACCCAGAATCCTTTGCAAACCTCAAAATTTGGCTAAAAAAAAACATGTTCCTCACATTTCTTTGGCAGAAAGTTCTGGAATCTGAGAGGAGCCACATATTTCCTTCCACCCAGCGTTCCCCCAAGTCTACCGATAACAATGATACCTCACTTGTGTGGGTAGGCCTAGCGCCCGCGACAGGAAACGCCCCAAAGCGCAACGTGGACACATCCAATTTTTTGAAAGAAAACAGAGGTGTTTTTTGCGAAGTGCCTACCTGTAGATTTTGGCCTCTAGCTCAGCCGGCACCTAGGGAAACCTACCACACCTGTGCATTTCTGAAAACTAGAGACCTAGGGGAATCCAAGGAGGGGTGACTTGCGGGGCTCAGACCAGGTTCTGTTACCCAGAATCCTTTGCAAACCTCAAAATTTGGCTAAAAAAACACATGTTCCTCATATTTCTGTGGCAGAAAGTTCTGGAATCTGAGAGGAGCTCCAAATTTCCTTTCACCCAGCGTTCCCCCAAGTCTCCCGATAAAAATGATACCTCACTTGTGTGGGTAGGCCTAGCGCCCGCAACAGGAAACGTCCCAAAGCGCACCATGGACACATCCAAATTTTTGGAAGAAAACAGAGGTGTTTTTTGCGAAGTGCCTACCTGTAGATTTTGGCCTCTAGCTCAGATGGCACCTAGGGAAACCTACCAAACCTGTGCATTTCTGAAAACTAGAGACCTAGGGGAATCCAAGGAGGGGTGATTTGCGGGGCTCGGACCAGGTTCTGTTACCCAGAATCCTTTGCACACCTCAAAATTTGGCTAAAAAATCATATGTTCCTCACATTTCTGTGGCAGAAAGTTCTGGAATCTGAGAGGAGCCACAAATTTCCTTTCACCCAGCATTCCCCCAAGTCTCCCGATAAAAATGATACCTCACTTGTGTGGGTAGGCCTAGCGCCCGCGACAGGAAACGCCCCATAGCGCAACGTGGACACATCCACATATTTTAAAGAAAACAGAGGTGTTTTTTGCGAAGTGCCTACCTGTAGATTTTGGCATCTAGCTCAGCCGGCACCTAGGGAAACCTACCAAACCTGTGTATTTCTGAAAACTAGAGACCTAGGGGAATCCAAGGAGGGGTGACTTGCGGGGGTCGGACCAGGTTCTGTTACCTAGAATCCTTTGCAAACCTCAAAATTTGGCTAAAAAAACACATGTTCCTCACATTTCTGTGGCAGAAAGTTCTGGAATCTGAGAGGAGCAACAAATTTCCTTCCACCCAGCGTTCCCCCAAGTCTCCCGATAACAATGATACCTCACTTGTGTGGGTAGGCCTAGCACCCGCGACAGGAAACGCCCCAAAGCGCAACGTGGACACATCCAAATTTTTGGAAGAAAACAGAGGTGTTTTTTGCGAAGTGCCTACCTGTAGATTTTGGCCTTTAGCTCAGCCGGCACCTAGGGAAACCTACCAAACCTGTGCATTTCTGAAAACTAGAGACCTAGGGGAATCCAAGATGGGCTGACTTGCGGTGCTCGGACCAGGTTCTGTTACCCAGAATCCTTTGCAAACCTCAAAATTTGGCTAAAAAAACACATGTTCCTCACATTTCTGTGGCAGAAAGCTCTGGAATCTGAGAGGAGCCACAAATTTCCTTCCACCCAGCGTTCCCCCAAGTCTCCCGATAACAATGATACCTCACTTGTGTGGGTAGGCCTAGCACCCGCGACAGGAAACGCCCCAAAGCGCAACGTGGACACATCCAAATTTTTGGAAGAAAATAGAGGTGTTTTTTGCGATGTGCCTACCTGTAGATTTTGGCCTCTAGCTCAGCCGGCACCTAGGGAAACCTACCAAACCTGTGCATTTCTGAAAACTAGAGACCTAGGGGAATCCAAGATGGGGTGACTTGCGGTGCTCGGACCAGGTTCTGTTACCCAGAATCCTTTGCAAACCTCAAAATTTGGCTAAAAAAACACATGTTCCTCACATTTCTGTGGCAGAAAGTTCTGGAATCTGAGAGGAGCCACAAATTTCCTTCCACCCAGCGTTCCCCCAAGTCTCCCGATAAAAATGATACCTCACTTGTGTGGGTAGGCCTAGCGCCCGCGACAGGAAATGCCCCAAAGCGCAACGTGGACACATCCACATTTTTTCAAGAAAACAGAGGTGTTTTTTGCGAAGTGCCTACCTGTAGATTTTGGCCTCTAGCTCAGATGGCACCTAGGGAAACCTACCAAACCTGTGCATTTCTGAAAACTAGAGACCTAGGGGAATCCAAGGAGGGGTGACTTGCGGGGCTCGGACCAGGTTCTGTTACCCAGAATCCTTTGCACACCTCAAAATTTTGCTAAAAAATCACATGTTCCTCACATTTCTGTGGCAGAAAGTTCTGGAATCTGAGAGGAGCCACAAATTTCCTTTCACCCAGCATTCCCCCAAGTCTCCCGATAAAAATGATACCTGACTTGTGTGGGTAGGCCTAGCGCCCGCGACAGGAAACGCCCCATAGCGCAACGTGGACACATCCACATTTTTTCAAGAAAACAGAGGTGTTTTTTGCGAAGTGCCTACCTGTAGATTTTGGCCTCTAGCTCAGCCGGCACCTAGGGAAACCTACCAAACCTGTGCATTTCTGAAAACTAGAGACCTAGGGGAATCCAAGGAGTGGTGACTTGCGGGGGTCGGACCAGGTTCTGTTACCTAGAATCCTTTGCAAACCTCAAAATTTGGCTAAAAAAACACATGTTCCTCACATTTCTGTGGCAGAAAGTTCTGGAATCTGAGAGGAGCCACAAATTTCCTTCCACCCAGCGTTCCCCCAAGTCTCCCGATAACAATGATACCTCACTTGTGTGGGTAGGCCTAGCACCCGCGACAGGAAACGCCCCAAAGCGCAACGTGGACACATCCAAATTTTTGGAAGAAAACAGAGGTGTTTTTTGCGAAGTGCCTACCTGTAGATTTTGGCCTCTAGCTCAGCCGGCACCTAGGGAAACCTACCAAACCTGTGCATTTCTGAAAACTAGAGACCTAGGGGAATCCAAGATGGGCTGACTTGCGGTGCTCGGACCAGGTTCTGTTACCCAGAATCCTTTGCAAACCTCAAAATTTGGCTAAAAAAACACATGTTCCTCACATTTCTGTGGCAGAAAGTTCTGGAATCTGAGAGGAGCCACAAATTTCCTTCCACCCAGCGTTCCCCCAAGTGTCCCGATAACAATGATACCTCACTTGTGTGGGTAGGCCTAGCACCCGCGACAGGAAACGCCCCAAAGCGCAACGTGGACACATCCAAATTTTTGAAAGAAAACAGAGGTGTTTTTTGCAAAGTGCCTACCTGTAGATTTTGGCCTCTAGGTCAGCCGGCACCTAGGGAAAGCTACCAAACCTGTGCATTTCTGAAAACTAGAGACCTAGGGGAATCCAAGATGGGGTGACTTGCGGGGCTCGGACCAGGTTCTGTTACCCAGAATCCTTTGCAAACCTCAAAATTTGGCTAAAAAAACACATGTTCCTCACATTTCTGTGGCAGAAAGTTCTGGAGTCTGAGAGGAGCCACAAAGTTCCTTCCACCCAGCGTTCCCCCAAGTCTCCCGATAAAAATGATACCTCACTTGTGTGGGTAGGCCTAGCTCCCGCGACAGGAAACGCCCCAAAGCGCAACGTGGACACATCCAAATTTTTGGAAGAAAACAGAGGTGTTTTTTGCGAAGTGCCTACCTATAGGTTTTGGCCTCCAGCTCAGCCGGCACCTAGGGAAACTTACCAAACCTGTGCATTTCTGAAAACTAGAGACTTAGGGGAATCCAAGGAGGGGTGACTTGCGGGGCTCAGACCAGGTTCTGTTACCCAGAATCCTTTGCAAACCTCAAAATTTGGCTAAAAAAACACATGTTCCTCACATTTCTTTGGCAGAAAGTTCTGGAATCTGAGAGGAGCCACATATTTCCTTCCACCCAGCGTTCCCCCAAGTCTCCCGATAACAATGATACCTCACTTGTGTGGGTAGGCCTAGCGCCCGCGACAGGAAGCGCCCCAAAGCGCAACGTGGACACATCCAATTTTTTGAAAGAAAACAGAGGTGTTTTTTGCGAAGTGCCTACCTGTAGATTTTGGCCTCTAGCTCAGCCGGCACCTAGGGAAACCTACCACACCTGTGCATTTCTGAAAACTAGAGACCTAGGGGAATCCAAGGAGGGGTGACTTGCGGGGCTCAGACCAGGTTCTGTTACCCAGAATCCTTTGCAAACCTCAAAATTTGGCTAAGAAAACACATGTTCCTCATATTTCTGTGGCAGAAAGTTCTGGAATCTGAGAGGAGCTCCAAATTTCCTTTCACCCAGCGTTCCCCCAAGTCTCCCGATAAAAATGATACCTCACTTGTGTGGGTAGGCCTAGCGCCCGCGACAGGAAACGTCCCAAAGCGCAACATGGACACATCCAAATTTTTGGAAGAAAACAGAGGGGGTTTTTGCGAAGTGCCTACCTGTAGATTTTGGCCTCTAGCTCAGATGGCACCTAGGGAAACCTATCAAACCTGTGTATTTCTGAAAACTAGAGACCTAGGGGAATCCAAGGAGGGGTGATTTGCGGGGCTCGGACCAGGTTCTGTTACCCAGAATCCTTTGCACACCTCAAAATTTGGCTAAAAAATCACATGTTCCTCACATTTCTGTGGCAGAAAGTTCTGGAATCTGAGAGGAGCCACAAATTTCCTTTCACCCAGCATTCCCCCAAGTCTCCCGATAAAAATGATACCTCACTTGTGTGGGTAGGCCTAGCGCCCGCGACAGGAAACGCCCCATAGCGCAACGTGGACACATCCACATATTTTAAAGAAAACAGAGGTGTTTTTTGCGAAGTGCCTACCTGTAGATTTTGGCCTCTAGCTCAGCCGGCACCTAGGGAAACCTACCACACCTGTGTATTTCTGAAAACTAGAGACCTAGGGGAATCCAAGGAGGGGTGACTTGCGGGGGTCGGACCAGGTTCTGTTACCTAGAATCCTTTGCAAACCTCAAAATTTGGCTAAAAAAACACATGTTCCTCACATTTCTGTGGCAGAAAGTTCTGGAATCTGAGAGGAGCCACAAATTTCCTTCCACCCAGCGTTCCCCCAAGTCTCCCGATAACAATGATACCTCACTTGTGTGGGTAGGCCTAGCACCCGCGACAGGAAACGCCCCAAAGCGCAACGTGGACACATCCAAATTTTTGGAAGAAAACAGAGTTTTTTTTTGCGAAGTGCCTACCTGTAGATTTCGGCCTTTAGCTCAGCCGGCACCTAGGGAAACCTACCAAACCTGTGCATTTCTGAAAACTAGAGACCTAGGGGAATCCAAGATGGGCTGACTTGCGGTGCTCGGACCAGGTTCTGTTACCCAGAATCCTTTGCAAACCTCAAAATTTGGCTAAAAAAACACATGTTCCTCACATTTCTGTGGCAGAAAGCTCTGGAATCTGAGAGGAGCCACAAATTTCCTTCCACCCAGCGTTCCCCCAAGTCTCCCGATAAAAATGATACCTCACTTGTGTGGGTAGGCCTAGCGCCCGCGACAGGAAATGCCCCAAAGCGCAACGTGGACACATCCACATTTTTGAAAGAAAACAGAGGTGTTTTTTGCGAAGTGCCTACCTGTAGATTTTGGCCTCTAGCTCAGATGGCACCTAGGGAAACCTACCAAATTTGTGCATTTCTGAAAACTAGAGACCTAGGGGAATCCAAGGAGGGGTGACTTGCGGTGCTCGGACCAGGTTCTGTTACCCAGAATCCTTTGCACACCTCAAAATTTGGCTAAAAAATCACATGTTCCTCACATTTCTGTGGCAGAAAGTTCTGGAATCTGAGAGGAGCCACAAATTTCCATTCACCCAGCATTCCCCCAAGTCTCCCGATAAAAATGATACCTCACTTGTGTGGGTAGGCCTAGCGCCCGCGACAGGAAACGCCCCATAGCGCAACGTGGACACATCCACATTTTTTCAAGAAAACAGAGGTGTTTTTTGCGAAGTGCCTACCTGTAGATTTTGGCCTCTAGCTCAGCCGGCACCTAGGGAAACCTACCAAACCTGTGCATTTCTGAAAACTAGAGACCTAGGGGAATCCAAGGAGGGGTGACTTGCGGGGGTCGGACCAGGTTCTGTTACCTAGAATCCTTTGCAAACCTCAAAATTTGGCTAAAAAAACACATGTTCCTCACATTTCTGTGGCAGAAAGTTCTGGAATCTGAGAGGAGCCACAAATTTCCTTCCACCCAGCGTTCCCCCAAGTCTCCCGATAACAATGATACCTCACTTGTGTGGGTAGGCCTAGCACCCGCGACAGGAAACGCCCCAAAGCGCAACGTGGACACATCCAAATTTTTGGAAGAAAACAGAGGTGTTTTTTGCGAAGTGGCTACCTGTAGATTTTGGCCTCTAGCTCAGCCGGCACCTAGGGAAACCTACCAAACCTGTGCATTTCTGAAAACTAGAGACCTAGGGGAATCCAAGATGGGCTGACTTGCGGTGCTCGGACCAGGTTCTGTTACCCAGAATCCTTTGCAAACCTCAAAATTTGGCTAAGAAAACACATGTTCCTCACATTTCTGTGGCAGAAAGCTCTGGAATCTAAGAGGAGCCACAAATTTCCTTCCACCCAGCGTTCCCCCAAGTCTCCCGATAAAAATGATACCTCACTTGTGTGGGTAGGCCTAGCGCCCGCGACAGGAAATGCCCCAAAGCGCAACGTGGACACATCCACATTTTTGAAAGAAAACAGAGGTGTTTTTTGCGAAGTGCCTACCTGTAGATTTTGGCCTCTAGCTCAGATGGCACCTAGGGAAACCTACCAAACCTGTGCATTTCTGAAAACTAGAGACCTAGGGGAATCCAAGGAGGGGTGACTTGCGGTGCTCGGACCAGGTTCTGTTACCCAGAATCCTTTGCACACCTCAAAATTTGGCTAAAAAATCACATGTTCCTCACATTTCTGTGGCAGAAAGTTCTGGAATCTGAGAGGAGCCACAAATTTCCATTCACCCAGAATTCCCCCAAGTCTCCCGATAAAAATGATACCTCACTTGTGTGGGTAGGCCTAGCGCCCGCGACAGGAAACGCCCCATAGCGCAACGTGGACACATCCACATTTTTTCAAGAAAACAGAGGTGTTTTTTGCGAAGTGCCTACCTGTAGATTTTGGCCTCTAGCTCAGCCGGCACCTAGGGAAACCTACCAAACCTGTGCATTTCTGAAAACTAGAGACCTAGGGGAATCCAAGGAGGGGTGACTTGCGGGGGTCGGACCAGGTTCTGTTACCTAGAATCCTTTGCAAACCTCAAAATTTGGCTAAAAAAACACATGTTCCTCACATTTCTGTGGCAGAAAGTTCTGGAATCTGAGAGGAGCCACAAATTTCCTTCCACCCAGCGTTCCCCCAAGTCTCCCGATAACAATGATACCTCACTTGTGTGGGTAGGCCTAGCACCCGCGACAGGAAACGCCCCAAAGCGCAACGTGGACACATCCAAATTTTTGGAAGAAAACAGAGGTGTTTTTTGCGAAGTGGCTACCTGTAGATTTTGGCCTCTAGCTCAGCCGGCACCTAGGGAAACCTACCAAACCTGTGCATTTCTGAAAACTAGAGACCTAGGGGAATCCAAGATGGGCTGACTTGCGGTGCTCGGACCAGGTTCTGTTACCCAGAATCCTTTGCAAACCTCAAAATTTGGCTAAAAAAACACATGTTCCTCACATTTCTGTGCAGAAAGTTCTGGAATCTGAGAGGAGCCACAAATTTACTTCCACCCAGCGTTCCCCCAAGTGTCCCGATAACAATGATACCTCACTTGTGTGGGTAGGCCTAGCACCCGCGACAGGAAACGCCCCAAAGCGCAACGTGGACACATCCAAATTTTTGGAAGAATACAGAGGTGTTTTTTGCGAAGTGCCTACCTGTAGATTTTGGCCTCTAGCTCAGCCGGCACCTAGGGAAACCTACCAAACCTGTGCATTTCTGAAAACTAGAGATCTAGGGGAATCCAAGGAGGGGTGACTTTCGGTGCTCGGACCAGGTTCTGTTACCCAGAATCCTTTGCAAACCTCAAAATTTGGCTAAAAAAACACATGTTCCTCACATTTCTGTGGCAGAAAGTTCTGGAATCTGAGAGGAGCCACAAATTTCCTTCCACCCAGCGTTCCCCCAAGTCTCCCGATAAAAATGATACCTCACTTGTGTGGGTAGGCCTAGCGCCCGCGACAGGAAATGCCCCAAAGCGCAACGTGGACACATCCACATTTTTGAAAGAAAACAGAGGTGTTTTTTGCGAAGTGCCTACCTGTAGATTTTGGCCTCTAGCTCAGCCGGCACCTAGGGAAACCTACCAAACCTGTGCATTTCTGAAAACTAGAGACCTAGGGGAATCCAAGATGGGATGACTTGCGGGGCTCGGACCAGGTTCTGTTACCCAGAATCCTTTGCAAATCTCAAAATTTGGCTAAAAAAACACATGTTCCTCTCATTTCTGTGGCAAAAAGTTCTGGAATCTGAGAGGAGCCACAAATTTCCTTCCACCCAGTGTTCCCCCAAGTCTTCCGATAAAAATGATACCTCACTTGTGTGGGTAGGCCTACCGCCCGCGACACAAAACGCCCCAAAGCGCAACGTGGACACATCCCATTTTTTTAAAGAAAACAGTGCCTACCTGTGGATTTTGGCCTGTAGCTCAGCCGGCACCTAGGGAAACCTACCAACCCTGTGCATTTTTGAAAACTAGAGACCTAGGGGAATCCAATATGGGGTGACTTGTGGGGCTCGGACCAGGCTCTGTTACCGAGAATTCTTTGCAAACCTCACAATTTGGCTAAAAAAACACATGTTCCTCACATTTCTGTGGCAGAAAGTTCTGGAATCTGAGAGGAGCCACAAAGTTCCTTCCACCCAGCGTTCCCCTAAGTCTCACGATAAAAATGGTACCTCACTTGTGTGGGTAGGCCTAGCGCCCACGAAAGGAAATGGCCCAAAACACAACGTGGACACAACATATTTTTTCACAGAAAACAGAGGTGTTTTTTGCAAAGTGCCTACCTGTGGAGTTTGGCCTCTAACTCAGCCGGCCCCGGGAGGGGGGGGGCAGAAATGCCCTAAAATAAATTTTACCCCCCCATCAGCCACCCCCCCCCCCCCCCGGAGCGACCCTTGCCTACCGGGTCGCTCCCCATGCGTGACATTGGTGCCAAAAAACAAATCCCAGGTGCCTAGTGGTTTCTGCCCCCTTGGGGGCAGATTGACCTAAAATCGGCCAATCTGCCCCCAGGGGGGCAGAAATGGTCTAAATACAATTTGCCCCCAGGGGAGCGACCCTTGCCTGATGGGTCGCTCCCCATCTCTAAAAAAATAAACAAAAAAAAACCAAAAAACCTCAAAAATAACATTTGCCCTGGCGCCTAGAGGTTTCTGCCCCCAGGGGGGCAGAAATGGCCTAAAATAAATTGCCCCCCCTCCCAGGGAGCGACCCTTGCCGAAGGGGTCGCTCCCCTTGCGTGAAATTCACGCAAAGAAAAAACTCCCTGGTGTTTAGTGGTTTCTACCCCCCTTGGGGGCAGATTGGTCTCATCAAAATAGGCCAATCTGCCCCCAAGGGGGGCAGAAATGGCCTAAATATAATTTCCCCCCAAGGGGAGCGACCCTTGCCTAAGGGGTTGCTCCCCACCTAAAAAAAAAAAAAAAAACGTACATTTTTTTTTTATCCCTGGTGCCTAGAGGTTTCTGCCCCCAGGGGGGCAGAAAAGGCCTTCCTGAAAACATGCCCCCCTGGGAGCGACCCTTGCCCAAGGGGTCGCTCCCTTATCACAATATCGCAAAAAAAAAAAAGAATCCCTGGTGTCTAGTGCGGTTTCAAAAGCCGGATTGCAAGCAATCCGGCTTTTGAAACCCTCGGAGAGACTTCAAAGGGAAGGAAATACATTTCCTTCCCTTTGAAGCCCCTCCGGGCCTCCCCCACGTGATTGAAAGAGAAATGCTTAGCATTTCTCTTTCAATCGCGCTGGAAGCTCTGCTTCCAGCGCGATGGGGGAGGCCCCTGTGACTAATCAGCGCGCGCTCGCGCGCTGATGTCACGGGGTGGGGGGGTCGGAGTGGAAGGGGAAGGTCTTCCCCTTCCATCCCCGGCTTGGTGGGGGAGGGGGGGGCGCGCTAGCGCTCCCCAAGTTCCCCTGTGCCATGGACGAGATGATCTCGTCCAAGGCACAGGGGAACTGTAGCCTTGGACGAGATCATCTCGTCCAAGGCACAGAACAGGTTAATATTGAGCAGAAGCTTCATTGTAGCTAACGCACAGAAGCCTCAGGGCTTGTAGAACAGATGAATGGTACTCTGAAGTCTAGATTGGTGAAAATGTGTGCATCAACAAATCTGAAATGGCCAGGTGCTTTGTTGTTAGTTCTAATGTCAATGAGAAGTACTCCTGTCAAGAGAACAGGACTGTCACCCAAAGAAACCCTCATGGGAAGGGCCATGAGATTGCCGGTTGTACCTGCAAAAGCACTTGTGAACATTACAGATGATATGGTATTGGACTACTGCAAAGGCTTAGCTGATGTGGTTCACTCTTTCTCTCATCAGGTGGAAGCTACCACACTGCAACAGTCTCAAGAGCAATGACACAACCTGAAAGCGGGTGACTGGGTGGTGATCCAAAAGCATGTGAGAAAATTGTGTTTGGAGCCTCGGTGGAAAGGCCCTTTCCAGGTGGTATTGATTACTACCAAAGCTGTTAAGTGTGCAGGACTTTTGAACTGGACCACGCAAGTCACACTCAGAAAGTGAATAATCCAACAGAACTCAATTTTGCCTCAGAAGAGCTGTTGCAATTGCCACCACCTAAACTGGAGTCCGAGCCTGAACATACTCCAGTTGATTTGCCCACTCCTGTGACAGATGAAGTGGAAGAAATCCCGGAAGAGGAGGATGAAGCTTCCTCAACGTCTTCAAATGAAACAGTAAAATAACCAGTCCAAAGAGAACATGAGAGAGAACCAGTCCAGAGAAAACCTGCGCAGAGGAGTGTGTCCTCAGAAGCAGATGGTCTGACAAACCAGACTGAACAAATGACTGCCCACAGCGGGAAAGGAGTTGAGACAGATCTGAGCCAAAAGGATTTGACTCCTGAACCGGTTGCGGGAACGTCAAAGGAGAAGAATTTGTGTCCAAGATTGAAAAGAGCATTTACAAGAAAATCTCTGAAAGGTGTCAACTGGCCAGAAACAAGTTCAAAGACGGCGTTGACTTGCCTGGTCATGGAGAGAGTGGAGTTGAGGATGACCCCCAGGTTGCGTGCATGGTCTGTGGGTTCCGGGGCTGTGCCTAGTGACGTGGGCCACCAAGAGTCGTCCCAGGCTGATGGGGTGGGTCCAAGAATGAAGACCTCCATCTTGTCTGAGTTCAGCTTCAGTCTGCTGTCCTTCATCCAGTCGGCTACGGCCTTCATTCCTCGGTGGAGGTTAGCTTTGGCGGTGTGGGGATCTTCGGTGAGGGATATGATCAGCTGGGTGTCGTCGGCGTAGGAGATGATGTTGAGGTTGTGTTGTCGTGTGACATGGGCGAGGGGGGCCATGTAGATATTGAACAGTGTCGGGCTGAGGAAGGATCCCTGTGGGACGCCACAGATGATCTTGGTGGTTTTGGAGCGGAAGGGTGGGAGGCGGACGCTCTGGGTTCTGCCGGAGAGGAAGGATGTGGTCCAGCCCGGGCCTTCTCTTGGATACCGGCGTTATGGAGGCATGCTGATAGGGTGCGGTGGCAGACCGTGTCAAAGGCTGCTGATAGGTTCAGGAGGATGAGGGCGGCTGTTTATCCTTTGTCCATCAGGGTCCGGATGTCGTCAGTGGCGGCGATGAGGGCGGTCTCGGTGCCGTGGTTACTGCGAAAACCGGATTGGGAAGGGTCCAGGATGTTGTTGACTTCGAGGTAGCAGGTCAGCTGTTTGTTGACAATCTTCTCGGTCACTTTTGCCAGGAAAGGGAGCAGGGAGATGGGCCGGAAGTTCTTGAGGTCCTTGGAGTCTGCCTTGGGCTTCTTCAGAAGGGCGTTGATCTCGGCGTGCTTCCAGCTTTCTAGGAAGGTTGCTGTCTCGAAGGAACAGTTGATTGTTTTCCGGAGGTGGGGTGCGATGGCTGCGCTGGCTTTGTTGAAGACGTGGTGAGGGCAGGGGTCCGATGGGGATTAGGAGTGGATGGAGTTCATGGTTTTGATGGTGTCTTCGTCGCTAACGCTGGACCAGATGGTCAGGCGAATGGTGCGAGTGGTAGTCGCAGGGGTGGTGGACTCGGTGGTGGGTGCGGGGGGGTCGGGGTTGAAGCTGTTGTCGATGTCGGTGATTTTGCGGTGGAAGAAGGTGGCCAGGGAGTCGCACAGGTCTTGAGATGGCGGGATGTCCGGGCTAAATAGTACCCTCAACTGTTCTTTCTTTGACAACACATAAATAGCCAATATGCTAATGGACTAGCTTGAATATGTCTATATACAAAATGTCCTTTTCTTAATTGCCAGCACCTGTGGGTCATTGTCAATAGCATTTGACCTGCTTCACTCTCAGTAATCATCACTCACTAAGAGGTTTATTTACAGCTTACAGGAGGGGAATCACCATCATCATTGGGTAGCTGTGCTGAAGGTACATAGATCTCATCCACTCTTGTGAGGATCTCTACATTTGGAAAGCTGGTTCATGTCCTCCACTTACCTGGTGGGCCAGCAGGCAGACTGTTGTGGTTTTATGAAATCACAGAACAAATGCACATAACATATAGACTCTATTGATTATATTGCAGGAACAGGGTGTACAATAGTGCATGAAGTAGAAGGGGGACCCCAGCATTTTCATATAAGTAAGACCACCAGATGTTTGTTTTGTTATTTTGCCATTTATTTCCTACCTTGATACATTCTCAAATAAAAATATTACTTCATTTGTTTGAAAAGTTGTAAATATGGGACAATTTTTCAGATGTGTTTGCGTTTAGGCCCAATCCCTTTCCTTTTGTCTCAGTCCTTTTGTTATGCACTTCACTACATTTAAGTGTCATAGGATTTGATGAATTGTATTGATGACACTGCAAAGCACACATGGATACGTTAATCCAGTATTTTGTATAACTATTAATATGTTTGCATGATTGTCAATATTTGAAAGACTAGAGCACAGAGAGCTGTTACTAGAATAATTAGCACCCATTTACAGTTATCTTGTCAGTCAATAATAAATTATCAGTAGGGTATTTAACCCCTTAAGTGCTAAGGATGAGATGATTTCGTCCCTAGCACGATTGGAGCTGGCTGTACTGTACACAAGACCATCTTGCCCTTAGCACTTAAATTGCTATGGATCGATTTGAGTGATCATATTGTAGCAATTTTGCATCCTTATGTATAAACGAGGCAACTAAATTGTTTCTGAAGCCAACAAAACATATTCAAGTTAAGGTATATTATGTTAACATAAATGTATTCAGACCCCCTTTATAAAGGGCGTTTAAATGATGCAGCCAAAACTGTATCAATGAGACTGTATGTTGAATTTCAATACCCTCTGTGAATGGTAGCAAACCCGTTAGATCCCCTAATGTTACTACTTCAATCTTAGCTCTCTTGACAAATGACAACCTGATCCTACTTTAAACTCCTTTCATTCATAAATCCTGCAGTCTATGTCCTTTCTCTTTTTTGCCACCTCCTGTTTTGTGTTTATGTTCATTTGTTAACTCTATAACCCCTTGCATTTGTCTGCCTATAGGTATCTTCACTTCATCTGTGGCATCTCGGCAGAAGCCTGGCTTTCACTTGATCTGTTCGATAGAATTAGATAGCTTAGATTCTACATCCTTCTCCGTTTTTAATCCCGGTTCTTGCCCTGATACCTGTTGAAATTCGAGTTACAATGTGAATCTCTTTAAAGGACTGTTTATGCTAATTTTACAAACTAAAGTGCAGTTATAGGGAAACCTATATTTTTAGGGGCAAGCTCAAAGTACTCAGTCCACTGTAGTAATCTCTCTTTGGGCTTCCAACCACACCAATGTCATGTCAGTCACTTTCATTGGTTCGTGGGCTTGCCTTTTAAAATCCGCTTGCTTTCATTTGTGAAAGGCATGCATATGTCATGCCTTTTCCGGTGTTTAGCCCACCTACACAGCACCGGTAAACTACTGAAAACATACAAGGCTCGATGTTTTCAGCATGATTTCCGGACTACTTTATCTGTTTATTTTCCACACAGCATGATCGCGCTGGGGTTTACATGGCGCTATCACGCTCGGTTTTTCCGATTTCAATTTCAGCACGATTGTGCTGCATTTTACATAGTACGATCGCGCTGCATTTTTTTTGCTTTTAATTTGTGTGGCAAGAAAAGTCCAGTTAGGAGTTTACAACGCTAATAGTTCTAACTCGAGCAAATGTGAGAACCGTTGCATTGAAAATACTTGTTATTACATATTAGTATGCTACGTTTAGATTTGTTTTTTTGTTGCTTGAGCATCTAAACAACATATCATATTTTTATTGTAGTATTAGACTCTTTTCAATGGGAACAGGGGACGTTGCGACTTGGTTTCTGATACTGCCTGAGGCCAGAGAGGTGCCGCCAGCGTAAGCCCAGCGCCAGAAGGCGCATATATTCAGGCTGCACTGCCGGCAGTGCAGGATGCTTTTCAATGTGATCATGGGGCCTCGAGACTTGGTTTCCCATATTGCCATGCTGCCAGGGATGTGCCGCCAATGTAAGCCCTGCACCAGGAGGCGCATATATTCTGGCTGCACTGCCCGCATCATGGGACATTTTTCAAAGGGACTGGGGAGCCTTGAGACTCAGTTTCCCATATTGCCTGCACTTATGGAGGTGCTGCCAATGTTGGCCCAGTGCCTGCAGGTGCATATAATCAGGCTGCACTGCCCACAGTCTGGGATGCTTTTCAACTTGACCTTTGGGCCTTGAGACTCGGTTTCACATATTGCCTGTGGCCAAGGGACTTGCTGCCAATGTAAGCCCAGTGCAAGGAGGTGCATATATTCTTCCTGCACTGCCTGCAGCGCGGGATGCTTTTCAACAAGACTTGGGGGTTTTGAGACCCAGTTTCCAATATTGCCTGCAGCCAAGGAAGTGCCACAAACATAAGCCCAGTGCCAGGAGACACATATATTTAGGCTGAAATGCCAACAGTGCGGGATGCTCGTGGGATGCACCCGGGTGAGTGCCCGGGTGAAGACCCAGCCAAGACCAGGCCTGTCTTCACCGTCATCGGCTGCAAGATTCTGGGCTGGGCCAACCCTTTTGGTTCACTCTTGTTAGGATAAGAGTTCTTTTTAAATAGTAACTTTTTCCATATTGATTTTGCTCCCTGTTTCCCCATGTAGTGCCATATCAAGAGGCCTAAATCTCACTAGGATTTCCACCTTCTTGCTCTGTTGTTTTATACCACTTTTCTATTATTGTCATGGGGAAGAATTTGGGGTCTAAGGATGCTGTTGGTCTTTCTCAAGGTCTTCTAAATACCATCCTGGAATCCTGTCTAGAAAGGGCAGTCAGGGTGGTCTCTAAAGAAATTCACTTAGCTGAGCGGCTTTTTTTTCTGTATCTCTGTGAGCACCAAATTGTCACTGCACAACCTGCACCCGCCGAACTATCTTTGGGTGGCATTGAGCAGAGGACCTCACGAAGGGGGGGGGCACAGTTTCAGGATCCATGAAGTTGATGGTCGAGCTAGCCGTTTAGACCGAGAATCGTATCTTGGTGGAGAAATCCTCTCTCTCTGACTCAGTAGCTAATCCTCCAGTCAAGCGGAAGCGACAATCCAGGAGAACACCTGGGAAGGATGTGTCATGCCCTGATATTGACAATTATACTGTGCTTCAAACGGGGTGTAATTTCTTTAGGCTGGAACTTAAGGAGTTTATTAAAACTGGTACGCCTGACTTTTTATTGCAAGTCAAGGAGATTATTGAAGCCTCGTTGTCCCCTTTAAAATAAGCTGCAGGTGCTGGAGGCCAAGATTGTATGTCTGGTTAATATGCATACCTCAGTTGTTTCCACTCGTCGTATTGCCATACTAAGTGCTAACACTAGGGATACAGTGGGTGAATTGACCATGGGCCCCAGGGGGACTGAGCAGATATCTCCTGAGCTCCTATAAAAGTCCTATGGTGCCTCTGCTGATGTATGTGACACTATTCATCGAGCTACTACACAACCTTTTGTCAACCCTAGGCATTATCATAGTCCTCAGCAACCCTTGTCCGCCACCAGCTGGAAGACCCGAAAGTAATTTGAGGAAGGAGTGTTTTAGCTGGTTAAAGCTTCCCCCAGAGTGTTGCCCGTATGTTGCCATTCTTTCTAAAGTTCCCTGTCTGCCACCTTGTGTGGAGGAATCCACGGTTCAAATTAAGAATAAGGTGTGTCATTGGCTATCCCAGAATTCGGATTTTCATGTTGCAGAGTGTAAAGATATTTGAATTGTTTGAAGAATTGACTGGGTTGGCCCTCAGGCAAAATCATCAAAAGGGCACTGTGTGGTTATCAACTGTTGCTACCCTAAGTTAGCGCCGAGCTTGACTTTTACTTCCCCATTCCATTTCCAATCACCTGAAGGTGTTAACCTGGTCCCACTGGGCTTTTTTTTTTCACAAACATTTGCGGTCCGGGGAGGCTTCAGGTTCTGTATACTATTCAGCTATGGGGAGGAAAGCGGTTAAGTGGCAACCCCAGCCCAAGCCACCTATTGTCACGAGCAATAGGTTCTCCATTCTATCTAATTTGGAGGACATTGATTGACTGTGTGATGATTTAATCTGTGCTAAATCCTCACTTGTGGAAATTTCAGCCTGTGATAGCCTGCTTCTTGGGTCTATTCCCCCCCCAAGTGGTGAGGAAAAACTTGATCTGCAAAGGGCCTGTGCCTATTCTGAACTATAATTCCCTACCTGCTCGGCTAACTACTGCTGTGGAACTGATTTTGAAGTGTTGAGCAGGAGATTTTAACTCAGGCAATCTTGTGCCTAACGGCTCCCTGCCTGGGTCTTTGACCGCCACCGCTTCTTTTTTGAATTTCGTATGCTGGAATATTGCTGGATAGCAGTCCAAGCTTGCTGATTTTTAGTGGTTTAATTTTGTTTCCAATTTTGATGTAGTCATGTTGCAGGAAATTTTGACTTTGGGTGACATTATCTTGGATGGCTTTGTTAGTTTCTCCATCCTTGCTACGGCTGGTGCCGGGCAGAGGGCAAGGAGGTGGGGGTTGTCAACTTTAGTCCGCATTGTCAATGTTGCCCTGGCCACTCAAATAATTTGCAGGAACCAGGGCATTTTAATTGTCTGGAAAGCTCTTGCTAACAAATCTAACTTTTTTGTAGTTAACCTTTATAACTTGGCCTGTGAACTTGGCTACCTGATTGAAATGTTGCTTACTGTTCTAGACACTTTAAAAAAGAGATCTTTGTCTTTGTTTAACAATTTTAAAGTCATAGTCGGGGTGATTTTAATGCTAACCTAGGGGGTCAGCCTACTTTCCTCGATTCTTTTATACTTAGAGGTTGCCATTATAACCCCAGATCCATGGATACTGGGCGGAGGAGGGTGAATTGCATGAGGCTATAACCAGTTTTGATTTGATCAATGTTATTGAAATGTTGGGTGATCTCAATACCCAGAAACCTACTTTTGGATGGGGACAGCTGTCTGTGATTGACCACATTTTTGATACTTAGGATTTCTGTAATTTAGTGGTGTCAGGGTGTGTGAGGGAGAATGAGTATAACAACCATATCCCTATTGTGATGGCCCTGAGTTGTCATGTCTTTCCTCTTCCAGGAGAACGATATGGGCCCCAGGGCTTGGTCATCAAAGACCAGGGATTTAGGCCCTCACTACAACCCTGGAAGTCGGTGAGAAAGCGGTGGTAATGCCGCCAACAGGCTTGCGGTAACCAAAATGGAATTATGACCACGGCAGAAACCGCTCAGACAGGCAGCCACTTTAACACACCGACTGCCACAGCGGTATCAACAAGCACCACAGCTGTAACTGCCAACCGCCAGTCGGAAGACAATGTACTGCCCACACTACTATGACCGGCCTATCCACCACCTTTTCTGGGGCAGTACCAACGACATCAAAAGCATGCCAGAAATACTGCACAGAAGTCAAAGGACTCACCTGTGGAGATTCAGGGAACAACCACAACGACATACAGCCCAAGCTACACATATTTCCAATGCTCATCTACCTTTTTCTGCATTATGAACAGCAACGCTGGCGAAGACAACCATGGTGAGTACTGCCGCCTAGCACACAAGGGAGGGGGGAGGAAAACATTACATATTCACCCTGTACCCCTCAGGAATAATCCAAGGACAAAATTATTTGAAGAAAGTGAGTGTAATACGATAAAATAACATGAATAAGTGCATCTAAATACAAACGTAGATACATATTTACAAAATGTAGGAAAACTTCCCAGTCCTCAATGTCCGTGGGCCACAGGGCCACAACACATAGGCCAAGGCCCCATCTCACTCCTGCAACAACATGGAGAGAACACTGCAGAGTCATCAGGTCGGAAATACACAGGCACCTCAGGGGGATGGGAAATGGGGGGGCACCTCAGCCGGAAGATGGTACAACACCACTGGTCCTGGAGGGGTCAACATGCCCATTACTCTGTCCTGGGGAGTGCAAGGCCACAGTCTCTCAAATGGGTGGTTTGCCCACTGCTTGGTCATGGGGGAAGCTGCTGCTGGCAGTGGTGTTGGTGGCAGTGCGGGTGGCGGTGCTGGTGGCGGTACTGGCGGTGGTGCTGGTGGCAGTGTTGGCAGTGCTGGGGGAAGGCTCCAGCCCTTCCCTTTCAGCCTTGGATGGTTGAACCACCATGGCTGGTGGTGGGGGCTCCGAATGAGTCCCAGCACCAGGCCTCCTGTTCTTCCTTCCTGCTGGTATAGGCCCCTTGCCCTTCCTATCAGCAGCCGGGGATTGCCCCTTGCCCTTCCCTCCTGCTGCTGGTGGTGCCTCCTTGCCCTTCCTAGACACTGCTGGTGGTGCCTTCTTGCCCTCCCCTGTCGCAGCTGGTGGTGCCTCCTTGCCCTTCCCTGTTGCAGCTGGTGGTGCCTCCTTGCCCTTCCCTGTTGCAGCTGATGGTGCCTCCTTGCCCTTCCTTGATGCACCTGGTGCAGGCCCCATTTCATTGTTGCTGCCTGGAGCCTGGGGATTCTCTTCCACCTGCAGTAGCTGTCGACACTACTGTGGCCATAGACGGGGTGGCTGAGGTGCTCGCCTGGGTTTTGACCACCCTGGCCCGACGTGAAGGACGGGGGGGGGGGAGTTCTAGGGGTTAACGGTGAAGAGGAAAAGCTTCTTAGGGACATTGGAGCGGGAAGAAGGTGAAGGTTTGGGAGTGGAGGAAGAGGAAGTGGTTGTAGGAGGTGCCTGTCTGCTGTGTTTGGGTGCAGGTGAATGGGATGGATGCTGTTGTGAGTTGGATGGCTGTTGGGTGTCTGAGTGCTTGCAGTTGTGTACTTTGGGAGAAGGGGGCACAGACACAGTGGGAGAGGACACAGGGGACATGTGCATGGATGTGGGGTGCTGACTGCCAGTGAGGGGCGTGTAGTGATAGGCGTGATGGTGGTAGTGTATGAGGATGTAGTGCATGCAGGTGTGAGTGTAGACGCTACTGGGAGGGAGGTGGACGAGGAGGGGGACAGAGGGGAGGCAGTGGAAGTTGGTATGTCTGCATCTGGTTGGTGTTTGTGTGAGTGCCTGTGGAATTCTGTGTGGTGCTTGTGTTTGCCTGAACCACTCCTGTGTGTTGTCTTGTGTACATGCTGGTCTGCCTGTGTGCTTGGGATAGGTTGGGGTTCGGTGGAATGGGATTAGGTAGAGGAAGTTAGAGGGGGGAGGCTAGAAACAGGGACAATGGCTGCCATCAGGGAGGAGGCCAGAGCCTGGATTGATCTCTGTTGGGCCGCCATGCCAGTGTGAATGCCCTCCAGGAATGCATTGGTCTGTTGCGTTTGGGCTGCCAGCCTCTGGATGGCATTCACAATGGTTAACTGAGATGGATCGCAGGAGGTCAATAGCCTCCTCACTAAGGACAGCAGGGCTAACTGGGGCAGGGCCTGAGGTGCTTGGGGCGAAGGAGATGCCCACTCTCATGGGTGAGCCGGCATGGTAAACACGCTGAGGGGTTGCTGGGAGGGCAGGTCTGGTACGGGGTGGTGGCTGTACCTGTAGTTGGGGTGGGCACAGAGGTGTCCGCCACCACCAGGGAGCTTCCATCGGAGGAGGTATCACTGTCAGAACTGTCCCCTCCAGTCTCCGCTGTGGTGCTCCCCTCACCCTCTGTCCCACTAGTGGCCTCACCGTCGGTGGATACGCCTCCTGTGCCCTGTGGGATGCAGCTTTCCCCATCGCCGGTGCCTCTGATCCTCCGCCAGATGATGCTAATGCACATAAGGACAGGGTGACAAAACAAAAAGGGGGGAGAGACAAAGGATACCTTTAGTCAATGGCGGTGACAACACCACCGTTGGCGTACATGACACACACACACAGGGAACAGCCCTACGCACTAGGCAATCCACTAACAGTCACAATGCTAGTCACTAGCCCATGGACAGGAATACCTAATGCCAATTGCAGCATACCTGAGACCCACAAACCACTGCCCAGTAGTGGATGCCTACTAGCAGTGGATGCCTACTAGCTTGGTGGGAGGAGGTTTACATCAGACCCTGCCCAACATGGGCCCTACCCTGCAATGTCCGGCCTGGCTTAGGGGCACCCACAGGCCCACATCCCCCACCCGGATGCCACCCCACCACGCGCAAGTAGTATATTGGGGCACTGTACTCACCCCCTTCTGGCTGCTGTGATGCCCCCAAGCACCCATCCAGTTTCGGATAGGCCACCGCCAGTATGCGGGCTATCAGGGGGGTCGGAGTTCAACGGGCACCCCTCCCTCTTTGGGAGGCCATCCGCAGTTTGTTCTCCGCTGTCTTCCATGGCCAGCGTCTCAGGTCCTCCCACCATTTGCAACAGTGGGTGCTCTGCCTGCTGTAGACCCCCAGGGTCCGCACATCCTTGGCGATGGCATGCCATATACCCTTTTTCTGATGGCCGCTGACCTGCAGAAAAAGATAAATAGAAAATGGTATTAGTCATACCTTCTGGCCTCTTACACTCATGGCCCACCAGAGCCCTCATATCCCCTTACGCACAGAAATGGCCTATCATACATGCATCACGCTGCCCAGAACCCTCCACCAACCCCCCACACGAGGCCCTCACACACAGCACTCCATGCATTCATGCCCCCATGCATCGTGCTCACGGTGTACTAACCTGTTGGTCTGGAGGCCCATACAGCATTCGGTACTGGGGTAGGACCCCATTCACTGGTCTCTCCAACTCCGCAGTGGTGAAGGCAGGGCCCTTTCCCCAGTGACTCGAGCCATGGTCGGTTCCAGACACAGGTCACAGCAGCACTTGCAGTGTAGGTCCTGTCCTGTTGAAGGTCAGGTAGCAAGTGAGTGAACAGACAGAAAATGGCGGTCATGCCTGTGGCAGTGCGTACCGTCACCGCCGACATACATCACCATTGGCCACTGTAACCCATAGGGCTCAATGGTATCCAATGATGAGTTTTACAGTGGTTCTCGACCGCCTCCCGCAATGATGCACCACATCAGGAGAATTTCTTCATTTCCACATGTCCCTCCATACAGGACAGGTGGACGCCATTTCGGGGGGGGGGCAGGCCATGGCACCTAACTGCGTCACAGTACATACAGGCACCATTTGGGCCTTTACAGCAATACTGTTACAGTCACAACATGCAATGCAATATAGTGTTTGGAAATATGGAATACTAACCAACTGCTCACCGTTTGCCTCCTAGATTGCAACTGCTCCGGATGAATAGGAGATGGAGACATCCCCCGTGTACAGGCCCCTGGCAGACTTGGCAACAAAGAAGGACAGGCACATTATCCTCACCTATAGACTGGACAGGGCCACAATCACAGAACTGTGTGCCCGATTAGAACCTGATCTGATATTTGCTATCTGCCAGCCCACCAGGATCCCCACTCTTGTGCAAGTCCTATCTGTGCTCCATTTCTTGGCAACTGGCTCCTTCCAAGGACAGTGGGCTTGGCAGCAGGAATGTCTCAGCCAATGTTCTCAATAGTGCTGACCAGAGTGTTGTCTTCCCTGATTAAACGCATGCACAGCTACATCATTTTGCCCCAGGTGGAGGATTTGGCCACAGTGAAATCTGATTTCTATGCAATGGGACATATCCCCAGCATTATTGGGGCTATTGATGGTACACATATTGCATTTGTCCCCCCCAGGAGAAATTAACAGGTGTTCAGAAATCGAAAAGAGCTTTCACTTCATGAATGTGCAGATAGTGTGCCTGGCGGACCAGTACATCTCCCATGTCAATGCAAAGTATCCTGGGTCTGTGCATGTTGCCTTTATCCTGAGGAATAGCAGCATCCCATATGTGATGGCTCAACTCCAGAGACACCGGGTATGGCTAATAGGTGAGCCCTGGTTCCCACACAGTAGGTGTTGGTGTTTGGGTATGGTGTGGGCCCTAAGGGTTAGTGTGCAGGTGACTGTGGTTACCCCAGCCTCTCATGGCTACTGACCCCTGTGAGGAATCCCAGGACAAGGGCAGAGGAACATTACAATGAGGCACATGGGCGAACAAGAAGAATCATAGAGAGGACGATTAGCCTCCTGAAGGCCACGTTTCGTTGCCTCCATCTAACAGGTGGATCTCTGTACTACTCACCCAAGAAGGTGTGCCAGATCATCGTGGCATGCTGTATGTTGCACAACCTTGCCTTAAGTCACCAGTTACCTTTTCTGCAGGAGGATGAGGCTGGAGATGGGCGTGTGGCAGCAGTGGACCCTGTGGACAGTGAAGATGAGGCGGCAGAGGATGAGGATGAGGACAACAGAAGTGCAATAATACGACAATACTTCCAATGACACACAGGTAAGACACTGTAACTTCACTTTTAATTGACAGTTTTGTGTTTGACATTGTCACTGGCAGGCTGATTTTACCACTTCTATGGCCACTTACTGTACCCTTTGGCATCTCTATTTTCAAATATTTGTGCCCCACTATTGCTCCTGGTGTGTTGACTGCAGCCAACTACAGGTCATTCCTATGTATGCATTACTGTACAGTTGTATTGCAGTGTTTAAAGCTTGTCAAAGAAATACATAGTTCAATCATTTGACAAACTCCATGCTTGTATTTATTCAAATGGTGTTTATTTAAGTGCTAATAAGTTGAGGGGGATGTGCAATGGGCTGGGGTAATGGTGGAGGAAGGTCCAAGATAGAGTACAGTCTATGTGGATCACAGGTGCATTGTCCAAGGATGCATAGGAAGTGGAGCAATGGCAGTTCAAGGTGGACAGGGTGACAGAGTGGGACACAAGGGTGACAATCAGGAGAGTCTTATTTCCTGGCGGGGGTCTTGGCAATCGTCTCAGGCTTCTGCCTGGATGGCAGGGACTGTTTGCGGGGTGGTTCTCCTTCTGTAGGGGGGTTCTGGTGGACTGTTGGTCCTGTGGTGGGGCCTCTTGTCCACTAGCGGCAGCTAGTTCATCGGTTTGGCTAGTGTCAGGGGCCCGCTGGTGTACCACTGCCTCCCTCATGGTGTTGGCCATATCTGCCAGCACCCCTGCAATGGTGACCAGGGTGGTGTTGATGTCCTTCAAGTCCTCCCTGATCCCCAGGTACTGTCCCTCCTGCAGCCACGGGGTCTCCTGCAACTTGTCCAGTTTATGGCTCATCATCGCCTGGGAATGGTGGTATGCTCCCAGGATGTTGGTGAGTGCCTCCTGGAGGGTCGGTTCCCTGGGCCTGTCCTCCCCCTGTGGCACAGCAGTCCTCCCAACTTCCCTGTTGTCCTGTGCATCTGTCCCTGGAACCGTGTGCCCACTGCCACTGACCCCAAGTCCCTGATCGTCCTGTATTTGTGGTGTGCCCTGAGGTCCCTGTAGTGGTCGACACACTGCTGATTGATGTGTCCTGGGGACAGAGGTATGGGCCTGCCAGGTGGGTACTGTGCTGGTGTTTCCTGAGGGGGAGGCTCTGTGATGGTATGGGACTGTGCCTGGGTAACTGACTGCCCGGAGGTCCCTGATGGGCCTGTTTGGCCATCCAGATCCAGGTGTCCAGAGCTGCTGTCATCACTGTGGGCCTCTTCTGGGGGGTGACTGGATGTTGCTGACACCTCCTCTCCGGTGATGTTGGGTGGGGGACCCGTGGGGATGTAAATGCAGTGTTTTTGTTTCTGCATGTGACATCTTGTGCATGGGTGTGTTGTCCTCTATGGTTGTTATTGCCATGGCAGCTTTGACTTGTGTGAGTAGTTATTTGGTGGGCTAGGTGATCCTCTCTAGTGTGCACGCTTTAGTGATGGGTGTCCATGCAGGTCTCTGATGGGGGTCCGTGCATTGGTGTTACATGCAGGGCTTGGTTTTGGGACGGGTGGGTTGTGATGGTGGGGTGTGTGTGAAGTGGTGGAGTGATGGGAGTGAGGGTAAGGGTGGGGGCTTGTGATGGCATGCAAGTAGGGGGGTGATAGTAATAGAGATTTGACTTACTAGAGTCCAGTCCTCCTCCTACTCCTGCCTGGCCCTCAGAATGCATGATTCCTAAGACTTGCTCCTCCCATGTTGTTAGTTTGTGGTGAAGGAGGTGGGGGCCCACTGCAAGTCCTCTGTACAGCTAGTTGGTGTCTTGCTGCTAGGGAACACACCTTCCGCTGTAGGTCGTTCCACCTCTTCCTGATGTCGTCCCTTGTTCTGGAGTGCTGTCCCACGGCATTGACCCTGTTCACGATTCTCCGCCATAGCTCCATCTTCCTAGCAATGGATGTCTGCTGCATCTGTGATCCGAATAGCTGTAGCTCTACCCGTATGATTTCCTCCACCATGACCCCTAGCTCCTCCTCTGAGAAACCGGGGTGTCGTTGTGGTTCCATGGGTGTAGTGTGAGTGGTGTGGGTGAGGGTGTGTGGGGTGATGTGTTGGGGTGTGTGATGTAAGGTGCATGGATGGTGTGTCTGTGGTCTTGTCTGTGGTCTTGCTATCTCTCTGGTGGCACTTGTTTTTAGTCGTAAAAGGTTGTGGGTAATGTGGGTGTGTATTTTATAGTGGTGTGGGTGTGTGGGTGTAGTGTGTGTATGGGTGTCAGGTGTGTGATATTCAAATTGTCCAATGTAGTGTTGTTTGTATGTGTGTGTGTGTAGTTTGAGCGCAGCGGTATGTACCGCCAATGGTTTACCGCGGTTGAATGTCCGCCGCTGTGATTTGTGGGTCATAATGCTGTGGGCTTAGTTCTGTTGGCGTAACGGTGTGGGTTTTGCTACCACCATTTTATCACTGACCTTTGGGCTGGCAGTCTTGTGTGTGTGCGGCTGTATAGTGACGGACTGCTATGCGTGTGTCATAAAATGGGTAGCAGAAATCCGCTGCAGCAGCAGTATTTTGGTAGCAGTCAGCATGGCTGTAAACAGTACTTACCGCCAATGTCATAATGAGGGCCTTAGTATCAGTTGGCAGAGGGCCCACTTCCACAATTTCGTCTTCCCTAGTAAAACCTAATTATAGTTTATTCCTGGATAGCTTACTGGTGGCTATTTTCTCTGCACTTGAAACTCTCTCTGCCTTTGAGAAACTGAATTGCTCCATGAGGAACTTAATTAATCAGTGTGAGAAAACTGGCGCTATTTGTTACCCTGGGTGGTTTGAAGGTATGTGCATGCTAGTGCTGCCAGACTTGAACATAAATGGGTCATCAAGGAAAGAAAGCTTGAGACTAAGAGAGAAACCTGGACCAAGTTGGTCCAGTCCTGTAAGCTGAAGGACGTCATGGATTTCTAGAATATTGTGAAAAAGGGACCCCTTCTGTTGTACCCTCAGAGAGTCTAGGAGCAAATATTCCACCTCATTGTTTCTTTAAGGATTTTAGTAGTGTTTATTATTTTATGGGTGATTCAGAGGGTGAGTATGAGCACATCCCCTT
The DNA here is from genome assembly GCF_031143425.1 of Pleurodeles waltl. Lineage (NCBI taxonomy): Eukaryota > Metazoa > Chordata > Amphibia > Caudata > Salamandridae > Pleurodeles > Pleurodeles waltl. The sequence continues at coordinate 399,414,537 of NC_090437.1, forward strand.
CCTACTTTTGGAAATTAGATTCACCATACATGAGTTGATGCTGGCTATAGAGGAAAGCCCAGCAAGGAAAGCACCATGTCCGGATGAGGTGCCATTAGATCTGAATAAGAAAGCCATTTTCCTTTTGGCCCTCATCATTACTAATGTTTTAAATGCTGCTGGTATGGCGAGCATACCCGATTTGTGGAAATCAGTGTGTATTGTCCCCATTTTAAAAAAAGGGAACAATAATGATCTGAGTTGCTATAGGCCCATTTCCTTGTTGGACTCTGTGGTTAAGATCTTGGGGCTGGGTATGTTGCATAAAATTGAAAAGTGAGCTGAAGATAATCATATACTTAGGGGGTCATTCCAACCCTGGCAGTCGGTGTTAAAGCGGCGGCCAACCCGCCAACAGGCAGGCGGTAAAAAAAATGGAATTCTGACCCTGGCGGGAACTGCCAACAGAGACCGCCACTTTAACACTCCGACCGCCGCGGCGGGACAAACAAACAGCGCGGCGGTGACCGCCAACAGACAGGCGGGAAACAATGTACCGCCCACCCTATCACAACCCACCAATCCGCCACCTTTTCCGGGGCGGTAGCCCAGCCGATAAAAACACGGCGGAAACAGACATTACGAACGGAAAACGCTCACCTCTACACACTCCACGAGGAATCTGGACAGCATGGAACCCGAACTACACATCCTACCAGCTATTGTCTTCCTGCTCCTCTACCAGGAGCACGAACGCCGCCGCAGAAGACAACGGTGAGTACTGCACCTACGACACAGGGGAGGGGGGAGGCAAAAAATTACGGGGACACACATACGTGACACACCCACCCTCACCCTCACCCACAACTACATACACATCAATGCAGAGCAACAACTCAGAGTGACACCCCCAAACCCCCCGGAAGAATGCAAAGACATAAATAAATGATCCTGAAATTTGAAGTATATTGTACGGCTAAGTAAAAAAATATATCAAACATCTCTAACTATATATACATATGTAAATTGTCCAGTCCAAATTGGGTATCAGCCATTGTTCGTGGGCCAATGGGCCTAAACACATGGGCAAAGCCCACACACGATACCCGGCTCCAATGGAGAGAACACTGCAGGGGCATCAGATAGCAAAACTACAGGCACCTCAGGGGGAAGGGAAGGGGCGGCACCTCAGCCAGATGAGTCCACGACGCCAGATCCACGAGGGGCCTCCCTGGCCACTGTTCAATCCTGGGGAGTGCAAAGCCACAGTCTCACAAGTCTCTACAGTGGGTGGATTGCCCACTGTGCCATCCTGGGGAGTGCAAAGCCACAGTCTCACAAGTCTCTACAGTGGGTGGTTTGCCCACTGTGCCATCCTGGGGAGTGCAAAGCCACAGTCTCACAAGTGGATTACAGACTCCACTGGTTCTGGAGGAGGCATGGTGCCCAGAGTGCTTCGTGCAGCCCTGCCCGACACAGTTGCGGGCCTGCCCCTTCTGCCAATGGGCCAGCGGTGCTTGAGACGGCGGTGCCCAGCGGAGCGGTGCTTGAGTTGAAGGGCCCAGCGGGGCGGTGCTTGAGACGGCAGTGCCCAGCGGAGCGGTGCTTGAGTTGAAGGGCCCAGCGGAGCGGTGCTTGAAATGGCGGTGCCCAGCGGGGCGGTGCTTGAGACGGCGGTGCCCAGCAGAGCGGTGCTTGAGTTGAAGGGCCCAGCGGAGCGGTGCTTGAGTTGAAGGGCCCAGCGGAGCAGTGCTTGAGATGAAGGGCCCAGTTCAGCGGTGCTTGGGATGAAGGGCCCAGCAGAGCAGTGCTTGAGTTGAAGGGCCCAGCGGAGCGGTGCTTGAGTTGAAGGGCCCTGTTCAGCGGTTCTTGACTTGAAGGGCCCTGTTCAGCGGTTCTTGAGATGGCGGTGCCCTGTTCAGCGGTGCTTGAGATGGCGGTGCCCTGTTCAGCGGTGCTTGCCTTGGCAGTCATTGCCATATTCAGCGTTGCTTGAGTTGGCGCTTCTTCATTGCCCAGCTGGGCTGTGGCTGGCGCTCCTTCATTGCCCAGCTGGGCTGTGGCTGGCGGGGCCCTCCTGGGCAGCTGGGCTGGGGCTGGCGGGGCCCTCCTGGGCAGCTTGGCTGGGGCTGGCGGGGCCCTCCTGGGCAGCTCGCCTGCTGCCGGACTTGTCGGGCGTGCTGCCCTTGCCACCCTTCCCTGCTCGTCTGTGGCCCTTTCATCCCTTTGCCGGTGTGCCAGGTGGCACCCCACTCCCTGACGGTGCCAGGGTAGTGCTTGTGGAGCCTGCTGTCTTTGGCCTCTCGCGCCGGGCACTGGCTTTCTTTGCTTTTTTTGCAGGGGGTGGGCTGGCGGTCTCTTTACTCCCAGCCGAAGTAGCTGGGCTTGAAGGTGGTGGACTCCAAAATCCTTGGACTATTTTCTTAGTAGGTCCAGGTTTTGTTGTGGCTGAGGTGCTGATTGGAGCCTTATGAGATGGAGGGGGGGGTCAGTTGATGGAAAGAAGTCAAGGTTGGAAAGGAAAATCAATTTAGTAAGACAGGGACGGGTAGTTGTAGTGGGTATGGGAGTGGAGGAAGAGGATGTGGTTGTAGGAGAGTGAAGTCTGGTGTCTTTGGGTGCACGTGCTTGTGCTGGAGGCTGTCGTGAGGTGGATGGCTGTTGGGTGGTTGGCTGCCTGCGTTTGTGTGGTTTGGAAGAGGGGGTGACAGACACACTGGGAGAGGACACAGGAGACGTGTAAATGGTAGTGGGGTGGTGACTGCACGTGTGCGGAGTGTTCTGGTGGGTGTGCTGGTGATGGACGTAGTGGCTGAAGATGTTGTGCATGCAAGTGTGAGTGGAGACATCACAGGGAGGGAGGAGGGAGACGAGGAGGAGGGGGACACAGAGGAGGCAGTGGCTGTTGGCATGTCTGCATGTGGATGTTGCTTGTGTGAATGCTTGTGTGAGGTGTGGTGCTTATGTCTGGATGAGCTTCTCTTGGGTGTTGAGGTGTGTGCAGGCTGGTCTGATGGTGTGTCTGGGATAGGCAGAGGTACAGGGGAGTGGGACTGGGTTGAGGAAGTTGGAGGAGTGAGGCAGGAGACAGGGACAATGGCTGCCATCAGTGCTGAGGCCAGAGCGTTGAACGATCGCTGATGGGCAGCCTGACCCGAATGAATGCCCTCCAGGTATGCATTACTCCGGTGCACCTCCCTTTCTACACCCTGGATGGCATTCAAAAGGGTAGACTGCCCAACAATGAGCGTCCTCAGGAGGTCAATGACCTCCTCACTGAGGGCAGCAGGGGTAACTGGGGCAGGGCCTGAGGTGCCTGGGGCGAAGGAGATGCCCACCTTCCTGGGTGAGCGGGCACGGGGCGAAGGCTGAGAGGCTGCTGGGAGGGCAGAGCTGGCGCGCTGGGTGGCGGCTGTACCTGTTGTTGCGGTGGGCATGGATGTAGCCGCCACCACGAGGGAGCTCCCTTCCGAGGACGTGTCTGTGTCGCTGGTGTCACCACGTGTCCCCGCTGTGGAGCTCCCCTCGCCCTCCGTCTCACTGGTGAAATCAGAGTCAGTTGCATGGCCCTCCATGGCCATGTGAGATGCAGCTCCCTCGTGCTCCGATGCCACTTCTCCTCCGCCTGATGATGCTAATGCACACATGAACAGGAAGACCACAAAAAAAGGGGGGGGGGGTGGAGAAACAAAGACATGTTGAGTGCATGCATTGGCGACACTGTTGGCGGAGAGGACAGACACAGAAGCCCCCTGCACTACGGCGCGCACTTGGGGTACACTACTCAATCCGTGGGACATGGCCTACAAGCCTATGGACGACAACTCCACACATAGGTGACACAGGGCCATGATTAGCTGTACTAGGCAACCTACAGAGGTGGGGGGCGGGGGTACAGCGCCATGCCTAACGGAGGGGCCTAGCCTACAGAAAACGCCCTGGCCTACGGATACCCACAGCCCTCCTCCCCCACCCAGACACCTCCAATGTGCGCAAAATCAGCAGAATGTGCTTGTACTCACCCCCTTGTGTCTGCTGTGATGTCCTCACGCGCCCATCCAAATCGGGGTAGGCCACCGCCAGGATCGGGGACATCAGGGGGGTCAAAGTACGACTGGCACCCCTCCTACGTTGGGAGGCCATACCCAGCAGATCCTCTGCGGTCTTCCTGCTCCCGCGGCGTATGTCCTCCCACCTCTTCCGGCAGTGGGTGCCCCATCTGTTGTGGACCCCCAGGGTCCGGACGTCCTTGGCGATGGCACGCCAAATGTCAATTTTCTGATGGGCACTGACCTATGTGACATGTGCAGGGGGAGAAAGAAAAACAAGCATCACCTTCTGCATGCTCGATGTGAGTGGCCCCCCATCCCCACCCTTGCCATGTGGCACATGCTCTCATCTTTCGTTTGATGCATGCCTCATTCGCTCCCCTCCCCACCATCATTCATTCACCCCACTCAACCCAGGCATTGGCCACAAAGCATGGTCCAGTGTACTTACCTGTTGGTCTGGAGGACCGTAGAATAGCGCATACTGGGGGAGGACCCCATCCACGAGTTTCTCCAATTCTTGTATGGCTGTGTAATACATTTGTTCAAAAATACAGGCAGACTCCAGATTATTTTTGTGCAATAAGTGTGTTTATTAAAGTGTAAAATTTCGGGAAATGGTTGCAATTCGGTGATGGGTGATGGTGGAGGAATGTCCATGGCAGAGTCCAGATTTTCAGTCTCACAGTTGCATTGTCCATATGCCTGTGGAAGGTGGAGCAGGGGCAGTTTAAGGTTGGACAGGGTGACAATGTGGGACAGTGGGATGACAATCAGCGGGTATCCTTTCCTGGCGGGGGTCTTGGCATCCTACTCTGTCTTCTTCCTAGATCTCAGGCACCGCTTGCGGGGTGGTTCTCCTTCTGCAGGGGGTGGGGTTCTGGTGGCCTGTTGTTCTTGTGTCGGGGCCTCCTGTCCACTAGCGCCGGCGGAGGTGGTAGCCTGTTCTTGGTCCATGCTAGTGACAGGGGCCCTTTGTGGTGCCACATGGTCCCGCAATGTGCTGACAATCTGATTGAGAGCCACAACGATGGTGCCCATTGCGGAACTGATGATTCTGAGTTCTTCCCTGAACCCCATAAACTGTTCCTCCTGCAGTACCTGGATCTCCTGGAACCTGGCCAGGACCGTCGCCATCATCTCCTGGGAGCGGTGGTATGCTCCCATGATGGAGGAGAGGGCCTCGTGGAGAGTGGGTTCCCTGGGCCGTCCCCCCCCTGTCGCACAGCAGCCCTCCCAGTTCCCCTGTTTCCCTAGGCCTCTGTCCCCTGGACCGTGTGCCCACTACCACTGCCCCCAGGTCCCTGTTGTTGTTGGGGTGGTGGGTTAACCTGGGTGCCCTGTAGTGGTGGACACACCGCTGATTGACGTGTCCTGGAGACAGAGGCATGGGCCCGCTGGGTAAGTGCTGTGCTGGTGTTCCCAGAGGGGGGTAGGTCTGCTGTGGCCTGTGCCTGTCTGAGGGGAACCGACTGTCCCGAGGTCCCCGATGGGCCGGGCTGGTCATCTGGGTCCAGGGAGACAGAGCTGCTGTCATCACTGTGGGCCTCTTCTGGGGGTGGAATGGACATTTCTGGACCCTCCTGGGCGGTGTTGTGGTGTTCGGGTCCTGCAGGGGTATAAGAGTATGGTTATTGCTTCTGTGTGTGCCATAGCGTGCAATGGGTGGGTGCCCGTGTACCCCAGTGCTGGCATTCCCTTGTGGGGGCTGTTGTGACGGTGGTTTGGGGGGGATGGGTATGTGCAGTGGGCATGCTTAGGTGATGGGTGTCCATGGTTTGTGGTCGCATGCAGGGCTTGGTGTTGGGATGGGTGGGTTGTGATGGTGAGACATTAGCAAGGAGGATGTGTGATGGGGGTCGGGGGGAGGGCGGGGGTATGATTTGGCATGCCGGTGGGTGGGGGGGGATGAAGTAGTTGAGATTCGACTTACCAGAGTCCATTCCTCCGCCTACTCCTGCGAGGCCCTCAGGATCGCCAAGATCTGTTCCTCCCATGTTGTAAATTCTGGGGGTTGAGGTGGGGGTCCACCGCCAGTCTTCTGTACCGCGATGTTGTGTCTGGATACCATGGAACGCACCTTCCCCCGTAGATCGTTCCACCAATTCCTGATGTCGTCCCGATTTCGTGGATGCTGACCCACAGCGTTGACCCTGTCCACTATTCTTTGCCATAGCTCCATCTTCCTGGCAATGGTGGTGTGCTGCACCTGTACCCCGAAGAGCTGGGGCTCTACCCGAACTATTTCCTCCACCATGACCCTGAGTTCAGCGTCTGTAAACCTGGGGTGTCTTTGGGGTGCCATAGGGTGGTGTGGATGAGGTGTGGGGTGGCGTTTGTGGTGATGAGTGTGGTGAGTGTAGTGGTGTGTGGTGTTTTGTGCGTGGATGTTGTGTGGATGTTGTGTGAGTGATGGTGTTATGTGCCTGTGAATGCTCTGTACTAGCTGGTGGTGTCTCTCTCTGGCCTTAGTCAATAAATGGTGGTCGTAGGGGTTTGTGGGTGATGTGGGTGTGTGTTTTATATTGTGTTGGGTGTGTGGGAGTGGTGTTTGTATGTGTATCAGCTGTGTGTATTTCAAAATGTCCAATGTGGCAGTGTTTTGGTTTTTTATCATCACAACTCTGTGTTGACTGTTATTTCCCTTCCAGATAAATTTGGCTTTGACAATTTGGTGCCACGACACCTGGATTAGACCGATATAGTTATAGACAGATAACTATGCTGAGTGAGTGAATGATTCCAGCTGTCCTGGATGTATACTGCAAATATCCAACGTCATTCCAGCAGCCCCAGAGGAAGGACTCCCTGAAACCCCCTTGAGACACGTGAACTTATCAGCTCTATGCTAACAGTCACTCACATCATCATTGACCAGATAAGAGCGAAAAGGACTGGGTTTTACAGTTTAGGAGGGAAACAGGGTTTCCATCTCCAGATGTGGGAGAAACATAGAAATGGGATTCTGTGTGCGCTCTAAGGTAGGACAATTAGAACAACAGAAGGCCTTATTTTTGTTGAAAAGAGACAGCGTCTCTTTAAATGGTCAATTTACATTTTTTATTTAACAGCCGTTTTTTGAAAATGTTTAGTAAATTGTTTTGTTGTGGACCAAAATGTAGAAAATCTAGGATTCTAGATAAGACTCAACCCACACCGGAGCCCGGGACCCCGGCCTGGTTTATGGTGAAGAAAAAGGGTTTCCATATGGCAATGTTTTTAGACAAATAGCCCCAACTGACTCTTGATGACCAGTTTAGGCAATGGCCTAAAGGAGCCATGTTTGAGAAAAGCAGGTTTGATTACATAGAAGAATGTCTGAGAGCAAGTGAGAAGACAGGAAAGAAGGTGAGGTTATTAGAGTGGGATACCTATCAGGCATGGAGATACTATCAAGAGGCAGACAATGGATGGAGCCAAAAACGAATCATGGGAAATTGATGAAATATGAGAGAGAGAAACAGACTGAGAGATGCAATGTGGCATGTAGAGAGAATGAAATGGAAGTAGAGAAATGGTTTGTTCATAAGGTAAAAGAAGAAAACAGATTTATCCATTTACCCCACCATCTGTTGTACAAGAGAAGGACCAGTTTATGGAACAAATACTCCTGAATCATCCTCAATTCCCACACTACACTGGGGTTAGCATGACACATACAGAATAAGGTGGATCTGGGACAGTCCCAACTCCACAACTGAGAGAACAAGATGAACAGGAATTGGTTGTATTACAGAGTATGATTAACAATATAAAGAAAGCAACTACACTGCAAATGCAGATGAGTTATGACGAGGCGATAACAGTAGAGCAGTGAGTTAACAAACTTCCCAATGAAGGCATGGCAATGTGGGACAGTGACTCACACTTTTTGTGCTTTTGTGAAGTATAATGATTTAGAATTTATACAAGCAAATGCAGTCCAGTTAATGAACTGGTATTGGGAAACATTTCCACAGAAAGAGCAGTATGTTCAGATATAGCCAATACTAGGGATGCTGAACTAGCAAGTAAAATAGACAGTGTCTACTTTGATGATGGGGACAGATTAAGGGGGTCATTCTGACCTCGGCGGTAAAAGGCCCTTACCGCCGGTTAGAAGTCCGCCATTATACCGCCACGGCCGCGGTAAACCGCCACGGTCATTCTGACCTCCAACTGGCAAACCGCCAAAAACCCGACATCCACGGAAGGCCGCCTCATCAGCGGGCAGCGATAAACTGGAGATGACCAAACCTCCACCGTCACGCCAACAGAAATACGCCCATGCCATTACGACCCACGAATCCACGCGGCGGTCTTTCAACTGCGGTATTCCATTGGCGGTACACACCGCCGCAGTCAAAATACACACACCCTTACAAAACATAGCCACATTGGACAATTCAAAATACACACACCTGAGACACATACACCCAACACTCCCACACACCCATCACCATATAAAACACACACCCACATCACCCACAAACCCCTACAAATCGAAATTCAGAGACAAGGCGCAATACACAGAGAGAGAGCACAGGGAACGCAAACCACAACACACACAGGAACCCAACATCATCACCCACACCACATCTACGCACACATCACCACACACCACCACTCACATCACCACAAACACCACCCCACACCTCATCCACACCACCCCATGGCACCCCAAAGACACCCCAGGTTCTCGGACCAAGAACTCAGGGTCATGGTGGAGGAAATAATAAGGGTAGAGCCCCAGGTCTTCGGCACACAGGTGCAGCACACCACAATAGCCAGGAAGGCGGAGCTATGGCAAAGGATCGTCGACAGGGTCAACGCTGTGGGACAGCATCCCAGAAATCGGGAAGACATCCGAAAGCGCTGGAACGACCTACGGGGGAAGGTGCGCTCGATGGTGTCAAGATACAACATCGCTGTGCAGAAGACTGGCGGCGGACCCCCACCCACTCCACCCGACTTCACAGCATGGGAGCAAGAGGTCTTTAACATCCTGCATCCTGACGGCCTCGCTGGAGTAGCCGGAGGAATGGACTCTGGTAAGTCTAATCTCAACTACTTCACCCCCCCAACCACCAGCATGCCAACCCACACCCCCACCCTCACCCCCAACCCCCCAGCACACATCCTCCCTGCCAATGTCTCACCAGCACAACCCACCCAACCCAACACCAAACCCTGAATGCCAACACAAACCATGGACACCCATCACCTATGCATTACCACTGCACATACCCATCACCCCCCCACAAACCACCCTCACATCTCCTCCCACAAGAGAATGCCAGCACTGGGGGACAAGGGCACCCACAAATCGCACGCCATGGCACACACAGAAGCAATAACCATACTCTTTTACCCCTGCAGGGCCCGAACGCCAACATACCGGCCAGGAGGGTCCAGATTTGTCCATCCCACCCCCAGAACAGGCCCCCAGTGATGACAGCAGCTCTGCCGACCTAGAACCTGAGGACCAGCCCGGACCATCGGGGACCTCTGGACAGTCGGTTCCCCACACACAGACACAGGCCACAGCAGACCCAACCCCCTCTGGGAATATCAGCACAGCTCCCACCCAGCGGGCCCATGCCTCTGTCTCCAGGACGCGTCAATCAGCGGTGTGTCCGCCACAACAGGGCACCCAGGCTGACCCACCACCCCAACAACAACAGGGACCTGGGGGCAGTGGTAGTGGGCACACCGTCCAGGGGACAGAGGCCCGGGGAAACAGGGGAACTGGGAGGGCTGCTGTGCGACAGGGGGGGCAGGACAGGCCCAGGGAACCGACTCTCCAAGAGGCCCTCACCACCATCATGGGAGCATACCACCACTCCCAGGAGACGATGGCGACGGTACTGGCCAGGTTCCAGGAGATCCAGGCACAGCAGGAGGAACGGTACATGGGGTTCAGAGACGAACTCAGGAACATCGGTTCCGCAATGGGGACCATCGTCCTGGCCCTCAACCGGAAAGACACCACATTGCGGGACCATGTGGCACTCCAAAGGGCCCCTGTCACTAGCCTGGACCTGGAACAGCCTACCACCTCCGCCGGCGCTAGTGGACAGGAGGCCCCCACACAACGACAGGCCACCAGACCCCCACCTCCTGCTGAAGAACAACCACCCCGCAAGAGGAACCTGAGATCACAAAAGAAGACAGAGTAGGATGCCAAGACCCCCGCCAGCATAAGATACCCCCTGATGTCATCCCACTGTCCCACATTGTCACCCTGTCAAACCTTAAACAGCCCCTGCTCCATCCTTCCACAGGCATATGGACAATGCACCTGTGAAACTGAGAACTGGACTCTGCCATGGACATCACTCCACCCCCACCCATCACCGTTTTACTATTATGGACCTATATGTAGCACTAAAAATAAATCACTAATTGCACTTCAAAAATCTGGAGTCTGCTTGTATTCTTAACAAATGTATTACACATAACGGTTCAATAATGTTCAGTTACAGTGTGATGACAACATACCAATGTCAATGAGCTTTAGTCCATGGGCAAACAAAGCAGAAGTCACGCAGTGGGTCATACAGCTCTGAAAAGTGAAGGGAAAGTCAAAAATCCGTTACAAGGAACTGGGGGGAAACACAGAAAGTAGAGATGCAGGAGACTGTAAGTAAATTTAAAATGGCGTGGGTGATTCTTACCTGTGCCCTACTGAAAGTACTGTTGTATAACTGTGTCCCTGTTGTCCGTGTCGTCCCCGTCATCTTCCTCCTCTTCACTCTCCACGGGCTCCACAGCTGCTACAACACCACCATCTGGACCATCCTCCTGCAGGAAAGGCACCTGGCGTCGCAATGCAAGATTGTGAAGCATACAGCAGGCCCCGATGATCTGGCACACCTTCTTTGGTGAGTACATGAGGGAGCCCCCTGTCATATGCAGGCACCTGAACCTGGCCTTCAGGAGGCCGAAGGTCCTTTCTATGATCCTCCTAGTTCGCCCATGGGCCTCATTGTACCGTTCCTCTGCCCTGGTCCGGGGATTCCTCACTGGGGTCAATAGCCAAGGCAGGTTGGGGTAACCAGAGTCACCTATTAGCCACACACGGTGTCTCTGTAGCTGTTCCATCACATAAGGGATGCTGCTATTTCGCATAACATACGCGTCATGCACTGACCCAGGGAACTTGGCATTTAGATGGGAGATGTACTGGTCAGCCAAACAGACCACCTGCACATTCATCGAATGGTAATTTTTTCTGTTTCTGTACACCTGCTCATTGTCTTTTGGGGGCTAAAGCCACATGGGTCCCATCAATGGCACCAATGATGTTGGGAATATGTCCAAGGGCATAGAAATCACCCTTCACTGTAGCCAATTCATCCACCTCAGGGAAAACAATGTAGCTCTGCATGTATTTCATCAGGGCAGACAACACTCTGGACAAAACCTTGGAAAACATAGGCTGAGACATCCCTGATGACATGGCCACTGTTGTCTGAAAAGACCCACTTGCTAAAAAATGGAGGACTGACAGAACCTGCACCAGAGGGGGAATTCCTGTGGGTTGGCGGATGGGGGACATCAGGGCTGGCTCCAGCTGGGCGCACAGTTCATGTATAGTGGCTCTGTCAAGTCGGTATCGAAGTATAATATGTCGTTCTTCCATTGTCGACAGGTCCACCAGCGGTCGGTACACGGGAGGATTCCTCCTTCTCCTCGCAAGTCCCAGCGGACGGTGCCTAGGAAGGACAACATGGAGTACAGAGACAAGCAACCCACAGGTAAGTAACCACAGCTTGCACAGTACACGAATCGCTATGCATTGAATGGCTTGTATGAGTGGCAATGCAAGGCCTAGGCCTGTGTGACGCAGTAGAAATTAAGCCATGTGGGCCCTTGAAATGGCGGCTGCCTGACCTGAGAAGTGTGACAGTGGGATGTGAGGTCAATGCGCTGGCGTGGCATACCGTGGCGGTAGGCGGTCGAACCGCCGCGGGCGTGACCGCCATTTTCTATCTGCTTAATCACTCGAGACCTGATCATCCACAGGAGAGGACCTATACTGCAAGTGCTGCTGTGACCTCGGTCTGGAAGAGACAATGGCTGCTGCGACTGGGGAAAGGGCCCCTGCCTTCACTTCTGAAGAGTTGGAGAAACTTGTGGATGGGGTCCTCCCCCAGTATGCGCTACTCTACGGTCCTCCAGACCAACAGGTAAGTACACTGGGTCCACGTTGAATGGGCTATGCCTGGGTTGTGTATGGTGGATGTAAGATGGTGGGGTGGGGAGAGAATGAGTAGTGCAAGGCACGACAGATGAGAGCATGTGCCACATGGCAAGGTTGGGGAGGGGGGGGGCAATCACACCTAACATGCAGACAAATGATGATATTTCCTATTCCACCCTGTACATGTCAAATAGGTCAGCGCCCATCAGAAAGTCGACATTTGGCGTGCCATCGCCAAGGAAGTCCGGGCCCTGGGGGTCCACAACAGACAGGGCACCCACTGCCGAAAGAGGTGGGAGGACATCCGCCGCGGGACCAGGAAGACCGCCGAGTCACTGCTGGGGATGGCCTCCCAACCTAGGAGGGGTGCCAGTCGTACCTGACCCCCCTGATGTCCCGGATCCTGGCAGTGGCCTACCCCGATTTGGATGGGCGTGTGAGGACATCACAGCAGACACAAGGGGGTGAGTAACAGCACATTCTGCTATCTTTACGCGCAGTGGAGGCGTTTGGGTGGGGGAGGAGGGCTGTGGGTGACATTAGGCCAGGGCGCTTTCTGTAGTGTAGTCCCTTCCTTTAGGCATGGCCCTGTGCCCCCGCCCCCACCTCTGTAGGGTGCCAAGTACAGCAATCGATGGTCCAGCATCACCCATGTGCGCATTTGTTGTCCATAGACCTGTTGGCCTAGTCACAAGTACTGAGTAATGTACCCCGATTGCGCGGCGTAGTGCATGAGGCTCCTGTGTCTGTCCTCTCCGCCAACGGTGTTGACAATGCATGCACTCAACCTGTTTTTATTTCTCCCCCCACCCTTTTTCTTTATCTTCTTGTGCATGTGTGCATTAGCATCATAAGGCGGAGGAGAATTGGCATCGGAGCACGAGGGAGCTGCAACTCACAAGGCCCCGGTGGGCCATGGTACAGACACCGAGGTCACCAGTGATACGGAGGGCGAGGGGAGCACCACAACGGGGACCCGTGGTGACACCAGCGACACCGACACGTCCTCGGAAGGGAGCTCCCTAGCGGTGGCGGCAACATCCGGGGCCCCCGCCTCTACAGGTACAGCCGCCACCCAGCGCACCAGCTCCGCCCTCCAAGCAGCCCCTCAGCCTTCGCTCCGTGCCCGCTCGCCCAAGAAGGCGGGCATCTCCTTCGCCCCAGGCACCTCAGGCCCTGCCCCTGTTACCCCTGCTGCCCTCAGTGAGGAGGTCATTGACCTCCTACAGACCATCATTGTTGGGCAGTCTACCCTTTTGAATGCCATCCAGGGGGTAGAGAGGGAGGTGCATCGGAGCAATGCATACCTGGAGGGCATTCATTCGGGTCAGGCTGCCCATCAACGATCGTTCAATGCTCTGGCCTCAGCACTGACGGCAGCCATTATCCCTGTTTCCAGCCTCCCTCTTCTAACTGCCTCCACCCTGTCTCTGTCTCCTGTTCCTCAGCCCATCCCATCCACACCATCAGACCAGCCTGCACACACCTCAACACCCAAGGGCAGCTCATCCAGACATAAGCACCACAGATCCCTCAAGCATTCACCCAAGCAACACCCAGATGCAGACATGCCAACAGTCACTACCACCTCTGTGTCCCCCTCCTCCACGTCTCCCTCCTCCCTCCCTGTGACGTCTCCACTCACACCTGCATGCACACCACCATCAGCCAATACTTCCATCACCAGTACACCCTCCAGTACAGTCCGCACACGTGCAGTCACCACCCCCACTGCCATTTACACGTCCACTGTGTCCTCTCCCACTGTGTCTGTCACCCCCTCTTCCAAGACTCACAAACGCAGGCAGCCACCCACCCAACAGCCAACCACATCACCACAGCCTACGTCACTAGCACCTGCACCCAAAGACAGCACACCTGACTCTCCTACAACCACATCCTCTTCCTCCACTCCCATTCCCACTACACCTACCCTTTACCTTGGTCATAAGAAAGTTTACCTCTCCAAACTTAACCTCTTTGCCCCACCTGACCCAACCCCTCCATCTGCTAAGAGTCCCAAGAGCACCTCAGCCACCACCAGCCCTGCTTCAAGTGTCACGATTGTGCACGGGTTTTGGAGTCCACCCTTTCCCAGCACTGATACATCGGCCAGCAGCAAGGGGACAGCCAGCCCCCCCCCTGGAAAGAGGACCCGTAAAATCAAGGGCCGCCGCGAGAAGACTGACACGGCTGCCCCCAAGGAGCAAAGTCCTGGGACGTCATCTGCCACAACATCCAGGGGAGGCAAGGGCCAGAGAGCCTCATCGAAGGAGGGCAAGGGCAGCAGGGCGGAGAAGTCAGCCAGCAGGGGCGCGGACCAGGAGGGCCCCACAAGCCCCATCCCGGGTGTGAGGGAGGACACCCACGGGCCCAGGACTCCGTCACAGAAGGGTCCAGCAACTGCACGGTCGGAGGGCGACTAAGCAGGGAGTCCTGGCAAGGTCTGGCTCCCTTGAATGACTGGACAAGCACCGCTGAAGAGGGCCCCGCCGTGCAGAAAGGCACCGCTGAACAGGGCCCCGCCGTGCAGAAAGGCACCGCTGAAGAGGGCCCCGCCGTGAAGAACACCGCTGAACAGGGCCCCGCCGTGAAGAAAGGCACCGCTGAACAGGGCCCCGCCGTGAAGAGCACCGCTGAACAGGGCCCCGCCGTCTCAAGCACCGCTCCGCTGGGCCCTTCCTGTCAAGCACCGCTCCGCTGGGCCCCGCCATCTCAAGCACCGCTCTGCTGGGCCCTTCCTTTCAAGCACCGCTCCGCTGGGCCCTGCCTGTCAAGCACCGCTCCGCTGGGCCCCGCCGTCTCAAGCACCGCTCCGCTGGGCCCTTCCTGTCAAGCACCGCTCCGCTGGGCCCTGCCTGTCAAGCACCGCTCCGCTGGGCCCCGCCGTCTCAAGCACCGCTCCGCTGGGCCCTTCCTGTCAAGCACCGCTCCGCTGGGCCCTGCCTGTCAAGCACCGCTCCGCTGGGCCCCGCCGTCTCAAGCACCGCTCCGCTGGGCCCTTCCTGTCAAGCACTGCTCCACCGGGCCCCGCCGTCTCAAGCACCGCTCCGCTGGGCACTTCCTGTCAAGCACCGCTCCGCTGGGCCCTGCCTGTCAAGCACCGCTCTGCTGGGCCCCGCCGTCTCAAGCACCGCTCCGCTGGGCCCTTCCTGTCAAGCACCGCTCCGCTGGGCCCTGCCTGTCAAGCACCACTCCGCTGGGCCCCGCCATCTCAAGCACCGCTCCGCTGGGCCCTTCCTGTCAAGCACTGCTCCGCCGGGCCCCGCCGTCTCAAGCACCGCTCCGCTGGGCCCTTCCTGTCAAGCACCGCTCCGCTGGGCCCTGCCTGTCAAGCACCGCTCCGCTGGGCCCCGCCGTCTCAAGCACCGCTCCGCTGGGCCCTTCCTGTCAAGCACCGCTCCGCTGGGCCCCGCCGTCTCAAGCACCGCTCCGCTGGGTCCTTCCTGTCAAGCACCGCTCCGCTGGGCCCCGCCGTCTCAAGCACCGCTCCGCTGGGCCCTTCCTGTCAAGCACCGCTCCGCTGGGCCCCGCCGTCACAAGCACCCCTCCGCTGGGCCCTTCCTGTCAAGCACCGCTCCGCTGGGCCCTGCCTGTCAAGCACCGCTCCGCTGGGCCCCGCCGTCTCAAGCACCGCTCCGCTGGGCCCTTCCTGTCAAGCACCGCTCCGCTGGGCCCTGCCTGTCAAGCACCGCTGGCCCATTGACAGTGCTGGTTCTGTGTCGAGCTAGTGTTCACGCTGCACTCGGGGCACCCTGCCTCCTCCATTACCTATGGAGTCTGTAATCCACCTGATGGCCTGTGTCTCTGCACTCCCCAGGATGGCACAGTGGGCAATCCGCCCACTGTAGAGACTTGTGAGACTGTGGCTTTGCACTCCCCAGGATGGCACAGTGGGCAATCCACCCACTTTGCACTCCCCAGGATGGCACAGTGGGCAATCCACCCACTGTAGGGACTTGTGAGACTGTGGCTTTGCACTCCCCAGGATGGCACAGTGGGCAATCCACCCACTGTAGAGACTTGTGAGACTGTGGCTTTGCACTCCCCAGGATGGCACAGTGGGCATGGTGGCCCCTTCGTGGATCTGGCGTCGTGGACTCATCTGGCTGAGGTGCCCCCCTTTCCCTTCCCCCTGAGGTGCCTGTAGTTTTGTCATCTGATGCCCCAGCAGTGTTCTCTCCAACGGACTCAGGTCTCCTGTGTGGGCTTTGCCCATGTGTTGATTCACTTTGGCCCACGGACAGTGGAAATTTAAGTGACTGTGCAGGAGTTATTGCCTATGTTTATCGGTTTCGCAATGTTCTTACTGGATTTTTTACAATTCATTTTGCTATTTTTCCATGACTTCAAAGAACCTATTTTATACATAAATTTTGTTTCTCAGTTTAATTATGTCTTTGCATTATTCCGGGGGGTTTGGGTGGTGTCACTGTGACTTGTTGCTCTGCATTGGTGTGTAGATAGTTGGGGGGGGTCGCATATGTGTGTGCCCGTAACCTTTTTCACCTCCCCCCTCCCCTGTGTCGTAGGTGCAGTACTCACCGTTGTCGTCTGCGCCGGCGTTCGTACTCGTTGTAGATGAGCAGGTACACAAGAGCAGGTAGGATGTTTAATTCGGGTTCCATGCTGTCCTCCGTCCTCGTGGAGTGTGTATAGGTGAGCGTTTTCCCGTTCGTAGTCTGTTTCCGCCGTGTTTTTATCGGCGGGGCTCCCGCCCCGGAAAAGGTGGCGGATTGGTGAGTTGTGATAGTGTGGGCGGTACATTGTCTGCCGCCTGCCTGTTGGCGGTGACCGCCGCGCTGTTTGTGTGTCCCGCCGTGCCGGTCGGAGTGTTAAGGTGGCGGTCTGTGTTGGCGGTTCCCGCCAGGGTCAGAATTCCATTTTTTGGACCGCCTGCCTGTTGGCGGGTAGGCTGTCGCTTTATTACCGACCACCAGGGTTGGAATCACCCCCTTAGTGTCGCTATTAAATATGCTGCATGGTTTACAGACACAAATTGCACTCTGGAAGAGTAGGGAGATTAAGGAAGAAAGACAAAGGCAAAAGGAAGTACCCCAGGTGGACACAGAAAATACCGTAGAACAGGATATGGTGAAATAATACCTTTGAGAGAAGCACCTGGTTATGGTGCAGATCATAACTTAATGAGGATGCATGTACCTTGAACGCATGCACAGTTACATAGATTTGCTGTTCAGTATCCTGAAATTAGACAAGAAGGGTACAGACAAACTAACATAACACTAAAATTAGGCTGCCTTGCATTAGAAGATTTTAGATCAAATGTTTTGCAGTATTCCGACAGATGATATCTGAAAGAAAGTAAGGGGGAAGGAGATGTGGAACTGAACACAATATGGGCTAATACAGAAGTAGAAAATAAAAAGAGAACTGCCAAGGAAGGCATAACAAACAAAATGCAGCAAATGCCAGACAAATTGTTGAAGAAGATAGATAAAATATTACAGTGAATGCAGATAATTTATAGCAAAATTAATAACTGCAAATAAGGAGAAGAAAGTTACTGCATTCTTTTCCAGGATAGACAAAGAATTCTCTGCATCTAGAAGTTTAGAACCTTCCAGTGACAGCATTCAACACGCATTAGGATCCTACTTTGTAAATAACCTGTAGAAAAATATTAAAGATACCATTCATCAGTACAATCCTACATGGTCTCATAAACAGATAGCTGTGTTATTACAGTTAGCCCAATTCTATGAAGAATTACAATTGAAAGAGGAGGATCTCAAAGATAAAGAGCACAAGGACTTAAAAACGAAGGTGCTCCTGGAGCGGGCGAGGTAGGGGGCAAGGTAGAGGGGGGCCACCCAGACTTTCCCTACATAATCACATGTGCCACCACATACATTCAATACAACACCTGCACAGCAACAACAGAATTGCAACAACTGTGGTGGGCAGGGTCACTGGGCCTGGGATTGTCCTCACCCACCCTGGCAAAGAGGTAGACATACAGGAAGAGGGTCCATGAACATATCAGATCAGCAGCATCAAAATACACTGGGCCAGGCTACAAAACAGGCCAATAATTATTTTGACAGAAAAAAACAGAAACAAATTATGTTGGCAGACTACGAGGGTGAGGTAGACTAATGCCTCATTGATGTGGGACAATAGGGATGCCCAAGTGAAATGGTACACCGGGCTGTTATTAATGGTCAGTATTTACAAGCAGAAGTAGAAGATGAACCCGTCGCGTCCCTTTTAGACACTGGTGTATCCAGCTCATCTCTGACTAAAAACAAACTCCCGAAACTCCTTTCTCGGGACAAAAGAAAGCATCTGTGGGATTCATCAATGTGTTAGTAACAATCCCCATGTCAGCCCCACTAAGATATATGATTGGGCCCTTTACAGGCAAATAATCTTTCCTAATTTCTGAACCATGCTTTTATAATTTACTAGTATTAGACATTCTAAAAAAGTTAAATGCCACAGTACGGTTCACACTGGATGGGTGTATCTGGAGATAGACTAAAACTTAATTGAAGCTGTTTCTATGTACATTACCAGGGCAGGAAAATACATGATACCAGTACACGTTCAGTAGTTAATAGACAGTAGTATATTGGCTACACTGAAAAATTATGCACGTTGACCCGGTACAGATGCCCCACTGCCTTGCATACTCCAGTACAAATTATCAGCCGAAGGATTGCAGGGCTTACAAGACATTGTCAAGGATCTATTTTTGAAAGGGATAGTAAAAGAAATAACATGGAGCCCATGCAATTGTCCTATAGTCCCAGCTTTAAAAATTGAGTGACAAGGAAGGGCTCCCATCCTGGAGATTTATAGTTGATCTTCGTGAGGTTAATAAAGTAGTGATACTGCAATTTCCTGTAGTCCCCAACATAGCAAAAATCCTATCTACTTTGGCACCTGATATGGCATATTTTTCTGTGATTGATCTGAAGAACACTTTCTTTTCTATTGCTGTGCATGAAGACAGCATTTCTCTATTCGGTTTCTCAGTAGAGGGCGGAGCTGTGTTTTTCAAACAGTTCCTCCAGGGTCTTGTAAGTCCTGCCTATTTACAATCAGGCCTTAAAAAAGGAATTGGATTCCTTCCAATGCCATCAAACAACAACATTGATTCAGTAAATTGATGATTTATTATTAGCAAGCACTATTGAAGAACAGTGCACAACAGATACCGTTAATCTACTAAATTTCTTGGCTGCCAGGGGACATAGGGAGCCCCCTGAAAAGATACAATTTGTTCATCTATTTAGGGCAACACCTGTCAAAAGGGCAGAGACAATTGGATACAGAGCGCATCAAATCAGCTTTGACCATACTACCTTCAAGCATGCAAAAACAAGTGTGTACATTCCTAGGGATGGCTGGCTACTGCCGCCATTGGATTCCTGATTTTTCATTATTGGCAAAACCATTGTTGGCCCTAACTAGCAATGACACACCTGAGCCACTGGCGTGGACATCAGAACATGAACACAGCTTTCTTGCCATTTGGCAAGCTCTCTGAGAATCTCCATCTTTGGGGCTGCCTGACTATTTTAAAGATTTTCATCTTTTTGTTCACAAATCTGAAGGGTGTGCGCTAGCTGTGCTCTGTCAACAGTACGGCGATTATGAATGACAATGCACTTCTTTCTCCACCACACTTGAAAATGTGGCCAAAGTGTGGCCAAGTTGTCTTATAGCTGCTGCGGCAGCTGCAGTGTCATTACAACAAGCAGAAAGTTTAATAGTGGGACAAACTGTTCATTTATATGTTCTTCACTCGGTGGATTTGATACTGAATAAAACATACATGCAACACCTCACAAATGCTAGGTTGACACATTATGAAGTCTGTCTGTTTAATCCCCATTTGCATATACATAGATGCAATACTCTCAACCAGGCAACCTTACTGCCTCATGTTGAGAGTGAACAACAACACTTTGATGATTACGATTGCATTAACTGAACGGAGGAACAGACAAAGAGTAGAGTGAACAAGCAGGATACACCATTTGATGATGCTGAAGGGGAACTATGGGTGGATGGCTCATGTCCTAGAGCAGAGGATGGTACAACATGTGCAGCATATGCAGTTACAACACTACACACTATGGTTGAAAGTTGCAGAATAATAGAGCAATCCATGCAACTCGCTGAAATCATTGCTTTAACTAAAACATGTGAATTAGCCACAATCAGGATGGTTAACATTTACTCAGACAGTCAGTATGCATTCAGTGTTGTTAACTGTAGGAGGTTGGCCCTCTATGTAGTGTACAAACTAGGCACACTGTGTAGAGGGTCCAGGCAACCACATGCTGGTTTCCAGAGGCAAAAACTAGATCACCTAATGCTCTAATTTTTGAAGTAGCTTAGTCGAGCAGTTAGGCTAATCTTGGAGAAGCGTAAAACATTTGTTGTACTCACAGTATCAATCATGCGACTCACATACTCAAAGGAATAACTCAAGACCAATAAATAAAAATACTTCAGATTTTTATATAATTTTTAAGACTAAGATTATCAAAATTGGTTAAGAACTTTTAAATTTATTAATTTTTCAAGTTTTTACAAATGCAGTCTTTCTGTTTGTAATTACGCACCATAGGTATTAATTTGAGGCCACCTTTAAAAATGCATATAAAATCATATAGTTGCTTTACCAAGTTCAGCTTTGGCAGGTTGGTCTCAGTCATCAGTGGGCCCTGTTTATGGCGGGAGCAGTGTTGGAAAGGCTCTTAAAGCTTTTTGCAGGGCCACTGTGAGGGACCACTTGGAAAAGGTCTGCAGAGACAGGTTAAAAAGTAGTGCCTTGGGGTCCCCTTGGGTTGTGAGGTCGCAAGGGGTAAGGAACCCTTGGGGCACAGCTGGTTCCTTGTTGTATGGCACAGGGCAGACGGGTGCAGGGAAAGTTGTTGATCCAAGGGCTGTGTGCAAAGATGCCTCTCTGGTCGAGATGCCGGTCGCAGTCAGGGCCACTTGCAGGACAACAGGACATTCTGGTGGGAGGTCCAGGGTGTTCCTGAAGTCCCTTGAATGGGGCTTCTTTCTGGTCCAGTTACAGCTCAGGGGGAGCTGTATTACTTGGTTTCTGATGTCCACTGACCAGTACCTGGGGTATTAGCACAACTCGGCCAGGTACACAGTGTCACCAATCTCAGCACACTTGTGGGGTTTGACCTGGTAGCCATCAGTATGTCATCGGGTCTGGCTGTGACTTCCGGTTCAGGAGATATCAGCCAGTCAGTGAAGTGACCCTCACTGGCTTGTTGGTTCTTGCTGTTTTGCAGAGTGGTACCTCCACTCAGAAGGGAGCTACTGGTGAAGCCTGGAAGTCCTGAGGGTTTGTTGAGATCAGTCTAGTGGTCAACTCCTCCCGCAGCAGCGATTGTCGGGTCCTAGTTGCAGCAGGCAGGGTTTGGTGCCTTTTCTTGTGCAGCAGGTCAACAGTTTTCAAGCTTTGGTCCTTCTTGGTGCTGTCTTCTCTTCTTCCTTTCGAATCTAACATCTTGGTCCAGGGGTGCCCACTAAATACTGAATTTAGTGTGAGTTTTATGGGGAACCTGGTAGTGTCCAATGGAACACTTACCTGTGGGTGGCTACACTAAATATAGTGACTGCTTCCTGTGGGAAGGGTCACTACCGTACACCTTATTGGCTATTTTCCTCTATCCCAAGATGGAAGAAACTAAAAAAGAGGGTCCACCTCGCAAGTAGCACCTTAGGGGTGGTGCATGCCAGGTGAGGCCACTCCTCCTACCCTTTGTCAGGTTTTCCGCATTTGCTCCTGCCAAAAGTGGGGGGTTTCAAGGGGGATGCACTCTCCTGCTAGCATCAGGCTTGGGGGTTGAGTTTCAAGGGCGGTAAGCCCTTTGAAGCTCACTGCCAGGACAGTGCACATTCCTGAGGGAGGGAGTGTTAGCTCCTCCACCCAGGAAGGGCATTGTCTTACAAACTGGAAAGGCAGACCTCTTCCGCAAGATTTGTATATTGGCTTTCTGGAGGCGGTAGCTGGATAAAACCAGTCAGCAACCATGCCAGGATAGTTAGCTTTTGCAGCGGCACCTCTAAGGTAGCCCCTGGGTACATGTAGTGATAAACCTAACACTGGCACCAGTTTGGATTTATCATTCTGAGTTGTTATGATACCAAACAACCCAGGGTTCAGAGTGCCCATCATGTAGCTGGGAAACTCGTGTTGACCAGTGTCCAATATATGTATTAAAATAGCTGCTCTGTTCACTCACTATGTCCTAGGTTTGGCAAAGACACAGTGGGGGCATATTGCTCATGCAGCTATGTCCTCACATATAATATGGAGCACCCTGCCTTAGGGCTGTAAGACCTGCCAGAGGAGTGGCTTACCCATAGTAAATGCAGTGTATGGTGGACAGGTGCACAGGCGCGCCATGTCAAGTTTGAGTTTTAGGTTTTCACCAGAACACTCAGCCTGCAATGGCAGCGCTGGGTGCATCTGGGTGCATGGCCCTAGAGGGTGGCACAATCAGTGCAACTGCCCTCAGGGGCCCACCCATAGTGCTCAGGCCCTGGGCACTTAGGTGCGCCTTTACTAGGGATTTATAGTGGTAGCTAAGGCTGTATCCAATTGTGCTAATGCATCACAACAGATTTAGGGGAAGAGCTCTGGCCCAGGGAACCTGGTTAGCGGGGGCCCTGAGCACTACCATTTCTAGAACACAACAACATCAGGCAAAACGTGAGGGGATAACCATGTCCAAAAGAGGCCCTCTCTCACGATTTCTGTAGATTGTAGAAGGAAAGGGGGTTCATTACATCTCAAGGAGCCAAACTACAGCATAATGTGTTAATAACAAGCTTGTTGAATTCTCTTGCCCTACTCAAGAGACTGGCAATAGTGAAGTGCAATGCTTACAAAAAGGTGACTGACCAGGTGGGCCAAGGGAATATTTTTGCAGACAAAGCAGCTAAGGATCCTGCAAAAGACTCTTTCAGCCTCATGTCTATTATGCATGCACCCGTGGAACAAAAGACTATTAATGTAACATTGGATGGTCTAAGAGACATGCAAAAGGATGCTACTGAGGAAGAGCAAAAACAGTGGTCTGTGACTAGCACTCATTTGAATGGGTGCTGGATGGACGAAACAGGAACTATGACAATAAACAGCCAGGCACATATTGGCAGGGATGGATGGGTAACTGCATGAATAAGTTTTGGGTCAACAAGAACATAAGAAAATATGCTGAAGAGTTACGTCAGAGTAGTATAGTGTGTGCTTATCATAATGTGGAGAAATCCACTCCGGTGCCTAAAGGACACTTTGTGCAACCAACTATGCCTTTTGAAGCCCTCTCAATTGAAATGCCCCCTTCTAACAAATATAGATATGTACTGATGGTGATGTGCATGTACTCCAAATGGTCAGAGGGATACCCAGTGAAAAGTAATGATGCAATTTCAACAGCCACGGCGGAGGAAGGTCAGCAACACCCACAACCCCTCAGCAATAAGACAGCACCATGAAACCTAAGATCATAGAAGAAGAACATCTAGGAGACTTGGAGGAAATATTTGGGCTAATATCTGAAGAACTAACAGATCCAGTAGCTACTGCTCTTGCTCAGCCTGAACAGCAAGTAGCTGTCTGCTCTTGCAACAGGCAGGTACATACTTGTTCTACACTTACCGCTGCCACACTAAGAACATTAGAAATTGCAGAAAGTGGTGAACAAGTACAATTTGAAATAGTATGCTCATGTGCCATTGACTCAGAATGTAGCACATCTATAAACATTGACTAAAACCAGGCCTCGACTGTGATGGCGAAAAGAGAAACCATCCTGGTAATATCTCTCGGGTAGGATCTCTGCCAGTGCTTGAGGCACTGCAGCTCCACTGTTGCAAGCCAGTCACCAGCCAGACATATTTCCATTTCACCATTTAGAGCAAGTTGTGGTACATCCCTATTAGTACCCTCCAGGTCATTAGTGTGGCCTAGGACAACTTCTGCAAAAATTCAACATAGAACACGAAGCAAGGCCAGGGAACAGGATGTGCTGGGTACAAAAAGGAACTGATTAAGTAAATGAAATGGAAGGTGTTCTGCATCCCTCTTGATTTTGCTCTAATAACTACAGGGAGTGCAGAATTATTAGGCAAATGAGTATTTTGACCACATCATTTTCATTATGCA
This sequence comes from Pleurodeles waltl, assembly GCF_031143425.1. Taxonomy (NCBI): domain Eukaryota; kingdom Metazoa; phylum Chordata; class Amphibia; order Caudata; family Salamandridae; genus Pleurodeles; species Pleurodeles waltl. The sequence continues at coordinate 399,438,922 of NC_090437.1, forward strand.
TGTTGTCTTACTCCAAGCTGTATAGGCTCGAAAGCCTACTACCAATTAAGCATATTAGGTGATGTGCATCTCTGTAATGAGAAGGGGTGTGGTCTAATTACATCAACACCCTATATCAGGTGTGCATAATTATTAGGCAACTTCCTTTCCTTTGGCAAAATGGGTCAAAAGAAGGACTTGACAGGCTCAGAAAAGTAAAAAATAGTGAGATATCATGCAGAGGGATGCAGCACTCTTAAAATTGCAAAGCTTCTGAAGCGTGATCATCGAACAATCAAGCGTTTCATTCAAAATAGTCAACAGGGTCGCAAGAAGCGTGTGGAAAAACCAAGGCGCAAAACAACTGCCCATGAACTGAGAAAAGTCAAGCGTGCAGCTGCCACGATGCCACTTGCCACCAGTTTGGCCATATTTCAGAGCTGCAACATCACTGGAGTGCCCAAAAGCACAAGGTGTGCAATACTCAGAGACATGGCCAAGGTAAGAAAGGCTGAAAGACGACCACCACTGAACAAGACACACAAGCTGAAACGTCAAGACTGGGCCAAGAAATATCTCAAGACTGATTTTTCTAAGGTTTTATGGACTGATGAAATGAGAGTGAGTCTTGATGGGCCAGATGGATGGGCCCGTGGCTGGATTGGTAAAGGGCAGAGAGCTCCAGTCCGACTCAGACGCCAGCAAGGTGGAGGTGGAGTACTGGTTTGGGCTGGTATCATCAAAGATGAGCTTGTGGGGCCTTTTCGGGTTGAGGATGGAGTCAAGCTCAACTCCCAGTCCTACTGCCAGTTCCTGGAAGACACCTTCTTCAAGCAGTGGTACAGGAAGAAGTCTGCATCCTTCAAGAAAAACATGATTTTCATGCAGGACAATGCTCCATCACACGCGTCCAAGTACTCCACAGCGTGGCTGGCAAGAAAGGGTACAAAAGAAGGAAATCTAATGACATGGCCTCCTTGTTCACCTGATCTGAACCCCATTGAGAACCTGTGGTCCATCATCAAATGTGAGATTTACAAGGAGGGAAAACAGTACACCTCTCTGAAGTGTCTGGGAGGCTGTGGTTGCTGCTGCACGCAATGTTGATGGTGAACAGATCAAAACACTGACAGAATCCATGGATGGCAGGCTTTTGAGTGTCCTTGCAAAGAAAGGTGGCTATATTGGTTTCACTGGTAATAATAAATAATTGAAATGGGTATATATTTTTTTTTGTTAAGTTGCCTAATAATTATGCACAGTAATAGTCACCTGCACACACAGATATCCCCCTAACATAGCTAAAACTAAAAACAAACTAAAAACTACTTCCAAAAATATTCAGCTTTGATGAGTTTTTTGGGTTCATTGAGAACATGGTTGTTGTTCAATAATAAAATTAATCCTCAAAAATACAACTTGCCTAATAATTCTGCACTCCCTGTATATTAGCCATTATTGCCATTTTCTTCCATGAACATTAGCAGTACAGATTCCTGAACATGGTACAAAAGGCTTAGACGTGCATGCTCATCTTGCAAAAGAGTATCATGAGAATGTCACCATAAAAACTATGAATGCCTATCATAGAGAAATGTCTGTCTCAAATTGTTGGATATGTCTAAAAATGCCAGCAACTGCTGAAAAGAGAATGCCTTTCTTGCACTACCTTTGCTGTACAATGATTCATGCCTCATTATATATACAATGGTCATTTCATGGGCCCCAGGAAGAGAGCAGGTTGACCTAAAGGTCACAGATAATTACACAAGGGTGTAAGAGCTAATGCAGAGGGGGATTCAACCTATGTGCCTCTCCTAAACCTTATTATTATGTCCATGTAATTTAGAGACTTCCTTCTGTGACAGAATAATACAGAAGTAAAAGCCACTCACGCCCCACATGTTAGGCTGTCAGATAACACTACAGGAACACTTTGCATACATGCCAATGGATCAGAAACAGAAGAAGGGGATAGTGTGTTCAACACCACATTTATACTCACAAGAGCCTCTTGGCTTTGCATACCCTTGTATGCAGGGGATGAAACCTACTGGATCTGTGGATTAATGGCCTACTCTTGGTTGCCTCCATACTTGGCAGGTACTTGTTACATCGGGGTATCTGGCACCACTATAAAGAGCATGTCCACAAATATAGATTACACAATAGCCTGGCAAGAGGAAGGAGAAAGGGGGAACAGACAGATACCTTAGCCCAGATGTCACAGGATGTAGTGCTTGGCTTATTTTCCCCCAGCAGGGGTGATGTTTAATTTCAAAAGTCTGCAACAGTTAGGTTGCCTATTGGAAGTAGCTATTAATGAAACAACTAGTGCTTTAGAGAACATCACCGTGGAAATAACGGCTATAACCCAAAATCAGGCATTTAGGCACGCTCCTCGCCAATAACGAGGGAGTATGTTGAATGATCCATACAGAGTGCTGCACTTTCATACCTGACAATGCCCCAAATGTTTATAAGGCTATAGAAAATTTGCATGACACCAGAGTTGAGGTACATTACTTCACTGAGCGAACAATATGGGATGACATCTCCTTGTTGTTTGAGTCAGGGGGATGGCCCATTCTTAAATGGTTAATAATAGTAAAAGCAGGCCTACTGTTAGTATGCTGCTGTGTACAGTGTTTCCCTTCTTTAGTGAGCACTTGTTTAAGATCCCTTTGTGCCTCCCTGTGGCCCAAAAGGGTTAAAATTGCCATGACCAATGCCATGATAATGCACGATGCTGTCATTGAAGAACTGTGTAAAATACAGATAGACTAAATAGAGGCAATGTTTATGCTTGAACAAGGGTTCAAAGGGTGAACTTGTAAAAGCAAAGTAAAATTAAACATAAAAACTTGAACCTTGTCCGAGGATACAGCAACTGCATTTAGAATATTGTTCTAAGGATGCTTTCTGCAAACCGATTACATTTCTAAAATGACCACTTGAGATAAAACGTGAGGTTTTTTTATCTCTTGTTTGCTAATTATAAAACCAGATGCAGTGCTGAGACAGCTGGATCGCAGCTTTGTAATCGCAAATCATAAAACCTTTGAAGCTTAGAAAAATAATTGGTTATTTCGCAAATGGAATTTGTTACAGAACGTTTGACTGTAGAATAGTGCTTTTACCTAAGATAAAAGTAATATGTGTTTGAAGGTTATAGCTTTTTACAATATGAAACCAGGATGTGACCTTTAGGGTGGCTAGATTGTTACATATGAAATGCAATTTGCCTCAAACAGGGGCCTTGAACTTAAGACAAGGGGCGAGCACAGAACGTCTTTGAGATGTCACTGTCATAAACCACTCTACTGATAAGCTTGTTTTCCTTAAAATGTAATTATTTTTCTGTGAAATATAGGTCTTGCAGCTGCTCATAGATGATTAAATAGTGCTTGTAATGCAAACCAATGAGTATTGAAACTTATAAAAGATTCATCCCAACTTCATAATCTCAAAGCTCATCCACAGTCTGTTTCTGTGCAGCTTCAGCCTTGGGCTAACGCAAATAAAACTTTGCTTAGTTTTTTTATAACCATGACTGTGTATTGACTGTTATTTCCCTTCCAGATAATTTGGCTTTGACAGCTGAAAGGGGTCTGTCTAAGTCAATTATTGATTTTTTAAGGGTCCTTCATGAAGTGGTTAACATGTCAGATAGATACGGCATATTGTAGATTGATACACCATATACCCATGGCCTGTAAATTAGATTCTACTAGTGGGCCTGCAGCACTTACTGTGCCATCTACTCATCGAGCCCCATAAAACATGTCCCAGACCTGTCATTGCAGTCTGAATGCTGTTTTAAACTGCTAATTTGACTTGGCATTAAAGCCATATTCACAAGTCTTAAACTCCTCTTATATTCCATTCGATCGCTCAGACTTTTGTGGAAAAAACCCCAGATTGAGATGGTGACTTGACCGCCAAGTACATTTCTAGTGGCCCCATAGTATCCCTCATTACTACTGAGTAACCACTGCTGATGAGTCCATGGATTTACCACCATCCACCCCCCACGGTAACCTATAGATTAACCCCTCACAGTACCTTACTCCCCTCCCCTCTGGTGCATGCTTTGGGGATATGACCTCCCCAACCCACTTGCCTACTCCAGCTGCCAGTGGGCAAGTCAGGACCATTATAGCCCCCACACCTGAACTCACACGAATTGCCCAGACAACAGCAACAGTTTTACCTGATGGGCTGCATCCATGACCTGGACACCTAGATCCCTGATGCTGTGTTATGACTACCTGTTATTCTGTACTTCTGGACAAGTTGAATGTTCTACTACCTGTAGAAGATATGTGCTCCCAATTTGTACTGATCATATTTTCCTTAATAAAGAAAAGTTAAAACAAAGTAAGTGATAATTCTAAAAAAAAAAGAAAAGGAGCCAGTGGAGATCATTAAGTGTGTGCCGAATTTAGTAAGCTTAAGGCACACTGGCTGCATGGCTGTGAAGTTTTTAAAACCTGGCAATGAGTGTTTTTGAGAGGAAATGATGCTGCAGTAATTGAAGGGCACTAAACAAAGGGCTCTGGTTACCTCCACTTCGGTTTGTGTGGAGGAGTGGAGTATTTGAGGAAGGTTTTTTTTTAAAACTTGCAGCTACACTAGTAACCACAACATTGTCAAAAGAGGTAGACATGGAAAAATCCCTTGGTTTCATATCTTTGAAGGAAGCCAGGTAGGTTTGGGTCCTAGCCCAGGTGGTGACATGAAGAGCAGTCAATCACATGAATTGTCACTAGGATCTTGGGATCATTCATGCAACTTTATCTAGTGGGGCACTTGGTCCAGGCATGAAAGGTTTTGGATGAATTTTTTGATCCATTTTCTTATCAGAAATTCATTTCTGCACTGACAGCATACATTTGGAAAATCTCTTAATGATGCTTGAGAAGCTGTCCCGGAGGCTGTACATAGATGTTAAAGAGAAGGCTCAATAGCAATGATCCTTGAGAATTCCTGTAAGACAGTGGGCATGCGGATGATTCAAATTACCCGATCTTGACTTTCTAACAATGTAACAAAAAATGAATTGATCAATTATAGCATGAGTTAGAAAGTGCCTGCCACACTGATTATGCCTCTCAAGCAGGACAGTGTAGTCCACAGCGTACCTGTCAGTGGAAATGTTAAGGAGTACCTGGGTTCTCCTCTTTAAGATGGAGGATGAGTTCTTCCCTTATGTTAGCCTAGGTAAATTCTGTGGCTCCCAAGTAATGGAACCTGGACTGTTGGTCTTGGAGGAGTTGTTCAGTTCCACGTAGTCTTGAAGCCGCCATGTCACTTTCTTCTCCAAACATTTGCTAAGGAAAAGGGAGATCGAAAATGGATTGCATTTAACAAGGATTTTAGGGTTGCATTTAGCAAGTAGTTGATGATAGCATTTTTCAGGTGGCCAGAACAGGGACATACTCATGGGGTTAGTTGTGTCTAGTGTAATTGAGATTTAAAGCATGTTGTGAAGCTATTGTTTTGGTAGTCAGGTTCAAACCTCAAATGTTTCCATTGCCATGAAGTAAGTGAAGGAAGACTCTAGTAGGAGCGGTGCAATGGGGGGCAAAGGGCCAGATGTAGCATTTTCCGATTTTGCGAATCGGAAATTGCGAGTCGGTGCGACTCGCAATTTCCGATTCGCAAAATCGGATGCAGAATGGTGTCTCAGACACCGTCTGCGAGTCGCTATGGGGTCGTAAAGACCCACCTCATTAATATTAAGGAGGTCGGTCGCATCTTGAGACCCCATAGCGAGTCCCTGGACTCACAGGGATGGTGGCCTGCTGAAGACAGCAGACCTCCATGTCTGTGACTGCTTTTTAAATAAAGCAGTTTTTTTTTCTCTTTTGCAGCCCATGGGGACCCCTTCCCTTTTGCAATTGGGTTACCACCAGTGTGACACTAGTGGTAACTGTGAATTGCTTTGCGACCGCATTTGTGGTCACAAAACAATTTAGCATAGCGATGCGATTCGCAAATAGGAAGGGGACACCCCTTCCTATTTGCGAGTCGCATTCACAATTTGCGAGTCAGTACCGACTCGCAAATTGTGAATGAGCATCGCAATCAGCATTTTGCATGGCGCAAACTACGATTTTCGCAGTTTGCACCATGCAAAATGCTTGCTACATCTGGCCCAAAGTGACGTTTCTGAGAAGGAGAAGACATGTTTGCATATTTTTACTACCATGGCCTTAAAAAGTGAGGTCTGAAGGTTTTCCTAATGCTTTTGCATTGAGCATTGTTCACCTTTTAGGTGTCTAAGTTAGACAGTTCTTCATAGATATTAAATATTTTCTTGGTCTGATTGTGTGCTTCTTGAATATGTTATAGGGTGTTTTTGGTTCTCATTATGGTGGTTTCTCCCATGTCTTTTAGTAGATTTCTCATTGGGCTGTGACTTACACCATTGCCATTCCTGATTTTAACTTTTGTGCTTAAGTTCAGAAGTTCCATATTCAACCACGTGCAGGCAGATTTTTTGGGGTTGACTAGTAGGAGGAAACAGATTATCAATGATGTTATCTCCAAATCATATTTTTCTAATGGCTAAGCCCATGTTCAATAGTTAAGTTTAATGTAAGGAATTGGTGCTTGGGATGTGTTGATCGAAATAGGTAGTGGGAATTTCTCAGCTACTGAAGTTTCAATGAGGGAAGTAAAATGGGGGAGCAGGAGATTTGGAAAGGTGGTGGTTGAATGCTATTCTGGGTGCCAGGGAACGTCTGTGGAGACCATTCTAGCACATACTTTGCCAGACTGATAGAGTGGCCGGACATAGTGTTGTGGTCCTGTTAAAGTCAATGCTCTAGTCAAAGGTGATGAGAAGTGTTAATTGGCAGGAAATGTGCTGCAAGTGGCCCAGGATGGGCATCAATGAGTCAATGTTGGACATGGCCCTTCTTACTTAGGGAATTTCCCAGAAAAAGCTAGCTTTTTCCTTCAATACATGCTGAGCCTGGCATTGTAGGTCACTATGTGCATGCTGGCAACATTGCGTTTAACATATGTCCTGCATGACACTGAAGGCCCATCTATGCATGCTTGCACAATGGTGTTTGGATATGGCAGAGCCTGCCATTGTGGGCCCGTTTATGCATGTTTTCACAATAGTGTTTAACATTTGTCCCCCCTGCCACTGTAAGCCCGTATGTGTGCGCTTGCACAAGGGCGTTCCAATATGTGCTGAGCCTGCTATTGAATGACCATTTATGAGCCATTGCACAATAAATTTTTTAACATTTTTAACATGTGTCTTGGCCTTCATTGCAGGCATGTGTGTGTGTGCTTAATGATGTCTAACATGTGTCTAGTGGATTGCAGTGGTGCAGCCTCATGATGTTTCTTATCATTGGATTCGAAGTGATCATCCCCTTCCTATGGTAAGGGCAATTTTGTCATTATTAGCTGGGAAATGCTACTTCTGTAAAGTGGGCATTTCTCTACTTTAGAGTTTGTTGCATGCCTTTCTACCTGCCTCCTTTCAGCACTAGAGGTTGGGGGACCACATTCCTGCATTCCCCAGCAACAGCTATAAACCATAGGCACACACCTGGAAGGACAGACCTCTGCCCTTTGAGAGTCTGGCTGGATAGATTGGAGGGAGAGGATTTGACACTCGACCTCTCAGGGCCAGATCATTGCCCCATTAAAGGTCTGCATTCTATGGCCCCATGATAGACAGGACTGAAATTTAGGAGAGACATCTGTGGTTCAAAGAAAGAACCTTTGAACCACCCCAACTTCACAGGCACACTGCAGTATAACTACTGGTGCCATCATACTGCAGCAGGGGACAGAGGACATAAGGCTATTTTGTGCGTATATTGTGGTATATACGGTCACTTCACACAAGACTGCACAGTTAACCCTAAAAGGAAAAAAAAAAGTTGTCACTAGTTTGAGTGTTCCTGAACCAGCAGGAAAACTAATGCTCTTGGAGAGATCTTTGAGAGGATCTCTTTACCAGATCTCCCAGTACTTGACTAATGTTCTAAACTGTGTACCTAGACACCGGTCCACTAGAGTAACCTCATTCTATCCCCTCAAAATAGACAAAGGGGGCCATTACGACATTGGCGGGCGGCTACTGCCGCCCGCCAAGCGGTAACCGCCGTGCGACAGCCAATGCGGCCGCACTCCCGCGGCCCCCATTAAGACATTCCCGCTGGGCCGGCGGGAATGAGGCCGCAACATAGGAGCCGGCTCCTAATGGAGCTGGCGGTGTTGCAGCTGTGCGACGGGTGCAGTTGAAAGCTGGCCGTGGCCCTGTTAGTGCAGTGTTAGGGGGCCCCTGCAATGCCCATGCCAGTGGCATGGGCATTGCAGGGGCCCCCAGGGGCCCCAGGACACCCCTTACCACCAGCCTCTTCCTGGCGGTGCAAACCGCCAGAAACAGGCTGGCGGTAGGGGGGTCATAATCCCCAGGGCAGCGCTGCTTGCAGCACTGCCCTGGCGGATTATCACTGCCGGGGCTAAAACGGCGGGAAACCGCCGGCCCCGGCGGTGCGACCGCAGCGCTACCGCCGTGGTCGTAATAGGCCAGGAAGCACCGCCAGCCTGTTGGCGGTGCTTCCGTCATTTTAGCCCCAAAGTCTGTTGGCGCTCATAGACTCAGGTGCCACAGGTAACTTCCCGGATTTTGCACAAGCTGTGTGTGTCACGTGTTACAAAGGCAGTACCCAAACCAGTTATGGCAGTTGATGGCTTAGCCTTACCCTTTGGCCTTATTCAGTTTCACACTAACCTGTTAGTCATAGGTTGTGACAATGGTCATACGGAACATAGAACCTTTGACTTAATTGACACTCCCACTTTGGGTGTTATATTTGGCATTACATGGCTGGAATGCCACAGTCTTAAAATTGATTGGGTTTTTTGAACAGTAACCTTGGACTTCCATTTCTGCATGACCACATGCCATCAAGAAGCCAGCTGACCTGTAGCATCTCTACATTGTGCCACAAACAATGACCCTTCTCCCACTATTTTACCAGAAGAATATTGGGATTTCCAACATATCTTTGACCCAGTCAAAGAAACTCAGTTGCCACCCCATACGGTTTATGATTGTTGGATGGACCTTGTTCCTGGAGCAGTCCTTCATTGCAGTAGAAAATATGCATTAAAAGAACCCGAGAATCAATATTTGCACAAGTAGTTGGATGGGTTGTTGGATTTGGGGTTTATAGGACATTCTACTCCTCCCATTTCATCCCCTTTTTAATTTGTGGCAAACAAAATCTGAAGATTTACGGGCTTGCATTGATTACGGAATGGTTAAGAAAGCAACCATCAAAAAGTGTTGCCCATTGCCTCTGATACCAGTCTTATTGGACCAAGACTAGGGGTCCACCATTTACACAAGCTAGACTTGCACAGGACGTATCACCTGATCCGTGTCAAGGAACGAGACGAATGGAGGAACACCTTTTGGACAAAGTTTGGTTTGTTGGAATACACTGTGATGCCCTTTGGGCTTTGCAACACCCTGGCTGCATTCCAGTACTTTGTCAGTGATGTATTACATGAGTTCCTAGATGTCTTCACTGTCTATATAGATGACATCTTGATATTCTCTAAAAATAGGCAGAAGCACACTGAGCACGTTAGGGCCACTCTGCAACATCTACGTGAACACTCCCTGTATGCCAAATTAGAAAAATGTATCTTTAATACTTTCTCAGTAGAGATCCTTGGATATCACTAATCACCGAGCATCATAACCAAGGACACTATTCTTTCATGACCAACCCCTATATGAGTAAAGGACATCTAAAAGATTCTTGGTTTCGCCAATTTTTATAGGTGCTTTATCCCACAATTCTCAGACATAGTGGTCCCATAACTACCTTACTAAAGAAGAGACAACCATTTATCTGGTCTCGAGCAGCAGAACAAGCCCTCCTAACTCTCAAAAGAAGTTTTACCTCTGCTCCCATTTTGCGCTACCCAGATCCTGAACAGCCATTTCATGTTGAAATTCACTCTGGAAGTTATGTTATGTTACCCCAAGACAAATGCGCTCTCTTTGATTCTTGAGTGATTTTGATCTTATCACATACAGACCAGGGATCAAACAACTACAGTCAGATATCTTGTCACATATAGATCATCCAGAGGATGCTAGTTCTTGTAACCCTCCCATTGTAATACCTGCAGATAAAGTGCTGGCTCTATCCACAATAGATACCTTCATGGATAATGTCAAGAAGGTGTCTCATGACTTCCATCCTGAACAGTGGCTCAGAAAACCATATAATTCAATTGAACAGGACAATTACTTACATGTAGGGAAATTGTACATTCTAACGCAGGAATGACAATATCAAGTACTAGCCTGGCATCATGATTCCGCCCTGGATGGACACCCAGGTGTACAAAAGACTTAGGAAAACTTTTCATGAAGATTTTGGTGGAAAACCATGCACCAAGATATTTATCACCATGTAAATTCATGCCCAACCTGTGCTTGGAATAAATCCTCACACCTCACTCCCACTGGTCTGCTCCAATCCTTGCAAACTCCTCCTAAACCATGGCACACAGTCAGCATGGATTTTATTACAGACTTACCAGAATCTTACAAACTTACTACAGTGTTAGTTGTAGTAGACCTCTTGTCAAAAACGGCCCATTTCATACCACTCAAGAAACTACCAAAAGCTGTTGAGCTTAGCACTCTGTTCCTACACCATATAGTCAAACTCCATTGCTTGCCCATGAAAATTATCTCCAATCGTGGAAACCAATTCACATCAACATTCTAGAAGGCCTTTTGTTCATCACTTGGCATATAAATAGCCCTATCCATTGCTTACAACCTCAAATGGATGGTCAAAAGGAGAAAGTTAATCAGACATTAAAAAAACACTCAGGTGCCTCCTTGGGACCAAGACCTACAATTGGCAAATTTCACATATGATAACTTGGTCCACTCAGGGTCAGGGTGCTCCCATTTTATTTTGTCACCGGCACCAATCCTCATAATCTTCCAGTAACCCTACCAGACTTAACCCCTTCAGTTCCCTCCATCACTGAATGATCAAAGGTTTTACAGGACATTCAATGGAAAGTGAGAAAAAAAGTTAGCTAAATACAAGACCGAAATGAAATTACAAGCTGACAAACACAGAAGCCCTGAACCCACATACCAAACTGGAGATTTAGTATGGCCCTCCACTCGTAATATTACCCTAGCAAGTCTCAGAGAACTGCAATCACATTATCTAAGACCATTCAAGATCACTCAAGCCTAAGGGCCAGTTACAATGAAGCTGTAACTACCTCCTGAACATAAAATACACCCCGTGTTTCATGTATGTCTGATAAAACCCTACCAACAGACCTGAATCACCACCCCATCCAGTTATTGTCAATGGGCATCAGGAATACAGCGTACGTCGCATTTTAGACGCAAAATGAATCTATGGTAAATTGCATTATCTGACAGATTGGAAAGGATATGATCCTTCTGAATGTTCCTGGGAACCCACATCTTTTGTTCATGCCCCTCGTTAGGAAAGACAATTTAGGGGGTCATTTTGACCCTGGCGGTACGGGACCGCCAGGGCTAAAACGACAGAAGCACCGCCAACAGGCTGGCGGTGCTCCAGGCGTATTAAGACCGCGGCGGAAGCGCTGCGGTCGCACCGCCGGGGCCGGCGGTATTCCACCACTTTTGCCCCGGCAGTGTTAATCCGCCTGGGCAGCGCTGCTTGCAGCGCTGCCCAATCGGGATTACAAGTCCCTGACCGCAAGCCTTTTTCTGGCGGTTTGCACCGCCAGGAAAAGGCTGGTGGAACGGGGAGTCGTGGGGCCCCTGGGGGGCCCTCCACAGCCCATGCCACTGGCGTGGGAAGTGCAGGGGCCCCCTGACAGGGCCCCATTCAGCTTTTCACTGTCTGCATTCACTGTCTGCTATGCAGACAGTGAAAAGCGCGACTGGTGCAACTGCACCCGTCGCACGCGGCAACACCGCCGGCTCCATTTGGAGCCGGCTCCTATGTTGAGGCCGTGATCCCCGCCGGGCCGGCGGCCAGAAACCAGGTTTCCGCCCGCCGGCCCAGCGGGGATCTCCAAATGGCCGCAGCGGGGGTGCGGCCGCATTGGCGGCCGCATGGCGGTCAGGTTTTGGCAGGCGGCTGATACAGCCCGCCAAGGTCGTAATGACCCCCTTAATCTGTTAAATCCTATGAAACCACGCCGGCCTTTCGGGGGATAACTGTTGGGGGTACACTAGCTCCTCCAAGAGCTCCATTGCAGTAAGGGACTGTTGCTTGCCACATTTAGACTTATTTTGGGGATATTCATTACATCCTTGAATATCAAGTTTGCAATAACCAATGCTTGTTAAATATCTCATTTATTATAAACAATGCTTGTGGATTATGCACATTGTCTCCCACCTTCTAAACTCATGCCAACTGTAGGTGCCAACATATGTGCTTTTCACAATGTGATCTTCATTGAACATGTGCCACGATCAGGAGGATATTTGCTAATTTCCTTAACAAGCAATCAACTGCCTTTCTCCCTGCTCCAGCTGTAACTGCCAAAACCTGTGCACTTTCCAAAAGCAGGAGGATAATTGCTCATTTCCTTAACAAGCAATCAACTGCCAAAGGGCACTTGTGTACATTTGATTTTTTAAGGATGCTTGTGAGTCTGAGTGGTTGCTTAGTTTTCTACCTATTGCTCCGCTCACATGTCTCCAGTCAAGTCAAGTTCCTTGTCCTCCAGCCTGCCTCCAGTTGAGTTCCTGTGCTCCTCATTCTCCAACCAGCTTCCAGTCAAGTGCCAGAATTTCACGTCCTCTGGACAGCCTCCAGTCGAGTTAGAAAGAAAGAAAGATTAATCACTTATTGTGCTGCACTAAATTCAATAAAGCAAGACAGAGCTCTATCTTTTAAATAATTTATGACAATAAGAACTAGCGTGATTTATTGTTTGGGTGGGAATCCAAGATACCGCTTAAGAGATCGGAAATAGAACAAGTTTGTCAAAACTATTATTGCCAAGAGATTACGCCAGAACACAACAAAGTCCTTCAGTAGAGGTGAATATTTTGGAGTTTGGACATTGCTTCACAGACTCTGTGAAAGTATTGTAAAAATATCAAGAGACTTGTTCAGTCTTATAGAAACATATGTAAAGAATGCAGAATATGTTGACAATAACTGACATTATGGAATGTATAATTCTGGAATAGTTTATGCAAGTTCAATGTATTAATGAAGTAATTCTTTTGTAGCCCAGAATCCTAAAAACCAAGCATCTAGTATGTTGATAAATCAGAAATCCTGAACCCGAACACAACATGCAGTCCAGAGTCCAACAGTCTGATTCTGCAGTCCACAAAGCTGCTAATTTCTCTTCCCAAACCCTCTTCCCTTTGAGGACTAGCAAGAGGGCAATGTACTCTTCATTGTGATCATGTTAGTCCTCATTGGGATTCAAGAATTGTCATCGTCCCATCAGAATGCCTGGAAAACACAGAACAACAGCGCACCTACTGCGTCTGACAGTGGAAGTAGAGGTTGCATCTTCAAAATGATAATACCAAAGTTCCTGTTGATGGGGGACATCAAGGAGTGGCTGGCAACCTGTGAGGTGACTCTAACAGCGCACAGGGTCCCAGAGGAAATCTGGGGAGGTAACATGTTGGTTCTTACTGAAGGTGGGTAGAGACACCCTCTTTACACTAGCAGGAAAGGGCATGGTGAGCTACCCAGTCAAGAAAGTCATTCTGATCAGCATGTTTTGGAGAGGACCCAAACCATCCATCCCAGAGGCGGAGATTTCTTACTGTACTCAGGAATGACATTGGGGGAGTCTCTCAGTTGGATGGGCAGGCTCTCTACGCCCCATGGGTGAGGGAGATTTGTGTTAGTGCAGGAAGCTCCCCGTGTAGCTGGGCGAGATATGGGTCCCATGCTCTTTCTCACGTGAGGGGGGACTTTGGGACCGGCCAAAGCCCAGAAGGTCCGATGTTCCTTCACAAAGGGAGGTGGAAGTCAGGGACAGGCCAGCGCCCAGGAAGCCTCATGTTCTTTATCGAGGTGAGGGGGGTTAGGGCAGGCAAAAACCCAGGAGGCCTCATGTTCCTTCTCATTGTGAGGGAGTTTCGGAGGGGGCAAATGCCAAGAATAGCCTACACCCAGCCCTTGGGCCTAGGGGATCCCCAAAGGAAGCCGACCTGTGCCAGAAGAAAAACAACTGAGGGTGGAGTTCGAGGGGATGATCGGAACCGATGGGCCATCAGTGTTAGGATTGAGGGAGCGCCCCTTCCACAAAAGGGGGCAGAGAAAAAAAGCCCATGTCTAGCCCCAGAGTAAAGACTCTGAACTAGAGGACTAGGCACCGGAGACCTGGTCAGGAGTAAAGAGGAGAAAAGTGCAAGGCATCTGGGGCCATCAGCCCCCCCTTTCAGGGCACCTAAGGGCAGAGATCCTTGGGTGCTGGGTTACGGACACCGCCGGCTGTCGGCACCCTTTTCTCTCGCACTGTTCTAGTGAACTAAGGTGATCTAGGAGTAGGGCCGGAAGTACCATCAGATCATATCACACCCTCAGGTGTGCTCTGAGAGCAGCAAAAGGGATCCTACTGGGATCAGGGGTTTACAGCTGGACTGGGTACCACTGCAGTGGTGGGCCACTGTCCAGGTTCTATCACCCTGAGCAAGGTGGTATATCAAGGGAAAGATTAAACCACCCTGGCTTTAGGCTGGGAGGGGCTTGTGTTAGACATCACCCTTCATAGGGGATTCCCTCAAACTTTTTTTTTTTTTTTCTTTTTCCTCCCAGTTTTTGCTAACTGTGTGTGTGTGATCTTAGTATTCTGGGCATATTCCCAATGGACGACAGTGGGAAAGTGTGAGCGCCCTCCCTAGAAATGCCAGAAATGGGCACTTACATGGCTGGTTGAGGTGCTGTACCCAGGAGTGCCCTGTAAAAAGGTACACCACATATTCGGGGCAGGTACAGCCTGGGCTTCGATTGGGATATTGCATGGAAGGTGCCACCAACCAGAATAGCCCATCAACCATGTACCAAGCCTGCCATTGCAGGCATGGGGAGGTGCAGTTGTGCTGGCGCATAGGGTGGCATTCCTTACTACTTGGCTAGTCCTGAATGAGCCTTATACTATGCCTAGAGCACCGCCAGGATGGCAGAGCAGGTGGTAGGTGGAAGCAGGAAAGGTACCGATGGGGGGGCTCTCTGCCCTGGTAGTGAAGAACCCTCACATGGGTTTTCCCTACCTAGGGGATCAGCTCTGTCCTGGAGGTTCCTGATTCTCTTTTAGTGGCCTGAGGGTCCAGGGCACGTGCCCCCTGTGAATACAGTGTGAAAGTGTGTGTGCCCTTCCTGCATATGTTAGGAAGTGGTGGTCACCAGTATGTGCGCGATGGTACCCTGGTGTTTAACATGTGTCCTGCCTGCGAATGCAGGCCTGTGTGTGTGTTTGCACAATGGTGTTTCAGCATGTACTGCGCCTGCCATTGCAGTCCAGTATGTATGCGCTGGCATCATGGTGTTTAACATGTGTCCTGCCTGCCATTGCAGGCCCATATGTGTGTGCTCGACTGCACAATGGGCAGAGTATGCCATTGTAGGCCTGTTTGTGTGCGCTTGCACAATAGTGTTTAGCATGTGTCGTGCATGCCATTGCAGGCCCGTGTGTGCACGCTTGCACAAGGATGTTCCAATATGTGCTGAATCTTCTATTGTGTGCTAGTTTATAAGTCCTTGCACAATAATTTTTAACATGTGTCTTGTCCTTAATTGCAGGCACGTGTGTTCTTGCACCATAACGCCTAACATGTGTCTAGCCTGCCACTGCAGGCAAATCACTCCCATCTACCCCGGACCACCTTAGTTCACTTGCAGTAGAGCAGCCTCATGATGTTTCCTATCATTGGATTCGTACTGATAAACCCCTTCCTATGGTAAGGGTGGTTTTGTCATTAATAACTGAGTAATGCCACTTCTGGAAAGTGGGTATTTCTCTGCTCTAGAGTTCATTGTGTGCCTTTCTACCTGGCCCCATTTTGATACTGGAGGTTGGGGGAGCACATCTGTGTATTCCCCAGTGACAGCTATAAACCATGGGCACGCAACTGGAATGACAGACCTCTATCAATTGAGGGCCTGGCAGGATAGATTGGAGGGAGAAGTTTTGACACTCAGCCTCTCAGACCAGATCCTGGCCCCACTAAAGATTAAAATCTGCATTCCCTTCCCTTCCTGAATTATGGCTGGCCTGCTGCTGTGTGGCACCCTGAAGTGTGCTCTCCAAGGCTTGTCGGCTTGCTCCCTGTTCTCTGTGGGGGTCTCAGGGACAACAAAGACCTCCCGTGAGGGAGCCACACCATCTGCCTGTGACACCTGGAGAGCGGTGCCCTCAGAAGTGCCACATCTTCTGCTGGATTACAATTGACAGTGCAGTGTGAGTGCAAAACTTAGAACTGTGCCTGAAGACTGGAATGCCCGGAGCAGAGCCCCAAAAGCATTGCCCGTATCTAAGGAGAGGGGCCCCTGCACCTTATGGCCTCAGCACACATAAGTGTTTTATTGGTGGTCAGCAGATTCACTGGTTGCGGGACCCCATGTGGCCCGCTTCATCTTATCTCCGTCATGCGTCACACCAATTGCATGCTCTTTGTGTGTGGAGTCCCATTCACAGGTTGTGACCCTCAAATTTGGGGGTGTGACCATAGGAGTGCCTCATCTTACCCCAGGAGGCACACCTGAACTTATGCCTGTGTGTTTGTCTCAAAATGTCTGGTGCATCCTATGTCAACGTGCACCTGGTGTTGTGCCTCACTTCCAGGGAGGTACTGAACTTGCATCCATTGTGTCTGATCAGAACTGTCTGGTGCGATTCATATCAATGCGCACCAGGTGCTGTGACTCATTTCTCGGGTGGCACAGGATTAGTAACTTCATCGTAAGTGATCAGAATGGTCTGGTGCGACCTGTATCAATACACACCAGGTGTTATGACTCATCTCCAGGGAGGCATGGAAATTACTCATTGTTGTGTGCGTAAACAGAATTTTCAGGTGTGTCTCAGATCATTGCGCACCAGACTTTGTGCCAGGATTGCGTGGGTTCAACTTTGATCAATGTGTACTTGACACAGCACCTCTACTTTCTGGGAGGCTCCCCTGCTACATTCTCCTTTTTATTGATCGTTCCTTTTGGGCCCGCTGCGTGGCGGCCCACCTGCCCTCTCCTCACCCCAACCTTGACGACAGCGTGTGCCAGGTAGTATTGCCTAGACCACACCTGGGTGGTGAGAGTAAATGACTGGGCTAGAGGAATGCTTCTGAAAGTGATCAGAAGCGGGTCAAAAGATTGCACAAACCCCTCCCCTCCCCGGTGCTTCACAGAACTGGGCTGGTGCCAGAAGGCATGTGGAATTCTTTAACTGGATGAACTATTGCCTCCTGCCGTGTGTGCTCTGCATCTTGTGGGTGAACTTCCTGAGTGTGGCCAAGCCCCTTTTGTTTGTCAACTGTCTACTAACAAGTCCTTCTACCTACTTCCCACTGTCTTCCCTTGGACCCCAACTAAGTGTGACAGGGGCCGAGAGCAGCCTACTCTAATGGTGGGTTTCAATCCATGGGTGTTGGATAGTCAGGTGAGACATAGGGTAGAGTAGGACTTGGGCCATGAGGTCTGCATTGTACTACCAATTGACTTGCTGGATATCAGTTGCACCATATTACAGTGCTGCATGCCTATGTATGTGCAAGTGTGCTCCATAGGGACCTGCCCCATATCAGTAGCACCTCGTAGCAGTGTTGACTGAATGTGTGTGTGTGGAATTGCTTATATGCATAGCACCTGCTAGTGATTACATTGACCAGCAGTG
This sequence comes from Pleurodeles waltl, assembly GCF_031143425.1. Classification (NCBI taxonomy): domain Eukaryota; kingdom Metazoa; phylum Chordata; class Amphibia; order Caudata; family Salamandridae; genus Pleurodeles; species Pleurodeles waltl. Next base: position 399,456,802 of record NC_090437.1, read on the forward strand.
CTGCTTCACACATTGACTTCTTGCCAACTGGGCAGTACGTTTGGCATTGGTTCTCCCCGTCTAGTCTTGGCCCAAGGTGCTGCTAAGAATGTTATCATTATCAGTGTGTACATATTCCTGATATTGTTGTAATCTTGGGTGCATCCTATAACTGTGTGGTATTGCAATATATTTATTGCCAGGTTTGGCCTGAATCTGACAATGTATCGCACCACATAAGAGTGCTGGGAGGGAATAACATCTAATGTCTCCCAGATGTGCATGCTACTGAAGTCACTATAACGTAGTTGGGTTTAGTAGTGCTAGTAATAATGCTAAGTGTGATTTATGCCCAGACGATCATGCTCTTTATATTGTGTTAATTAACATGTGTATTGAATACAAACTGTGTTTACCTACCACACATGGGAAGTCTCTTTTGTAATTCTCAGTGTATTTATTGTGTGAGAGTGCTGTGCCAATGCTTTACACATTGCCTCTGTGATAAGCCTGACTGCTCAGTGCCAAGCTACCCAAGGGTGAGCATAGGGTATACAGTGAGTGTAATCACCCACCCATGATTGGAGTGGTAGCTTCTGCCTGGCTGGGGCATCACCACAGCTAACCAGGACGTGCTGCCTCCAACAGTCAGGCCATAGAAGGAGTAGGTATAGAAGTTCTCATTTTATCCTTTTTTGAAAAATCAAAGACCAGCACATTCCTATCATTGGCTTGTATCATGATGGTGCCAATACAGTGTAAATGTGGTTAGTGAGTTTCCTAAGTGAGTTTTTGGCCACTGTGCAATTTTAACAGGGTTGGAGAAATGAGGTTTGACTGGAAGGTGTTGCCACAGTCTTCAGAGCTAGCTGAGAGAAGATAAGGTCGAGCTTGGTGATTTTTTCATGCATACTAGTATAAATATCAAAAATGAGGGTTTTGGCTTTGATTCCAAGATCCCATCCTTAATCCTCTTTCTGGAGTCTGATGAAGGATGCAGAATAAAAAAACTCCCGGGTTGAATGCCCCTTTGGTGAAGATCTTATTTGTAGTGGAGGTCTTTGGCTTCCATTAGTGTTGATTGCACATTTCAAATTGTATGGGGGATGGAGTGGAGGACTTCCAGCTTAGAGGGCGGTGTAGGACTACTGGCTACTCACATAGAAGAGAGGTTCATGAAGTGATGCACCATGCAAAGAGCGTGCCTAGGGTGAGCATTGTATGGAACAGACTTAGACTTAGACTTAGACAACTGTGTTGCAGTGCTGGTGTCATATGGTTACATAGCTGTGTCTGTTTGGTAAGATCCATAACTGTGAGGCACTGTGGCAAACGTTGGAAGACACAAGGGTAGAGAAATGCCCGACTGATCGATCAAGGGTCCGTTAACATACTGGGCTCTTTTCACAAGGATACTTTCAACTGTTAAAATATGTTTACAAATACCAAAATCCTGCAAGGAATTCACAAAGAGATTCCTGTGGGTGTAAATGCATTTTCTACTGCAGGCTTCTCAGCTACAACTGCAGAGAAATCAGTACAGTGCTTAATTTGAGCTTGTTGTTTCCGGTGCGGAGCACCAGCATTTATTTTTGAGTCCTGGCGCTTAATTTTCTACCTCAGGCATTTATTGCGAGCAAAAGACACATTTGGGAAAGAAGGAAGAAGAGAAAAACGAAAAAACCTCACTACGGGAGAGAGCAGAAAGCTGCAAGAGTGAGCTGAAGGGGCTGGGAGTGGCTGTAAATCGATTGAAGAGGCCCGAGATGGCTTCAGGATTTCGCTGCCTCAGTATTCCCTGTTTGCACATTTAATTGCAGCAGCAATTAAGAGGAGGGCTTTGAGCACCAGTACATTTTTATTTACAAATTAAGCACTGAATCAGGAGTAGGAAATCCTACTCAGCTGAAGAATAGTGGGCATTTTAAAGAGTGGTTTGCGTTTGAAGCTTGGGAACACCCACAGACATATGCATTTGTGGGCATTCATAAACTTCAATCTGACCTCTTTCCACCTTGAAAATTGTAGATTTTCAACCATCAGGGGATGGAGTAATTCCTCTTCAAGGATGGGAAGAGAAACAGATCCCCAGGTTTGCTTGAAATGTGGAGTAAGAGCTTTCTCCAAGGGATGAATGTTTTCCCATGATGAAGAAGAATCTGTTTTTGCACAAGAACCTGTACTCTTCTTGTGTAGAATTCTATACTATGTAAAACTCTGCACAACAAGAATAGGAAGCCTTGGAACATGTGACATGACATTTCCAAAAGCCTGCCATCGGCACAGCGTTCCAGGAATACTACTAGGAATAATTGTGAATTTTAAGTCTTGGCTGGTACGTTTATATGTTGTTCATAAATAGGCCCCAATATGTTTGTTAATTTTTTATACCTTTATTTTCAACTTCTTCAAACAAATAACAAAGATCCGCTACCTAGGACACAAATGCAGTACGTTATTAAAGTCTCAATATCTTTATATTGCAGCATTTATATTAGCATGTTCACAGCTGTCATCAATACAGTAACATTCTTCTAGGGCAAACAGGGCATATGCAGTCTTGGATGCTGGGGCGACCTTCTTCTATTAGATGAGAATGTGATCAGTGGGTCCCATGGATCATAGGGGGTCGAAGGGATAGGTTGCAGCTTGCTATTCAGTTCACTATTGTTACAATAAATCAGATCTTTATGTCAATCAGTGGCACATGGTCAAGGACATCTACCCCACCTCAGGGCCACTCTGTGCTTGGCCATCATCAGCGCCACTGCTGTAAAGGTGCTACATGCTTTAGGGATGCCCAGTGAGTAGTGTAGAAGTTTAATCAAAAGGTTCAGCTCTATCAGCCTCTCTGTTATGAGAGAAAGACTTCACCAAACACCTCCACCCAGTAGGTGACAGTTGCTGGACAGAGCTATGCTAGGTGAATGAAATCGGGTTCAACTGAACTACACCGCACATATTTCGCGTGTGGACTCTTGAGGGTCATTGGGTGGTGTGGTATACCCTATGAAGGAATTTGTAAGGGATACCTTTGTGTTTATCTTTGCAAGATATCTCCCCACTCTCTGCAGCAGAATTCCCATTGTATAGGCCATAGTGCCATTTCTAGATCCGCTTTCCATCTACCTTTGACTTGTAAGTGGGGCTTGATCAATCATTCTGTGTCTTTGAGTATAAGGTGGACATGAACTGTTTGGGGCTAAGTGTCAACCTGAGGTGAATGGGTTGTGGTAGGTCAGCAGGTTACTGAATAAACGTGTTAAATGTATCTCAAAGTGCCATTGTTATTTTAAAATACAGAAACGTGTCTGGTGGTGATAGCGTTTCTGGAAAAATCATCCAAGGACATGAATGTTGTGTCTCTGAACAGGTCACCAAGTTTAATGAGCTTCAGCACGCGAAGATGCTAACCAGCCTTAGACTCTCTCGTTGGTTAGTGTGCTGGGTTGTCTAAGAGAGCTATGTGTGGAGAGTATGAGTGTCCTAACCCCGTCTATTTGGCTATGTTGTGCCAGGCTTCTATTTTTTGTGTCAATGGGGCGAAAGTGCTAGGCGAGTTTTATGTGGGCATATAGAGACGACCACAGTGGTATCCGTGCTGCGATGTGCCCTTCAACCACAATATGTGGAAATGCTGGTGGGGGCAATAGCAGAAGTGGGCAAGCTGGGCTTCCTTAGTGTAATACTGGAGTTGGAAGACTGAGATCTCCGTGCCGCTTTTTATTACAGTCTGTCAAGTAGTACACAAGTGGAGGAGGTAAGTATGATGTTTATTGCACCACTCCAGAGAAGCGTCCCACTCCTGGATCAGCAGGGAACAACTGCCGGACCGAGAGTGGAACGTTACATACATACACATCATAACAATGCACGCGTTGCCATGAACACAAAGTGGCAACCACGCGCGCACGACATAACACATCTCCCTTTTCTTAATAACCAAAATATATAAACATTCAAATAAGAACAAAAAATAAATAAAAATAATGAAGTCTAAAGAACATTCAAAGAAAATAATGCAGATCTAATTTACATAGTCATCAAGCCATTTTGGTTTACATCTATTCCTTTTACATTTGGTAACATAGTTATCATCAAGTATATTTGAAGATGAAGACTTAGTTCCGGACTCTTTGAATAACATGTTACTGTTCAAGGAATTATTCTCCTCATGTCTATGAGGCTCGAAATCTAGGTCATTTTGTTCTACTACTAAATCTTGAGCCTCATGACCCCCACTCTCCTCATTGCTATTTGACCTACTCCGTTCAATTACTGGGTCAAAGTCCAGAAAAGTCCCACGCTCACCTTGGCTATTAGTAGGATACACCCACTCATTACCTTTTAATATGGCAATGCGTCTGAAATTCCAGACTCTACCATCAGATAGCCTGACCGCATTTCTTAACACTTCAATTACCCTGAAAGGTTTGGAATATTGACTTTCTCCCTTCCTGACCTTCCAAGGTTTCTTAGTTTTAACTAGCATCCCTACCTTTACACTATGGGTGTGCTTGTTACTACAATTTTGCTCAAATTTTGTTTGATAACGCTCATGGGTGTTACTTAATTTGTTTCTTACAACATCTAAGTCCATGGTAACTACAGGATCCTCAAACAACCAAGAAGGATTAACCTTAGTTCTAGCAATTCTCCCTCTCATAATCTCGAAGGGAGTACATCCAGTCATTTCATTTAACGTAATACGATACATCCACACTGTTTTAAGGACTTGTAATTCCCAGTTCTCATCCGCTATACCTTCAGATTGAATTGCCCCTTTAAGTACTCTGTTAAATCGTTCGATAAAACCATTGCCACTGGGATTGTATAAAGAGGTAGTACAATGTCTAATTCCAACTCTACTGAAATATTCCTTAGCTTTTTTTGATGTAAATTGTACTCCATTGTCTGTGATAATCCTGGAGGGAATACCTTCATCAGTAAAAATCCTGTTTAAAAATTTTAGAACAGCATCAGAGTCTACCCCATTTACAATTTCAACAACCGGCCATTTTGAAAAAACATCTATAGCTGCGATGATATATTTACTATTAATGCCAATGGGACCCATAATATCCAATGCAATGACTTCCCAAGGATTCTTGGGGTTACAAGAAAAGTACTCATTGGGTTTCAAAGTTTTTAGAGATTTGTCGGCATTGGCACATTTTACACAATCTCTAACACACCTTTCAATGAAGATATCGTAACCAGGCCACCAAAAGAATCTTTTAACAGATTGTTTGGTTCTAACGATGCCTCCATGACCCTCATGGCATTGTAAAGTAATATATTTCCTAAGGTTAGTCGGTGGAATAGCTCTATCACCCCTCCATAGTATACTTTTGAAGTGAGACAATTCGTTCCTAACTTCCCCAAAATTCCTCAAATTAGGGCTCAGATCTTTCTTCTCTGGCCATCCCTCAACCATGTACTTCAAAACTTCTTGAATTATAGCATCCTTGGAATACTCCTCAATCCACGACTGTTGGTTGATAAAAGGAATATCTTCATCGTGTAACCAGGCAATATGGTAGTCATCCCACTCAGATTCAGTTTCATGTTTACCACTTAAAGGCATTCTGGAAAGGAAATCAGCTGACACATTATCCTTACCAGGAACATAAGTTACATTGTAAAGAAAATCTTGAAGTCTCATGGATAATCTGGCAATACGTGCCGAAGCCTTGGCCATCCCTTTAGTGGTGAGTAATTTAACCAAAGGTTTGTGATCACTACGAATTTCACAATGTTTGCCCCAGACAAATGCTCTAAAATGCTCCAAAGCCCACACACACGCCAATGTTTCTCTTTCTATCACAGAATATTTAACTTCTGCGTCAGTCAGAGACCTAGAAGCATAGGCAATTAAATTTTCACTGCCATCACTCTTTCTCTGAGACAATATTGCACCTAAACCTTTCGAGCTGGCATCGGTGGTAACAATGCTGGGCAAATTGGGATCAAAACCTGACAGAGGAACAGCATTAGCAATAGCTGTTTTAATGTTTCTGAATTCATAATCACACTCCTTACACCAATTAAATTTGCTACCGTTCTTGAGTAACTGTCTTATGTGGAATGTTTTGCAGGAAAAATTCATAATGTATTTGGAGTAAAACTCTGTGAGACCAAGAAAAGACTTTACATCATCTTTACAACTGGGTTCCGGTGCTAAACGTATTGCATCAATTAAATCAGGTTTGGGCCTAATTCCCTCCTCACTCAACACGTGACCCAAATACGTAACACTCCTGACAGCAAATTTGCACTTTGAAAATTTGACTGTCAAACCTCTTTCATTTAGGATACTTAATACATGATCCAACAAGTGATCATGTTCGATTTTATCTCTGCCATGGATTAGGATGTCATCTTGAAAGCAATGTACGTTGGCCATGTTACCAAATAATGAATGCATGAGTCTCTGAAAAACAGCAGCAGCAGAGGCCAAACCAAAAGGCATCCTCTTGTATTGGAAACATCCAAAAGGAGTAATGAATGCTGTATAGTTTTTTGAATCTTGGTGTAACACAATCTGATGGTAAGCGGCCGAAAGATCAATGGTGGAAAACAGTTTTGCGTCTTTAATTGTGGAAAGCATTTCTGAAATGTGTGGTAAAGGAAACTGGTCAACAAGAATGTTGTCATTAAGATGACGTAAATCAATACACAATCTAATTTTGCCATCCGAACGTCTAGCAACCACAATGGGAGAAACCCACTCAGAAGATTCAATATTTTCTATAATGTCTGCACTCACTAAAGCATTTAATTCCTTCTCAACTTCACATCTAACAGTTAAGGGTATGTTCCTTGCTTTGAAAATCTTGGGTGAAGCATTATCCTTGAGCACAATTTTGTGTACAAAATCAGTTAACTTGCCAATACTATCATTAAAGACTTTAGGGATTTTTTTTTTAAGGAAACTAGATCCAGATTCGCACACATCGACTACCATCACTGGTTCAGGATTATTGGGATCCAATATGATATCTAAACTGCCTTGATCTTGCCAACCTAAAATTGCAGGACCTCTCTTCGCAACATACAATTTGCATAAACTAGATCTATCCTTGAATTCAAACAAACAAATGGTAAATCCCACTAAATCAATTTTCTCACCCGAAAATCCTTCAGGAACGATATCAGGAAGGACCAGAATATCCCCTAATTTCTTTTGAAATTTATCAAACCACAACTGTTCATTAATAATAGTGTAAGGTGAGCCAGAATCTACATACATTTGAACTTCAATTCCACCAATAGTCATCATGCAAATAGGTTTCTTCCTGACTTTCACAGAATCAACATTTAGGACTGATTTGTCATTACTTCTGATGTTTAGAACAAACTTATTGTCATCATTTTTTTCCCATGGTAAAGTATCATCACACTCTTTCTCTACAAATTTGACTTCATTGAAAAGTTTCTTCCTACACACCTTAGAAAAATGTCCAACCACCCTGCATGAAGAACATTTCTGTTTTAATGCAGGACACGATTTGTTATTTGCTAAATGTGAGCTGCTGTCACAACGGAAACATTTAAGGTGTTCACTAGAAGTGCCCTTAACTACTTCTGTTTTTTTGCATGTATTCTGCCCTCGAATTTTAGAATGAACTTTATTTACACTCTCATCCAACTTAGATTCTTTGAGTATGACTTTAGCACTCCTAGAAGACATTTCAGCTTTCCTGACAATGTCAAGAATTTGTTGTAAGCTAGCATCTCCATTAACCCACAACCTGTCTTGAACAGAAGAATCATTAACGTGCATAACAATTTGATCTCTGATTAATTCTTCTTGTAACTGTCCAAAATTGCAATCTAACGATAACGTTCTAAGAGCAGCAAGATAATCATCAATAGTCTCATCAATTTCTTGTTTTCTGTGGAAAAATTTGTATCTTAGAATACCAATACATACTTTAGGGGAAAAATAATGGTCAAAAACACTGATAGCACTATCAAATGCATTTTGATCCCCTTCTCCACCCCCAGCTTTAGTTGCTTGGTTGTATGCCTTTAAACCTTCTGGGCCAACACAATGCAAGAAAATCCTTTTCTTTTGTTGGGGAGGCATGTCACCTTGGATATCAATAGTATCAATGTAATTGAGAAAGAATGCTTTCCATTCTGGCCACTTCATGCAGGGAGCGCCACCTGCAGGCCAGAACGATTGTGGAGGAGGAAGAGAAAAACTCTGGGCATACATATTGCTAATGCGTGCTACGAAGGTTGATCAGATAAGTTAAGTGAAGTAGCAATGACTACAATGGCACAGCGCGTGCACGCAGCAGAGTCAAGGTGTTTCTCCGTAGTTAATCGTCCTGCTGTGACTGGTTGAACTGCTTCAGAGCGAAAGCATTAAATGGACGTAATAAATGTGGCGTAAAAAAAAACCAGATGATAGAGAAAAAAAAATAATAATAAATCCCACGAGATTGTAGTAGCACGAAGGAAGAGTTCAATGAAAAGCACAGGACGTCCAACGACGGCATTCAGTTGACAGGTATCCACTGTTGCATCCACCGTTGCTAAATGATGTGCAACAAGGGCACAAGTCACAAGGTATCCAAACAACGGGAAACACGCAATGAAAACTTCCAACAGCGGCAAATTCGCGCTATAGAGTGCGAGCCATAAGTCTCTAAAAAAAAACAAATAAAAGGAAAAAAATGCCGCTAAACTTACGGCACAGTAAAATTGAAGAGAAGGAGCCGTCAGCAGGAACAACGATGAAGGAGTGATGGAAAAGAAATCCAGGAGGAAGAAAAAAAACAAAAACAGAAGACACTGTAAAAAAAAACACTGGAGGAGAACGAAGAGAAAACCTGGAATGCGGGTTCGGGGAGTGGTGCAGCTCGTCGCCACTTGTCAAGTAGTACACAAGTGGAGGAGGTAAGTATGATGTTTATTGCACCACTCCAGAGAAGCGTCCCACTCCTGGATCAGCAGGGAACAACTGCCGGACCGAGAGTGGAACGTTACATACATACACATCATAACAATGCACGCGTTGCCATGAACACAAAGTGGCAACCACGCGCGCACGACATAACACAGTCTGATTAATGTATTACATGTCACTCTGCGGTGTTTCCCAACCCACATGAATTTGATAAGGTGAGATTTTAATGGACTGAAGAAACAATGCATCGGAAAGATGAGTATATTTACAAACAAGCAGCAAAATATTGGCAGAAGTACAATTTTTAGGTCAGGCGTAAGCAAAGACCTTTTGATTTTACTAAAATAATAAATATCCTATACTTAAAGGGGCTTTTCAACCACTTCTCTTCATCCATTTGACTGTTGCCTCCAACATATTTTGTTTCTGCCCATTACAGAATACCATATAGGGAAAAATGCCAGCCTACTTAAGACTGTGGTTAAGGGTACTTTGAGTGGCTGCATTTTGCTCTTTCAAAAGGTCGACATTCACACATGATAAAGTTCTCTTTAGTGCCAGTGTTGTTTGATGTGATAGTAGGACCCATTTGAAGTGAGCCCAGGGAACATTCCAGCTTTATCGGTTTCTGTCTTCTTCCAAAGCTGCTGAAAATTTTCTTTGAAGTGGACTGCTCCTATTTTGCAGTCTACCATATTGTATTCCTCTATTCAGTAAACAGGAAGAAAAGCAAACCTGATTGCCTTTCATTTGCAGCACGGTTGTAACAGGTTCATTTAAACATATATGAGGTGGTGTAATTTGGGTTTTAGCATCTAATATTTATACTGTGAACCTTCTTTCTTTCATTCTTTTTTGAGATCTCCCTCTTTCCTTCCTTCCTTTTTCTTTTTTTGAGTTCTCCCTCCTCCCTTCCTTTGTTTTTCTATTTTGAGGTCTCCCTCTTTCCTTCCCCGCTTCCTTCCATTTTTCTTTTTTGAGTTCCCCCTCTTTCCTACCTTCCTTTTTCTTTTCTGAGTTCTTCCTTTTCCTCCCTTCCTTCCTTTTACTTTTTAGAGTAATCCCTCCTTCCTCCCTTCCTTCCCTTTCATTTTTTGAGTTCTCCCTCTTTCCTTCCTTTTTCTTTCTTTGAGTTCTCCCCTTTCCTTTCTTTCTTCCTTTCTCTTTTTTGAGTTCTCCTTCCTTCCATCCTTTCTTCCTCTTTCCCACCCGCCTTCTTTCCTTCCTTTTCTTTCTTCCTTTCTCTTTTTTGAGTTCCCCTTCCTTCCGGCCTTTCTTCCTTTTTCCCCACTTGCCTTCTTTCCTTCCTTTTTCTGTTTTGAGATCTCTTTCCTTCCTTCCTTCCTTTCTTCCTTCCTACCTACCTTTCTTCCTTAATTCTCCTTTTTTGAGTTCCACCTCTTTTTCAAGTTCTCCTTTTTTCTTTCCTTCCTTTTTCTTTTTTAAGTAATCATTCTTTCCTTCCTTTTTTATTTTTTTGGTTCTACCTCTTCCCTGCCTTCCTTTTTCTTACTTGAGTTCTCCCTCTATCCTTACTTCCTTTCTTCTGGTTTGAGTTCTCCCTCTTTCCTTCCTTTTTCCTTTTTGAGTTCTCCCTCTTTCCTTCCTTTTTCTTTTTGAGTTCTCCTTCCATCCTTACTTTTTGTTTTTTGAATTTTCCTTCCTTCTTTTTTCATTTTGGGTTTCCCCTCTTTCTTTTCTCAAATTTTTTAGATCTTCCCCTTTCCTCCCTTCCTTCATGTTTGTTTTTTGAGATATCCTTCTTTTCTTCTTTCTTCCTTTTTTGAAATCTCCCTTTCTTTCCTTTCTTTCTTCATTTCTCTTTTTTGAGTTTTTCATCTTTCCTTCCTTCCTTCCTCTTTCTTTTTTGTTATTTCTTTTCCTTCCTTCCTTTTTTCTTTTTTGAGTTTTCCTTCTTTCCTTTTTCTTGTTTGAGTTCTCCCTTTTTCTTCATTTCTTTCTTTTCTCTTTTTGAGCTCTCTCTCTCTTTCATTCTTTCATTCATTTTGTTTTGAGTTCCAACTCCCTCTTTTTTCCTTTCTTTCTTTATTTCTTTCTTTCCTTCATCCCTTCCTTCCGCTTTTTTTGAGTTCTCTCTCCTTCCTTCCTTTTTCTTTTGTAAATTATCCCTCTTTCCTTCCTTCATTCCTTTGTCTTTTTTGATTCCTCCCTCATTCATTCCTTCCTTCCTTTTTCTTGTTTGAGTGTTTACTTTTTCCTTGCTTCCTTTTTTTGAATTCTCTCTTTTTCATCCTTTCTTTTATTATTCTTTTTTGAGTTCTCCCTTTGCCCTTCATTCCTTTTTTGAGGTCTTTCTCTTTCCTTTCTTTCTTCCTTTTTCTTTTATGAGTTCTCCTACTTTTCTTTGTTCATTTTTTTATTTTTGAGTTCTCCTTCTTTCCTTCTTTCCTTTTTCTTTTTTGAGCTCTACCTGTTTCTTTGCTTCCTTCCTTTTTCTTTTTTGAGTTCTCCCTCTTTCCTTCCCTTCCTGCCTTTTTCTTTTTTGAGTTCTCTCTCTTTCCTTCCTTTCTAATTTTCCTTTTTTGAATTCTTCCTCTTTCCTTCATTCCTTCTTCTTTTTTGAGATCTGCCACTATTCTTCCTTCTTTTCTTCTTATATCCTTTTTGAGTTCCCCTTCTTTCCTAAGTTCTTCTTTTTTTTAGTGCTCCCTTTTTCCTTCAAAAAGTGGCGTTACTCCTCCTTGTAAATATGGAGCAATGCTTAGGGCCACCGGGGCGACATGAAAAGTGACGCTCCATTGGCACTAGGGGCTCTTAAATATGCCCCTATATGTTTTAGATGCGTCTGATATCCCTGTGCCAGTTTCCACCTCAGGTTTGATGTAGTGTACCATAAAGAATACCATGTACAAGTTGTGCACTGTTAATCTCCTGGGAATGAAGCCTGAGTGCTCTGCAAGGATAATAGCTGACAAGAGTGGGGGCAGCCTGTCCGCTGGTAATTTTGTAAGTATTTTGCAATCTGTGTTAATGAATGACAAGGGACGGAATGAGCAACAACTGCTTGGGTGCTTGTCTAGATTTCACAGACTAATGAGCTGTGCTTCATGCATAGACGGAGAGAGGCAGCTTTCATCAAAAGCCTCTTGGTGTGTTTAGTAGGAGTGGGGTGATGGTGATGGCATATTCCTCATAATACTGCATTGTTAACCCATCACTAATGTGGGTGTTACTGCCTTACATGGATTTTATAGCGTTTATAATTTTCTGCTGTGCCTAGATCGCCTGATCGGAGTCTGTCAGCCATCAGGGCCAATGTTTCATCCTGTGTGCCTGTGTCTTCTTTCGTGGCTGGACTAGTTGTTCTATATAATTGTGTGTGAAAGCCAGTAAATGCTTGGAATATTTTTGCCTTTCCAGTGATTCTTTCTCCAGCTGGTGCTTGTCGTTTGATTACCTCAGTAGAAGCTGATGGCCTATGAATCGTTCCTGCCAATGACTTGTCAGGGCTTTTGCCTTCGTCATATCATTGGGCTTCATAGTACATACTCATGTAATGTATCTCTCTATCTGGTTCTTCTGACTAGGTGCAGAGTTTATGGAACAGGCCCTTGTTCTGTTGTTCACATGAGTCTGTTATCAATTTGCTGTCTATGTCTCGTATTTCCTTTTCTAGATTGGGTCAATTTAATCCAAATTACCCTCAGTAATTCCACATTATCCCCTATGGTTATTTTCCTGATATACACTTGAATGCTTCTGATAAACCTCCTGTGCTACCTACAGAAACAGTGTTAATTTCTAAATATTCAGTAACTCAGTGATTAGTTACTTGTGGAAGGGAGGTATCCAGTAATGGCTCCAAAGGGAATTTCCAGACTCTATGCGGTGCGTAGCTAACCTGTATCATTAGTGTAATCAGTACAGGGGATGGTCTGACATCCTTGGAGTGGTAGTCCCTCAAACATTTGGGCTTCACCTCTACTACTTGCAGAATTTGTTTTTGTTTACTTTAGGACTTTACCATTGCAAACCAGTGCTAAAGTGCTTGTGTTCTCTCCTTCAAACATGGCAACATTGGTCTACAGCAAATTGGCAAATTCAATTGACTTCTAAGCTGCTTTTAATAGATACTACATATAACTAGGGAACTCATTGTGTCACCCACTAAAGTAGCACTTTCAAACATGTCTCACTCCTGCCACTGCAGCTTGTAGTGCAGTTTTAAACTACCATTTCAACTTGGAAAAATAAACATTTTTGCAGACCTAACCCTTTTTTTCCGTACTTATAAGTCACCCCTAAGGTTGGTCCAAAATGTTCAGAGGGCAGGTTGCATTGTATTTAAAAAGTATTACAGATGTGTTTAAGTTTTGAATGTCATGAATGTGTAAAACTCCTCAAGTCAGTTTTCACTGTTTCTTCCATGTCTTTCATTGCTCAAAAGTAACAATGTTCAAAGTTTGATACTGATATTGTAGGCACCCTGACCTATGAGCCAAGTCAATTGAAATGCTGGCTTATTTTCAACATTTGTGGTGTTGTTTCATTTTCTCTATCTGTTTGTTCCTTCGTCTAGGAAAACATCATGTTCTTAGCCTTGCATTTTGTGCTTTCCTCAAGGCTGCAGTCAGATAAGGTTACCGGCAAAAGTGGTACGTTGTGTCTCCAACATTCACAGAAACATACCCATCCTTACGTGGGGGCATTTTTCCTAGAACACCCATTGTTTTGTTATAAAAACACTTCTCTGTTCCATACATGTTAGAGTGATTCCAGCCAGATGACCACGACTGTGTGCTGATTGCTGATTGCCTTCGCTACAGCTGCTTGCTTAGACTACTGAATCCCTGGTCTATATGGGGATGGTGTCTCTCTAGACTACAGGCTTCCTTGTTTAGGTATGAGGGATGGTGTCTTCCCAGGGGGTAAACCTGAAGGGCTTATTAGGGCTTAACATGCTGTGCTCTAACATAGCCGAAGCAGGAAAGGTGTATATCACTCTTATTGACAGTATGGTGGGACTGTATTTGTGTTTTACACTGAATCCCTGGCCTATATGGGGATGGTGTCTCTCTAGACTGCAGGCTTCCTTGCTTAGGTATGAGGGATGGTGTCTTCCCAGGGGGTAGACCTGAAGGGCTTATTAGGGCTTAACATGCTGTGCTCAAACATAGCCTAAGCAGGAAAGGTATGTATCACTTTTATTGACAGTATGGCAGGACTGTATTTGTGTTTTACACTGCTTGTCACCTTTTTGCTTTTAGTGTGTTTTATCATCCTAGTTATTGCAATACATGCCAATTTATCTAAGATGCAGTTACTTCAATAAACCCTTATTACTCTATATTCTGCCTCTGTTGTCTTTGCCTGTGTGAGACTAATGTAACTGGGAGAAACAGGTGAGATCTATTTGACCACGATTCCCCTTAGGAGACTTTCTTGTCATGCGCCCAGTTGCCACAATCAACCCTGCTCTTGGGCAGAGATGAAATGCTAGTGGCTAGCTGGAAAACCCGGATTAGGATGAGAGGTGTCACATGGTGTGGAATTCTGCTTAGTACCCCACAATCTATTCGATTCTGTTATCCAAATACAGTAGCGTCATTAGGATAATGAGAACCTATGCGACATGGTGCCCAACGCTCGGTCAGGCACTAATTTTTGCATCCTCCTAAGTATCTCAGTCTCACTAAAGCCTGAAGACACCTCCATACTATATGCAGAAACGTCTGCGGTATTGCGGATTTCCTCATCAGCTAAGTAGGTGGTACCTATCTAACACTGTAGGTTGTTCAAGCTTGAACCTTAAAAGGATCAAACCCCACTTGGTGTCCATATCTCTGAATAAACACCTTTACCATTAACATGGCGAACCCGCAGCTGGTAGCATTTACAGTAAACATGCGACCGCCCTTACTGTAAATTTATTGGCAAATGGCTTAACGGCCCAGGAAGTCAAGTTACATTTGTTGTTGAGGCTCATCCAGCCTACAGAACAGAAACATTTTATTCTTGGGTCACTTTTTGCCAGCAGTTGATGGGAACACAAACACTTTTCATTACTGTACACCTGCAAACATACCTGCACAATACAGACCTTATGTATATTTAGAAATGCCGTCATCTTATCAAGACCATAATAATTGGCTTGTTGGCGCCCTACCACATACAATACTACATGTTAGGTTAGGTCCTCTGAGAAATGAAGGCCCGACCTGGCCTTTCTTGGCCACTTATGCACTGCACCCTGATACAGCAACTTTAGCAGTAGCTGAGGTTCGCAGTTTATATACAGAGCTCACTGAAATATACAGACTGTTAGTACAGTTTGTAATGCAAACATTAAATACAAACCCAGCACGGGCTGCCCCAGTGCAACCACATGCAGTTACACGAGGGATCAACCCTGCAACTGTACATTAGATCTTGGGTAAAGTACCCGCCAAGCGGGAGCAAATCCCGTTTTGGTTAGCTCAAAAAATAAATGAGCTGGAAGCAGTTTTTCCTCATATGGGTAATCAGAATAAGCACTGAATCCTCACTATGTGCTTGCCATTTGGGGTGGTTCCCTCAGTAGATAATTGCAACACATGGGGCACAGTATTTGCCACTCTCTATACTACCGCACATGGTACACCAACACTTGCCAATATTCCAGAAGTGTTAAAACAAATTCAAGATGAATCCGGGGCTGCCCCACACCTGGATTTGGGGATGCAACTAATTGGCAATTTTGCCACTGTGCCTTCAATAATATTAAATAACCTTAAAAGGGAAGCAGTTGCATTCTCAGTGCACATGCCATTGATTGGGCAGTGGTGCAGGCACCTGCGTTATACTGCAACCACGTAGGGTGGGATAAAGATTCCCCCATCATGTAATACCAATTAAATACCAACCTCAACCCCAATATCCAAAAAAAGCATGAAGCTAAAGCACCCGTCTTTATTAGGCTTTTTAAATTTTGGCACAACATACATTTAAGACTATGCATAACACATTACACCATGATATGACTTGATACATACTGACTTTACCAGACAATACTGAATGGTCAAACACACACGCATTCCCAGACTATTACTGTAGGAGGCTGGCCTGGTGTTTGTCTGGGTACCTATGGTACTTACACCTTATACCAAGTCCAGTTATCCCTTATTGTAGTGTAGTCAGTTTCTAAAAGCCAGGCTCCTAGAGGTAGCTGTGGATGAGCAGCCAAGGCTTACCGAGGAGACATGGAAAGCTCATGCAATACCATTGTTATCACACAGTACTCACACGCATGAAATAAATCACTCAGTGTTACAAAAATAAAGGTACTTTATTTTGGTGACACAAATACCAAAAATACCATAGAGACTATACTTCCGTAGGAGGTAAGTAATACACAAATTATATACACTAGTATGCAGAAATAGGCATAAAAACAGTTAGAAAACAGAGCAATTAGTAAAAATCACAATAGTTAGAAATGGGCCTCAGCTCCTGGGGGAGCACAAACCATAATCTAAGAAAGTGGAATGCGAAGGTTGTTCCCCCACATAGGCAATGTAGTATGTAAAGGGGAGCTGGGAGTACTAGAAACATCCAAAGGTAAGTACCACAGCCCACCCCGGTGCCCAGGAAAACAGGAGTAAATCACAGTAAGTTTCTCAGAACACACAGAGAAGTAAATAAGAATAATGCAAGACCCAGAGGAGACTGCAAGACACCAACAGTGGATTCCTGGACAAGAGGACCTGTGGAAGAAGGGGACAAAGTCCAAGAAGCACAGAAGAGTCCAGGAAGAACAGGAGCCCCTGCTAACC
The DNA here is from genome assembly GCF_031143425.1 of Pleurodeles waltl. Taxonomy (NCBI): domain Eukaryota; kingdom Metazoa; phylum Chordata; class Amphibia; order Caudata; family Salamandridae; genus Pleurodeles; species Pleurodeles waltl. Next base: position 399,473,473 of record NC_090437.1, read on the forward strand.
TGGATGAAGGTGCAAAAGATAAACCACCGGTGAAGATGAAAAGTCAGCACTGCACCCAAGAAGACAGAGTCGGGTTTCTGGGGGGTGCAAACAGTGTCCCACGCCGGATGGAAGATTGTAGTTGGGTTTGCGTCATCGGAGTCCGCTAACAAGCCTTGGCACATGCAAAGCTCGTGGTTAATGGAAAAGGGCGCTGCCGGGGACCAGGAAGGATCAGGTGCACTCTACCCAGGAAGGAGAGTCAGAGGGGGCCCTCAGTGACACAGAGAGCCCACAGAAGACCAGGCAGTGCACGCAGGAGTCTCACAGGATGGGGACAAGAAAGTTGCATAACAGGCCCACGCAGCACTTCGACAAAGGCTCACATGCTGCCGGAGAACCACTCAGGCAGCTGTGTGTTGCAGGATATGGTGCTGGGGGCCGGAGCTTCAAAATGCATGAAGATTTTAGAGGAAGGATGCCAACAAGCCTTGGCAGCTGCAAAGGACATGGTGCACAGATGTACTGTCTTCCGTGGGGAGGCAAGCTCTTACCTCCACCAAAGTTGGACAGAGAGGGCTGTTGGGACCACTTCAGTCCACCACTCGTCATGCAGGATCAATGCAGTTCAGCAGGAGAGGGGATCCACGCAGCCGATTGTCATCGCAGTTGGTGCCTGCAGAAGCAGGGGAGTGACTCCTTCACCCCAAGGGAGATTCCTCTGCTCTTCTGATGCAGACTGAAGATGGGCTGTCCTCAGAGGATGCATGACCAGTGAACTGTTGCAGTCGCTGGCAGGATCCGAAGATAGAATGTTGCAGGATATGTCTTGCTTCTTTGTTGCAGCTTGTAGGTTCCTAGAGGGTCCAGATGCAGTTTCGTCAGTCAGAAGTCGAAGTGGAGGATGCAGAGGATTCATGCTGGAGTCTTGCAAACTGAATCAGAGGAACCACCCAAAGGAGAGACCCTAAATAGCCTTGAAAGGTGGATTGGTCACCTAACCAGGTAAGCACCTATCAGGGGAGGGCTCTGACGTCACCTGCTGGCACTGGCCACTCAGATGCACCCAGAGGTCCCTGCCAATCTTGAATCCAAGATGGTAAAACCCAGGGACCCTCTGGAGGAGCTCTGAGCACCACCCCTGGGGTGGTGATGGGCAGGGGAGTGGTCACTCCTCTTTCATTTGTCCAGTTTCTTGCCAGAGCAGGGACTGGGGTCCCTGAACCAGTGTAGACTGGTTTATGCAAGGAGGGCACCAAATGTGGCCTTCAAAGCATTTCCAGCAGCCTGTGGAGGCTACCCCTCACAAGCCTGTAACACTTATTTCCAAAGGGAGAGGGTGTAACACCCCTCTCCAAAAGGAAATCCTTTGCTTCTCAAGCAACAGGAGGGCAGAAATCTGTCTGGGAAGTGGCCGCAGCTTGGGCTGCCTGGAAGCCCTCAGAAGGCTGAAATGGCAATACAGGGGTCCTCTAAGGAGCCCACAGAGTGCATGGAATCATACAACCAAAGCTTGCAAAAGCCTTGGGGAATGATTCCAACATGGTTGAGACCAAACCTATGTTCCGAGTTACCATTATGTAGCTGGACATAGGTTGTGACCTATGTCCAGTACACGCGTAAAATGGTATCCACACACTCAGTCTGGGAAAATGGGCCTGGAGTTCATGGAGGCACCTCTGCTAGTACAGGGGTGCCCTCACAAACAGGTACTTTGCACTCTGCCCTCTGGGATAAAAGGCCTGCCATAGGGGTGACTTATGAGTGACCTGGTGTATTGAAAATGGCTTTGAAAGGGTGCTTGCATCTTTTCACTCAGGCTGCAATGGCAGTCCTGCAGAAGCCTTTGCATGGGCTCCCTATGGGTGGCAAAATATATGCTGCAGCCCATAGGGATCCCCCTGGAACCCCAATGCCCTCAGTACCTAGGTACCATATACTAGGGACTTATAAGTGGGTACCAGTATGCCAATTGTTGGTAAAATACCAAGTTTTGGGAGAGAGACCATAATCACTGGGGTCCTGGTTAGCAGGATCCCAGTGAACACAGTCAGGCACACTGACATCAGGCAGAAAAAGGGGGTAACCATGCCAAGAACGAGGGTACTTTCCTACAATTACAGCAAGACATGCTTGCAGCAAAATACCTACATACAAGGGAAAACAAAAAATAGCTGGTCATCAGAATAATTGCTGGTACATTGGTTTCACCTATGTAACATTCAGTGAGGGTGAGACCACCCCAATAGCATACAAATCACATTTGTACTCTACAGCAGAACAATGCTTTGCTCCCATCGAGAACATTCTCACTGCGGTTCAGATGGCTGTCATCAAAGAGGGACCTCTGGCCCAGTGGAAACATATCATTATTGTATCCTCCATCCCAGCCCTTGAGGCTGTGACCAAAGCTAAAGTTCCTAACGCTTAAGCATTACATCCATGTTGGATTCAATGGGCAATGTTTCTGACGGCCACTGATGTTGACTATATTTTTGGCTCAAAATTACAAACTCAAGAATTTTTGCAATACAAACTCAAATACCTGGTTCTAGCACAAACACATTGCCTATTGAACAATAGCAAATAATTATGTACACTGATGGTTCAGCCCAACCACCAATAGACACAGAACAGCAATACTCCGACACTTATGCAGTCGTGAGTGGATACATGAAAGGTGGCACATTTCATTCACAACACACTTAAACGCAAACATTAGGGAACTGCACCGCACAACTAGCAGAGCAGAAATTTAAACCATCTCTAATTGGGTTGCTTCAACAACATGTAAATTGATGGCACCGGAACATACAGATCCTGAACAGCTGTTGCTGATTGTCTGTGATTCATACTATTGTGTCCAGTCCTTCAGTGAATGTTCAGCATTACTGGCTCCAGAATGGGTTCATAAATTCAAAAGTAAACACCATTAAACACAGACTTCTGTGGGGGAAAGTAGCGGATCTGAAGGAAATGCTACCCAATGTCCATGTTGTACATAAAGAAGGACATCAGCGTGTTGGAATATACATGGCAGGTATCACCTTGGCTGATGAAGCAGCCAAATTAGCAGTAGCCACGGCTTCTGTTGCTGCAGAAACTCATTCTAGAGCGAACTTGGATGATGAAACACTGGCTGCTGTGAAAGCTTACCTGCAAAATAATCCTACCGCATACCATGCCTCAATACAGCCTTAGTAGTTATAGGAGGGGTGGGTAATCGTGTGATTCCCAATAAAGACCAAAGACTAGAATTGATCAAAGCAGTGCATGAAGGAGTTGCTTCTTCCCATGCTGGTGTGGCAGTTACAATATCATTATTACAAGCACATTACTGGTGGCCAGGTCTCTACAAACAGACCATGCAGCATGTCCTTTGTTGTGACATCTGCTAGCAAATATAAGAATCTTCCATCAAACGCCCACCACAGACACCTCTCCTAATATCCAGTAGACCATTACAATGTGTGTACTTGGACCATTGTGATCACCTGACACCTGATAGTGCATACAAATACATCTTAGTCGCTGTTGACTCATGCTTCAGATTTCTATGGGTCTGGTCACAACGCTCAGCTGACGCTCAAACTGTTATTAAAGATTTGCAAGTCTTTATCGTCCCATATGCTTTTGCGGCTTTCCACTCAGACCAGAGCCCTGCTTTTGCCTCAAGGGCTGTGAGGAACACCATGGCTTCATTAGGGGTTAAACAGCATTACTCGTCTCCATTTTGTCCTGCGTGAAATAGTGTTGTGGAGTGATGAAACCGAGGTTTAAAGCAATCCAGCGAGCCAGAGTATTAGGCATGGGTCATAGTTGGCTTACACACCTGTATGGAATACACCTGTATGGAGTCTAATAATCTGCCCTCAAGGTCCCAGGGTGGCGTGCTTCATACAAATGCCTGTTCGGAATACAAATGTATGTTTCAGACCTTGATGGTCCTGGCGTGGAGGGGGCAGATACACCTTTTGACATAAATGAACGTGTCACTGTCTTGGAGGACTAACAACTGTTCCGTGACAACAACGCATCTGCAAGTACAGCCTCCTTGGGAATAATGGATGTACCAATAACATCCACCGGCTGGATTCCAAAATTTGGGGATCTAGTGCATGAAAAGATTGCTGTGAAAAAGGAGTTTGGCCCTTCCTATCATGCACCGGTTCCAGTCCTGGGAATACACGCTACCATAACTGTCATACTACCACGCTGCCTGGTTCTATAGAAATTGCTTTGCCTCCATCAACAATGTCAAGCTACACCATATGGCCGATCCTGCACAGAAGACCTGGGGGACTCCTGGGAAGAACCCGATTCTCTCTCACTACAGACCAGAATGTTCCTCTACAGGTTTTAAGCAGCAATGCTGATACCTCTCCGATGTTGGGGAGGGTGGAAAATTAGCTTTCATTGGGTCCACTGATTTCAACTACCACAAATAACACCGATATATTTGATCAATTCTATTCAAATCCTATACAAACAGATCACACAGTCCACCATGAACCACCAAGGGAGACTCCTGCAAGTTCTCCTCTTTCGAACATGGCTCCAGTCGTTGCACAAACTGGTTCTGGATATTTTGCCGACATCAATGACACTTTCACTGACTCATCTGCCTCTACTGCAACAGAACTGTCAAGAGCATGTAAGCTGATAATTTGGCTCAAAATTAACTATTTAATTCTTCCATGGAATTATCTATGGCTTTTATTAACTGTACTTTCCTTTGTCCTGTGGATTGGGTTTGCCATTGTTTTCTTCATAATAATACATGGTCATTGCCTTCCTGAACTCTGTACAGTTGAACAGGTGGATGAGGTCCTAACACCACATATTTTTTCTCACAAAGTCCGCAGAGACCTGTCCCTAGTGAACATTTCCGCTATACCAATTCCTGATTGTTTGGAATAAAGTATCATTTGACATATGTGGCCCGACGGAGATCATTCACATTCCATATGTATTCAAACTTTCCATGAATGATGTAATTGCGCCCGGAGTAGTTCCTCATGATAGGGATGTGAAAACAGTTGATTCTACGATGTCTGATTTGCAATATTATACCGTATTTGAAAATGAGGATGTGTATCAATCTAAAGTAAATAATGGAGAAATGTTCTGTTATAATTATTATGCACGTCATTTTATTCTCAGGGTAGAGCAAGCAGCCTAAAGACTATTTTTAATTACACACAGTGGGAACACTGTCCGACTCCACCAGTGGGGAGTTCCAATACGTATACTGAAAAATTTGCATATTTCTCTGGGCACAATGTTAAAAATGCTGAGTCATATTATTTTAAATTGCCAGTGATGAAAAGTCAACATGTTTTATTGACCGATAGAAAATTTATTTATTCTGATTCCTTTGTTTCCTAGTTAGCTATTGAAGGCTATGACTATTTGTTGAAGTCAATAGACTTAAAAAGTGTGTGGGGAACAAAAAAAATGGCAAATAAGGGGAAAGGAAGCTTTATTTATAACATGCCTGATAAACCTGTTCAAATTATATCTTCAAAAGAAACTGTACAATAGACAAGTTGTTTGGACTTAGCAAAGATTAAGGAATTGAATGCGCCCAGTATTCCTGCCCCTGCAACATTTTATAAATGGCAAAGTATATAAATGCTTCTGAAGATCAGATTGATGACTAGGTCCAGAATGGAACATTTAACACATCACTTTCACGTCCTGGTGGGTGGTATTGTGGCCAATAGACACCAATGGATGCCATACACATTTTATAAACTCCACGGGGGGTTTGAGAACAAATAGGCCGGACCCTCGCTATGTGTCATCGGAACACTCAGGTATAGTGACAACATACAGTGCAGGGAAACTATGCCAGCAATGGGTGAAAGGTTCCTCACTAGATGCTGTTAAAGAACACATCAGTCTCCTGTCTAATGATACAGATTTACAGGACTTCCTGTTAGGCACCAGAAGACAATGCAGAAAGTGATTCTTATACGCAGTTTATCATGAAATTTGAAAACTTTCTCAACAAGAAGCCACTGCCCGGTTAAGGCAAATTGATCTGGAAAATTTACAGAAAGCATTAGCCGCTGTAGATAATGGTATTAACACCTTGTCCGACCGGATATACACTCTAAACAACATTGTATCCACTACAACAGACATAGTACAGAATGACATGTCATCTTTAAACCATGGACAGAGTCAGCTAAGGTCCATTATGCAGTTAGGTTGGACACTACAAGCACTGAAAGCATGTTGCGTTCCCTGGCAACACGTCAGCTAAACATTGAGAAATTATAAAAGTTGCCTTTTACAGTGGCTAAAATACTGTCTTCTCAATGGCTAATACACTGGGTTATAAATCTGCCTATTTCAACATTTCAATTCACATCCTGCTTGAAACACATTCCAGAAGGCAGTTATCAAAGGCTGGGAGTTAGTTACATACACAAGGTGTGGGAGCTTCCCTTTTCGTACAAATGTTTCAATGGCATGAAAGAGGTCTTTCTTAGCGGTAGTGAATGCGAGGCTTCTGTGAGCTATTCGATGGTTTCAAATAGCTGTCATTGCATGGGGCTTGTAATGCCTCGGCAGCAAACATGGCTTGTTATCTGAAGGGAGTTACAATCCCCTTGATTGGAACTGTATTCTAGAACTCTCAAATGGCAGCCATGTGCTCCTTAACAGTGAGAGCTGTTGTGGAATGCGAGCCGGAATCGGTTTCCCAAATTGTCACATGTTGTGGGAATGCCCTTTCCACCCCACACAACAACGAGAAGTAGCAGAGATTTGGCCCCATGTTGCTTCTTCAGATGTGAATTTTGACAAGTTGAGCAGACTCAAGCCTTTATTGTTTAAAAAACATGTGGCGTTTACATCTGCACGCGAGACCTATGCACTTCAAGTTGCGAGGTCATCTGCAAAAATTCAGTCTCTTTTAAGCACAAACTTTCCAAAACACTTTGGTGAACTCCTGGGACGAATATTTAACACTTCCAGTACTACTGGAAGGTCGCATTTCTTTAAGGCTGTTGCTCTGGTTTCATTCATATCTTCTCTATATTTGACTTATTACCTTCAGCCATCCACTCAATATTTTGGAGTGTTTTCGGGGGGTTTCCGATTACTTTGGCTATAATAGGTGGCATCTTGCTGTTGCTTCTTTTTCTGCTCAATGGCTGTCTCTTCACAATAAGGAGGACTGGAAACGCTTCCACCAGTGCAACTGTGTCATGAATGAATGATGTAGTATTTTGGAGGACGACTCCTGGAACATTGGAGTGCGACTGGTCTCTGTCATTTTGACTGGTTTTGGATTGTGTGCAGACAGTGTTTAGATGCCTTTGGTGCTTTTTCAAATGTGCACTGAAAATTTGTCTTTCTATGCAGCACTTACTTTCATTGGACGTTGATCTGTTGATGTTCTCAATGAGGGCTCATTACCAGACATGCGCGTTGAGGGTGCGTTTGCTACAGGATGCTGAGTTGCCCTTTGTGGATAATGCGACCCTTAACTAAACATTGGGCACAACATGGAATGCTGCTACCTCAGCTGGAGCGCAGGCTTTGGAACATGAGTGCTCTATGGTTTTCCTTGGAAATGATTTGGATATTTTACCACCTGCCGAAGTGCAACATTTCCTGTCTTCAATTGTCCCTGATATAATTGGTAATTTTAAACATAACACTGACTTTTAAATTTGACTTTTGGGCACCACAGCTGAAGTTTAAATTGCCCTTTTCCCTTCATGCTCAAGTGTCTTTTAACTTGTCAGTTTTAACATTAATGCTTGTATGCTTTTACAAATAGATTTTATTAGGCTTTTATTTTTTTAGACTTTGAGCAACCTTTGAACCAGCAAAGGCAGGGTGTTGTATAGCTTTTTTAGCCATATTTTAGACATGTTACTTTAGCAAACTAGGCCTGCCGTTGTGCACTTTAGCCTAGTTACATTTTATTCAGTATTGCTTTATTTTTCTAGCATTAGCCACATTTGAGGTGTTGTTTTATTTTCTCTGTCTGTTTGTTCCTTTGCCTAGGAAAGCATCATGTTCTTAGCACTGCACTTTGTGCTTTCCTCAAGGCCGTAGTCAGATAGAGCTACCGGCAAAAGTGGTACGCTGTGTCTCCAACATTCACAGAAACATGTACATCCTTACAGGGAAATTTTTCCTAGAACATACATTGTTTTATTCTGAAAACACTTCTCTGTCCCATACACTTTAGAGGGAGATAGATTCCAGCCAGATGACCACAACTGCATGCTGATTGCCCTCCTTACAGATGCTTGCTTAGACTACTGGATCCCTGGCCTATATGGGGATGGTGTCTCTCTAGACTGCAGGCTTCCTTGCTCAGGATTTGACGGATGATGTCTTCCCGGGGGGGGGGACCTGAAGGGTGAATTAGGGCTCAGTATGCAGTGCTCTAACATACCCTAGGTAGGAAAGGTATATATCAGTCTTAGTGACAGTATGGTGGGACTGTTTTTGTGTTTCACACTCCTTGTCACCTTTTTGCTTTTAGTGTGTTTTATCATCCTAGTTATTGCAATACATGCCATTTTATCTAAGATGCAGTTACTTCAGTAAACCCTTATTGAACTATATTCTGCCTCTGTTGTCTTTGCCTGTGTGAGACTAATGTAACCGAGAGAAAGGGGTGAGATCTGATCAACTACGATTCCCCTGTGGAGTCTTTCTTGTCATGAGCTCGGTTGCCACAATCATCCCTGCTCTTGGGCAGAGATGAAACACTGCTTGTTAGCTGGAAAACCTGGATTAGGCTGACAGATATCACATGGTGTGAATTGTACGTAGTACCCCACAATCTATGTGATTCTGTCACCAAAATCCAGTAGCCTCATTAGGATAATGAGAACCTACGCAACAATGGGTTACTGCTTTTGTCACAGAGATTATTTTGCTGCTGTGCAGTTCATAAGTTACAATTGTAATCTACCACATTCAACTATGAACTGCTATCAAAGAGCTACATGGAAACTGCATGGCACAAATTAGAAAGTTATGTTTTTTCCCAGTCTTTCATTTTCTGTATGCTGCTAAAAAAGGTTTGCTTGAGTAGAAGTACATTCTTATTATTAAAGTCAAAGCTAACCACTGTGCTATGTTCTGAATCCTGAGTTTGTACTTCTCCAGAACAAGCACTCTTAGAAAATGCCTACCAGTATGGATGACATGTGAATTCTACACCGTGTACTCCCCTGTAAAGTGTTCCAACACCCTACACTGGTATGAGAGGTGCTATAAAACAAATGAATTACATGTGACAGAGAGACTATGGAAAGATGAGAGGCCCTTATGGTTTTATTTCCTTTCCCAACCACATATTTATATGAAAAAGTTTCTCAGCTCTTATGTACCTGAAAAATAAAAACAAATGTAGTATCTGACATGAGGATTCAGCTTTCCTAAATAAAACAAAACATTGGAAAGTTAGTCACCAAGATGCAGAGCCAACCTTCCCATTAAAATATTTAAATTTTTGCTTATTTTTTCAATATAAAATAATGATATCTTTAGTAATTTTAGTATTTGTTTGGTGTATACTTGATGGGTATTTTTCTGAATTACTGCTTTCATGTTTGAAATTTAAATCGTACAAATTGCTTGGGGGTCCCCAGATTCCCATAGTGATTCAGTGGGGGTCCTCAAGAGTCAAAATGTTGGGAACCACTGGTCTAAGTAGTCATCCATGAGATGGGGCCACTTAGCAGATATACATTACCTATTAGAAAAAAGTTTGGCAAGGCCAAAAGGTCTAGCCTGGCCATTATAAATCTTAAGGCACTTCTTAATAAAGTTGCACGTGTGTCTCTCTCTGTCTGGATGGTCAAATGTGAGAAAGCAGTAGTGTAAACAATTACTCACCCATTCATCCATCCTGTCTTTCTGTCACTTACCTATTCATTTGTATGACTTGAATTCACCCAATCACTAAAACAAATTACCAAACAGTGCACGTAAAAATATCCTTATTACATTTGATGAGTACTAACTTTAGGACAGAAAAAAGGTATGTTATTTACACTCATATTAATGATCATTTAACCCCTTAACTAGTTGGCCTTTCCCCCCCAGTGCTGAGCCCTTTTTTGGCTGTTTGAGGTAGTTTGTGCTTAGTGCTCCATAACCTTTTTCCACGAAAGTAATCAATGCCAAATTTATGTCCTTTTTTTAAACATCCTGGGGATTGTAAAGATACCCAGTGTTTGTGGATTCCTCTGATGGAGACTGAGAAAATAGGCAAAATATTGCAACATTTGTTTTAGAAAAATAGGGAAAACTTCCTTCAGATAAAAGTGGCTGTTTGTTTTCCCTAAATATGGCATCCGCGAACGGTTGGCAGTACTAAAGTCCCCATCTTCCCCGCTTTCAGGAGCATGCAGAGCTGAATCTAAAAATCTAATTTTGTACCACAGTTTTGGCATTTTTCTAAGAGGTAGCCTATTTTTCCCTATTTTTTGGGCTCTCAACCTACTTCCACTTTGTGGTGGAAACCAGTGTTACACTCGTAGGTGATCCAGAAAAGCTATAGATTTCTGAAAATTAGGCACAATTCTAAGTTCCGCAAGAGGTCATATGTGTAGATCCCTCAAGGTTTTGCCAAGGAAAATAACTGTTGAAATAAATAAATATTAGGAGTAGGAAAAAATTGGCATTTGTGGCAATATTTTCATCTGTAACTTTTTGTCACAGTGGCCGGTTGTTGGAAAGTGGATTACTGGTAAGGGTAGGTAAGTGCTAACACCTAGCAATAGGCCATTAACCCCCACTTAGGTCCAGTTAGGTCTCAATAAATAAAACCTAGCTCAACCCTTGGTAGCTTGGCAACGGGTGACAAGGCTTAACTTAGGAGACAGTTGTGTAAAGCATTTAAAAATCACAAAACAGTAAAGAAGAAAAACAGAAAACACAATAAAAATCCAATAGCAATTTATACAAATGGGTTATATTTTTATCTTTAAACTGACACCAAAACAATTAAAATTGGATAAGGGGAACCAGCGATATGAATTTTCAAAGATTAAAAGTAATTCTAGCGCTTTGAAGCAAACAAGGCTCAAAGGGTTAAAAAAAGTCACACTGGACAGGGACAAAGTCCAGAGTTCAGGCCACCCACAATGTAACACTGTTACACTTACTTTCAGAAGTGTTTCGCGATACAGCAAAGTGGTCCACAGCAAGAGCCAAGGATTCAGCAGCTCTGGTTTCCACTTGGGGTCTGGGACCACATCTCCCACAATGTACCGCTTCAATTTATGGAGCTGTCTACAACAGTTGCCCCGAATGTCTCCAGACTACTGGATCTTCTTCCAAAGGTCCTTTTTGGGTACTTGAAGTGTCCACAACTTGATCCAAGGTTCCAGAAGCTCTGACTTGCTCCTTGGGAATTGGGACTACAATTCCCAGAACGCAACTGGTCAGAATCCTCAAATGGCCAGATGATGCTGGTCAGCTGGGGCGGTTCTTGCAGAACTTGATGCAGAGTACTATGGGCAGCTCCTCTGTTCCTGTACCTTATAGGGAGTCCCTTCTTGAAGCAGTTGAAGACAGGCAAAGTCCTTTTTGTTGTGAAGACCAAGTGAGCAGCTGGTGCAGTCCTTCAAAATGCAGTCTCCAGGTGCAGGTCAGGGGTTCAGTATGGCAGTATTTCTTCTTCTGATGTTATTCCTTGTAGGGATCCGAGGTGTTGGTGCAGCTCTGCCAAATTTATCCTTTCTCCTGCGGTGAAAAGCAGGGGGATGAAACTGTCCAATCACAGGCAGGCCACAACCCCCTTTGATGACCACCTCCTGGGAAGTGTAGTAAAAATCAAATTCAGGGAGCTACATTCCATAAAAATCCAAAACGGCAGAAGCTGAATTTTGGGGGATAGGTCTGGCTGAGCACACCCAATGGTATGGCTAAAAATCCTAAACACACCCCTCTCCTAATCAAGAGGGCACCTTATTGTCTGGGGTCCTGTTAAATCCCCCCAAAGCGTCTCATGCTAACAATCTATTGACCACCTCAAGTGCTTACAATCCAAGGCATTTGACATGCAAAGGAGTAGATACTGAGTCATAATTTGTTTCATATTGAACTTTGTATGACAGTATCACCCTGCTTATGATCCGCATTTGATACACTTCTGGGAGACCTTAACTATGACACTCCACAGTCGCTTTGCATGAACCAGGGCAGAAAATTGCAAAACCACTATGGGAGGAGCCACATGGTTTATCAATGTCCTTCGGCTGGAAAAAAGAAAACTAAACAAGGCCGTCAGAAAGCTCCGGCAGCATGACCCAACCATCTGCTTCGATTCGTGACAACATATTGTTGTCCTAAGATTACAATACAAGAAGCTTCTTCACGCATGTAAAACAAAGAATAGCCACCGATTTTGGGATGAAATCAATTCCCTTGCAAACAGGAGAAGCAGCCATCATAATGCAGGAATCTTGGAAGCAAAATGGTCAACTTTTATGAAGGCAGCATTCTCAGGGGACCAGGAAATAGGGAAAATGCTGCCCCCCACCTAGTGTGAAACACACTTCTTCAACTTGTCAACCTCAATCCACATTGGATACACATTGGCTGACCAAGGCAAAACTGCAGTTAACCCTCAAGAAGTGGAGATCAGATGGAGCTCCCAACCCGAACGGTCTTCTGAACCGTTTATCCAAGGAAGCCCAACCCTTCTGGGCATCAATCCATACTCCACTGTTCAATCAGGCTCTTTCTGCTAATATTATACCACCATCACAGAGAGGCAGCATTCTGCATCCCATACACAAAGCTGGTTCAAGATCAGACTCAACAAACTATTGCTTAATTGCCCTGATAGATGTGGAAACCTAGAACTTTTCCTCTAACCTACTATTGGACTTGGAAGCGTGGACTTCCGCTTCCAGTATCATCCCAAAAACACAGACGGGTTTTAGGACAGGAATAAATACCTTGAACAATCATTTAGCTGTCTCACTTCGGGCTGAAAATGCCAAGAGAAACCACATGCTACTTTATGACTCTTTTGTTGACTTAAAAGCCGCTTTTGATAAGGTGCAGTGCCAGAAACTATGGTCAGAAATGGCCAGCTGGGGTATAGAACCAAACCTGCTAGATGTAATCAGAAACCTACACACAGATAGCTGGGTTCAGGTTAAAATTAGAAATGACGACAGAATCAATCAGAAGATCCGTATGTATAATGGACTAAAACAAGGGTGCGTGCTCTCTCTGGCCTTCTTTAACATCTATATGGCAGACCTTAACTCCAGATTAGCAGAAGTGGCACGCAGCGCCCAACACTAGTGGACGAACTGGTGCACATCAATACGCAGATGGTATTGTGCTCTTCAGCCAGACACAGTTGGGCCTCCAGAGTTCAATTACCAAACTGGTGGAATACCTGACCACGTGGGGTCTCGAGCTAAATCACAACAAGACCAAAGTAATCTGTTTTTATGGCACACATAACATCAGTCGTATTATGTACAAATGGGTGGCCTCTGGCAAACACATAGCGCTGGTCAAACACTACAAATACCTTGGCATAACGCTGGACACATCTTTAACTTACAATGCACATTTATGGCAAATACAAGGGGTGGCTCACAAACTACATTTAGCTTTCACACAGTTAAAAAAAAAGCTGGCCAGTACATCGCAGGGCTATCTTTTGAAGGTAATCAGGGCAAAATTCCTTCCACCGCTAACCTATGGATTCGAGCTACTTAAAGGACATGATGCCCCTCTCCTCAACAGCCTGCAGTCAGTCTTGTTCAAATACCTTTTCCATCTACCAAAGCATTCATCGCAAGCCCAGGTGATGTTGGAATTTGGACTGTTCCATCAAGTTCTGAACTGTTGGGGGGCAATAATAAAAATGTGATGGAAACTAAGAGCCACCCACATTGACACTTTGGCCACCTTATGCTGGATGGAAATGGGCCTGCAACCTGACGATAGCTCATGCTGGTCAAATGTACCCAGGCAAGCCTTGACTAACTTAAACTTACAGGCCGCATGGGACTCCATTGTCGCCTTTCCTATGCTAAAAAAAAAATATTAACACGTCTTCAAATCTTCGTTAACTGACAAAGCAGATGTAGCGAGTCAACATCATGGCTGGTCAGTCTTGCATACTTATACCACCTGCCACCCCCAGCTCTACCTTATGACCCATCTAGCCGGCTCCATCCAACACTCTGATCTCCAAATCCGTATGGATGTTTTCCCATCCAAGGACTTGATTCCACTGTGGATGCAAACCTGGCCAGACCTTTCTTGCCACCTTTGCGGCTTGTCAAATGAAAGTATTTTACACTTCTTGTGTGTTTGTCCAGCATTCCTGTTAATGAGAAAGAAACTGTTACGTCCCCCACTGAAAGCCCTACGAATTAGAACTTGTCGCACAGCGATGATGGTGCTTTTAGATGGGCATAACATTCAGCTCACGCCAGAGCTACTAAATTCTTCTTGCATGTTAAAAAAGTGGTCTCTCAATTGGTTGAGATTTAGGAGGGTCCTCTGAGCTTGTCTTGAACAATCATGATTGTCTTCTGCTTCCCTTGGCACTGTAAGTGATCAGCCAGCTCCAGCCCCTTACTTCTTTAAACTTAGGCCACTAATCCATTGGGTTTTTCTGTTTGAATTCAGATCCAAATTTCTCGTTATTAATGTATATTTTAATATCCAACTTACCCAATCAGTTAGATTTCTTAACTATATGTTATAGTGGTTATACGGTTTGGTATGGTGATATTTTAATTGTTTATTTTATGTACTGTATATTTAACATTTAATGGTTTTAACTAACTATGCATTAAAAAATTGCCTTGATCTGGGGGAGGTCGTGAGCTGCTCCAGATGTCCTTCCCTGCCTTTGAAGACCAGTTTGGCTGCTCTCCCCCCATTCTGTTTCACCATCTGCTGGGGCAAATCAATTCCCCCAGGCACATTCTTTGTGTTCAGCCCAGGCCACTTCACACCTCATCAAGGCAGCCTGGCCAGGCTGCCAGAGACTGGTCAATCAGAGAAGGGCACTACAGAGCTGTAGTTCGGCAACTTTCAGGTAGAGTTGTAAAACTCTTTACCTGAGCTAGTTATATGAAATCCAACAATGACAAGTTGTGGGATATCTTATAACAATTAATTTGATACCAAACTCAAGGTATCTGTCTTTTATGGGGACTTTGTTAATTAAAACAAAGTCTCCCCATTTTAGCCTATGGAGGCCATTACTTACAGTGAGGGTAAAACATATTTGGCTATTTTTCCTCACCAGGGCTTATAAAACAATTTTTAGAAGGTTCTTGCTTATAGTTACATGGCACCTAACCCTACGGGCATTTAGGGCATACCTTAGGGGTGACTTATATGTACAAATAAGGTTGTTTAGGACTTTAGAAGTACTTTTAATTCCAAAGTTGAATTTGCAGATAACCTTAATTTAAAAGCAGCCAGCAAGGCAGGCCTGCCTTTAAAATTACCCAGGGCACATCAGCAGTGCACCTATGGGTGCACCACCCATGCTGGGGTCCCTAAACCTATATACCTTACCATATACTAGAGTCTTATAGGTAGGTTGACATAGCCAATTATAATTAACATAATTTGCATACTCAATTTACAAGGAGCAAAGCCCCTGGGACTGGCTAGCGGTACCCAGGGCGCCATCAGACTCTGGGAAACACCAGCAAAAGGTGCAGAATGGGGGCAAAAAGTTAGGGGGCCTCTGCTATCAGGCCTGGTTTCTCACACAGGGTTTGTAGGTACTCCAAGAACCCAAGGCACCCAGAGCCAACAACTGAGGTGCACCGTACAATGGTTTTTCATTCACTTCCAAGTGCAGACCAGTTCTTTTAGCAAAATAAGCAGGGTGAAAAATGGGTATCAAGGAAACATATTTATTTCTGAAATGGGCACAAGGTATAGAGGTTAGGAGCAGTGGTCATTTCTACATCTCTGAATTTGTTGGTACTCATACTAGCGTATGATTTGGAGGGTATGTTTCAAAATGTCATCTTTCTCATACACAGGCATACATTTAAAAGGCACAAATGCAGCAAAATGCAGTAGGTTTTAACAAATTTTCTACTATTCTATGCTCCCATGAGTCTCTTGATACAAATGGTACCTCACTTGTGTGGGTAGGCCTATTGCCAGAAACATCCCAAATCTCAACATGGACACATCACATTTTTCCACCAAAAACTGGTCCATTTTTTTCAGTGTGGGTATTTCAAGAATTTGGACCCTAGCTCAGCTGGCACCAATGGACACCTAGCCATCCTGTACATTTTTTAAAACCACGCAACTAGGGGTATCTAGGGTGGGCTGATTTGCATGGCTCACACCACATTTGTGTACCCAGAATCCCTTGCAAACTTCAAACTGTGACTAAAAAACACATTTTCCCCACACGTCTGTGATGGAAAGTTCTAGTATCTGTGGTGAATCACAAACTTCCTTCCACCCAGCATTCCCCCAGGTCTCCTGATGAAAACAGTACCTCACTTGTGTGGGTATACCTAGTGATTGCAACAGGAAATGCCCCAAAATGCAACATGGATGCATTAAATTTTTCTGCCGAAAACTGCCTTTTTTTCCAAAGAGGGTAGCTCAAGATTTTGGGACCTATCTTAGCCGGCACCTAGGGAAATCGAGCCAACTTGTACAATTTTTAAAACTAGACACATAGGGGTATCCAGGGTAGGATGACTTGCATGACTCATATCAAGATTTTTTTTACCCAAAATCCCTTGCAAACCTCGGACTTTGAATTAAAAAACACATTTTCCTCACATTTCTGTGATGGAAAGTTCTGGAATCTGCAGGCAGTCACAACTTTCCTACCACCCAGTGTTCCCCCAAGTCTATCCAGAAAAAAGGAACCTCACTCGTGTTGATGGGCCAAGTGCTCAAGTCAGGGAATTGGCAAAAAGTTGGTCCTCTCTACTTTACATCCAGCGTCACCAGTGAAATGCAGAATTTTGAGGCTGAACAAAATTGGGGGGATGACAAGAGAGCACTCCATCTGTGCTTGCCACCTCATGTGCCTGGTCTCTGGGTTGTTCTAACCTACTACTGTTGTCCTGCTGCACAGACTGCACTTGCAAAGGGACAGCACAACTTTCATCATTATCTTCCTCCGAATTGCTGGAGGAGGAGTAGTCGGATTGGACTCTGCCGACTGAAAAATCACTTCCAGATTCAGCTTCTTTGTTCTCTCCCTTAGATGTTGTCTCAGTATCTGCTGACTCAGTCTGTGATCCTGCCTCAGAGCTGCCCTCCATAAACCGAGTTAGGGCTTGAGCAGTAGTAATCCAACGAGACGCCACCTCTGCTACTTGCTAAAACCGTCCTTCTAAAACACTATGGGGGTTATTACAACTTTGGAGGAGGTGTTAATCCGTCCCAAAAGTGACGGTAAAGTGACGGATATACCACCAGCCTTATTACAAGTTCCATAGGATATAATGGACTCGTAATATGGCTGGTGGTATATCCGTCACTTTACCGTCACTTTTGGGATGGATTAACACCTCCTCCAAAGTTGTAATAACCCCCTATACTACATAGAAGGATATATGTTGTTCAAAAACTGTTGGTGGGTGTGTGAGTAATGTGTGTAAACAGTAAATAATATCGGTCACCTTACCTTGTGTTCCTGCCTCAATCAACAGGTTCCCCAAAACACTAAAAAAAAAAGAAAAAAAGACACAGTATTCCTTAACCTTGCAAAATATCATCACAGCCTGTAGCGCTGGTAGCACCCAGTGGGACAATCAACTTTAGCACACCCCCCCATGACCTCCTCCTTGGACTCCCTCACTACCCAGCAAAAGTGTCCCTAATCTCTCCATAGCCCCTCTCTCATATACATTTGATTTGCTTTAAACTGCTGGTAATCGCTTTAATAATCCACCCCGCTCCCCACACAATATATAGATATAATCTTTGCAGCAGGAATATTAACCCTCTATGCTACTTTATGCCATAAAAACTGCCACTAGACAAAAGTCCAATCTCTTAAGCAGGAACATAATCGCATGGCAGTCGCCAGTAGGTAGTTATAGTTAAGACCATGTTTCCATAGAAAAAGCGCTTTTTGGCTTGCCTACATGTTTGACACAGTTTGACGAATCCTCACTAACTTTTCTAGCAAAAATGTGCTGGGCATTCTTGTTGCATATGGAAATTATAGGGGTGATCCATCAAGTGGGGGCAGAGAAAAGTGAGGGGTCAAAAAAGTTGTGTTGCCCCATGTTAATTCCCTAAGGACCTTTGTTGGAAATTAGGTCTTTGGTTGGCAGTCAGTTTACCCCCTATCCAAGCCAGGACCTTCACTCTAGTCAGGATAAAAGAGAATCACCCTCAGCTAACCCCACCTCACCCCCTTGGTAGCTTGGCACGAGCAGAAGGCTTAACTTCAGAATGCTGGGTGTACAGTATTTGTACCGTCACACACAGTAACTTAATGAAAACACTACGAAATGACACAACACAGGTTTAGAAAAACAGAGAGTATGTATCTAAACTAAACAAGACCAAAATGACAAAAATCCACAATTCACAAGTCAAGTTATCACTAAAAATGTAAAAAGAGTCTTCATGTAATTTTAAATACAATGCTAACGCTGTTAGTGTGAAAATGTACCTTGGGTGCATCAAAAATAACCCTGCACGGGTGAGTGTGAGTCAAAAAGGGCTTGCAAATCGTCGATTTCACTCATAAGCGAGACCTTGCGTTGTTTTTCCTTTAGTCGGGTCAACGTGTGTCGTTTCTTCTCTCCGCAGGAGAGCGATGCATCGAACCGGTCAGCACTCTCGGGTCCGGGTAGGCCTTGCGTCATTTTTACCCACCCAGCGGTGTTTGAGTCAGAAATTCAGCTGCATGATGGTTTGAAAACCACGCAGCATGGGTTGTGATCTCACCAGTCTCCGTCAGCGATGCTGCGCATCGTTTCTCCAACCACGGTGTCGATCTTCCAGTCGCGTTGCAGGCTAGCATTGATTTTCAGCCACGAAGCCGGAGGCGCGTTGATTTTTCAGTCGCAGATTGGAGTCGCTTTAATCTTTTACCCACACAGCAGTCTGTGCATGGATTTCTCACTTTAGGGTTGCCATCTTCTCTTCTCAGGTTTCCAGGAACTGGATGGGCACCACTTAGCAGAGTAGGAGTCTCTCCAGAGGCTCCAGGTGCTGGCAGAGAGAAGTCTTTGCTGTCCCTGAGACTTCCAACAACAGGAAGCAAGCTCTATATCTATATTGGAGATATTCACAAGAAGGAAGGCAACACAAAGTCCAGACTTTGTCCTCTTAGCACAGGCAGAAGCAGCAACTGCAGGATAGCTCCACAAAGCACAGTCACAGGTAGGGCAACTCTTCTTCCTCAGCTCTTCAGCTCTTCTCCAGGCAGAGGTTCCTCTTGGTTTCCAGAAGTGTTCTAAAGTCTGTGGTTTTGGGTGTCCTTCTTATACCCATGTTTCCCTTTGAAGTAAGCCTACTTTAAAGCAAAGTCTCTCTTGTTTATGAAATCCTGCCTTCCCAGGCCAGGCCCCAGACATACACCAGGGGGTTGGAGACTGCATTGTGTGAGGGCAGGCACAGCCCTTTCAGGTGTGAGATGGCTCATCAGGAAATGCAGACTACACCCCAGCTCCCTTTGTGTCACTGTCTAGTGAGAGGTGCAACCAGCCCAACTGTCAAACTGACCCAGACAGGGAATCCACAAACAGGCAGAGTCACAGAAATGGTTTAAGCAAGTAAATGCCCACTTTCGAAAAGTGGCATTTTCAAACACACAATCTTAAAATCAACTTTGCTAAAAGATGTATTTTTAGATTGTGGGCTCAGAGACCCCAAACTCCACATGTCTATCCACTCCCAAATGGAATCTACACTTGAATCATTTTTATAGGTAGCCCCATGTTAACCTTTGAGATGGACAGGCCTTGCAACAGTGAAGTACAAATTTAGCAATATTTCACTGTCAGGACATTTAAAACACATTACTATATGTCCTACCTTAACCATACACTGCACCCTGCCCTTGGGGCTACCTAGGGCCTACCTTAGGGATGCCTTACATGTAAGAAAAGGGAAGGTTTGGCCTGGCAAGTAGGTACACTCAGTAAGTCAAATTTACAGTTCAAACTGCACACACAGACACTGCAGTGGCAGGTCTGAAACATTATTACAGAACTGCTTATGTGGGTGGCACAACCAGTGCTGCAGGCCCACTAGTAGCATTTGGTTTACAGGACCTGGGCTCCTCTAGTGCACTTTACTAGGGACTTACTAGTAAACCAAATATGCCAATCATGGATAAACCAATTAACCATACAATTTACACAGAGACCATATGCACTTAAGCACTGGTTAGCAGTGGTAAAGTGCTCAGAGTTCGAAAGCCAACAGCAACAGGTCAGAACGAATAGGAGGCAGGAGGCAAAAAGATTGGGGATGACCCTCCATCAACAAAAAAGTCCAAAACGACCCCCTACCAACCTAAATCCAGGGGAGAACAATCAATACCTTGATGTACTTCCCTGATTGGGGTGATAGAACAGGGACCCAGGCCCACAACAGCAGGGGCATGTTCCATTTCTACACCTTCCTGACTCCAGTTGGATCCCCCTGTTCATACTCTCAAGGCCCACTAAGCTAACCCATGGGGAACCCGTCTCCACATCTGCAGATACCATCTGTGCAGCACCTAACTTTACTTTGCACACAGATGTATCCCAGTGGGCAGATAGTACCACCAGGGCCAACACAGTGGTGTGGCACACTCTACTCCCAGGGTGTGACTCTCGTCCCCCCCCCCAGGGGCAACTCTGTCCACCAGGACAGCAAGCCACAGTGGCCACTGACAGCTGTCAGGGATGAGAGCCCGACCTCAGGCCTCTCAAACCACTGTGACTGTGGAGAGTGGGGGGCGGTAGCCCCAGGAGCTGGCACCCTTTGACCACTCTCCCTTCCACCAGGTCAGGAATGACAGCCTGACCCTGGTCCTCCCCTCTGGGGCTCTGTACCTTCCCTCAAGGAGCGGCACCCCGAGAGACTAAAATTGTCAGGGTGCTTGTAGAAGCAGTCCTGCACAATTCTTCCACCAGTGCGAGGACGTTAACCTGCAACTGGTCCTCCAAGCTAGGGTCTGTACCTTCAGGTTGGACCAGGGCCAGGGGTGAGGCTTCCCTCGCCCCGCCCTCCCTTCTGGGGTCCTGCACCCCCCAACTAGGAGTGCCCCCCCCCAGAAGACAACATGGGAGGGGCACTGTTAGCAGTATCCCCTTCCTCCAGGTCAGGGGGGACACCCTGAACCTGGCCTTCCAATCCAGGGTCTGTACCCCTTGATTGCACTGGGGTCAGGGGTGAGTCTCTCCCTCCCTTGCCCCTACTCCCAGGGTTCTGCACCCCCATCAGGGAGAGAACACCTAGAAAGCACACCAGGGGGGATGATTGGGCAAACTGATCCCCCTTCAGGTCAGAGTTTACCCCCTGCACCTGATCCTCTAGTCCAGGGTCTGTACCCTCAGACTGGACCACTGCCTGGCAACCCAGGACTTCCTGGGTTGCCCACCTACCCCCAGGTGTGAGATGGCTCATCAGGAAATGCAGACTACACCCCAGCTCCCTTTGTGTCACTGTCTAGTGAGAGGTGCAACCAGCCCAACTGTCAAACTGACCCAGTCAGGGAATCCACAAACAGGCAGA
Source organism: Pleurodeles waltl (assembly GCF_031143425.1). Lineage (NCBI taxonomy): Eukaryota > Metazoa > Chordata > Amphibia > Caudata > Salamandridae > Pleurodeles > Pleurodeles waltl. The sequence goes on from NC_090437.1 coordinate 399,495,172, forward strand.
GTCACAGAAATGGTTTAAGCAAGAAAATGCCCTCTTTCGAAAAGTGGCATTTTCAAACACACAATCTTAAAATCAACTTTGCTAAAAGATGTATTTTTAGATTGTGAGCTCAGAGACCCCAAACTCCACATGTATATCTGCTCCCAAACGGAATCAAAACTTTAATCATATTTAAAGGTAGCCCCCATGTAAACCTATGAGAGGGACATGCCTTGCAACAGTGAAATACAAATTAAGCAATATTTCACTGTCAGGACATTTAAAACACATTACTATATGTCCTACCTTAACCATACATTGCACCCTGCCCTTGGGGCTACCTAGGGCCTACCTTACGTGTGCCTTACATGTAAGAAAAGGGAAGGCAAGTGGGTACACTGGCCAAGTCGAATTTACAGTTAAAATTGCACACACAGACACTGCAGTGGCAGGTCTGAGACATGATTACAGAGCTACTTATATAGGTGGCACAACCAGTGCTGCAGGCCCACTAGTAGCATTTGGTTTACAGGCCCTGAGCACCTCTAGTGCACTTTACTAGTGACTAACTAGTAAATCAAATATGCCAATCATGGATAAACCAATTAACCATACAATTTACACAGAGAGCATATGCACTTTCGCACTGGTTATCAGTGGTAAAGTGCTCAGAGTTCAAAAGCCAACAGCAAAAGGTCAGAAAAAATAGGAGGCAGGAGGCAAAAAGATTGGGGATGACCCTGCATAAGCAAAAAAGTCCAACAACCTTTTAGACCAGACTACAGCTCGAACCTCTGGGCGGAATGACACAAAATTTGGCAGAAAGGTTGGTTTTGGTATGCAGATTACGCTTCTACATATTTGGTGTAAATCCATTCAGCAGTTTACGAGAAATTAAAGAAAACCCAAATTTTTGTATCTGAGGTCATGAATAATTTGCAAATATTTGCAAAGTTTTTTGAATGTATGCGTAAATCAAAGCACTCTAATTGGCTGGGGTCGACATAAGGGGTCAGGGTGGAGGTACCCTGACCCCAGGAGTGTTATATAGGGGTCCTTGAGAGTCAAATTATGGGTTTGAAATGAGTTTTTTTACACATGCAAAATAACTCCCCCGCCATGCACAGTTATCGGACCAATAATTTTACTTAGGGGGTCCAGGTGGACCGAGTCCCAAGATGGCTTACAACACTTCCGTATTGAAATGTTGGCAGCCTATTAGATCTCAGCATGAGATCGGGACGGTTTGCGGAGCCTTCACATCCCTATATATATACAAATTTGGATTTCCTTTAATTTCTCAAAAATTACTAAACAAATTTACACCAAATAACAAAAAGGGTGCTTTCTGGACCAAGCGCTACCTTTCTGCCAAATTTTGTGTAGTTCCATCCAGTAGTTCGGGCGCTATTGCTGTTCAAAATGCTTCTGGAACAACGAATGGGGAAAAAGTGTTTTGGGACCACCCTTTTTATCAGTCCCCACTTGATTCACCCCAAAACATTCCAGGCAGACGCTGTAGTGAGCATCTTATTATCTTTGAAAATTTAGTGAAGATTCATCAAATGGAGCCTAAGTTATTAGCAAAATAAAAAATGCTTTTTCAATAGAAACTGGTTCCTAGCTATAACTACCTAGTGGTGATATATAATATATATATATATATATATATATATTACCTAGTGGAGTGGAGTGGAGTGGAGTGTAGTGTAGTCTAGGTAGTTATAGTTAGGACCATGGTTCCGTAGGAAAAGCTATTTTTGACTTGCCTACATCTTTCGCACCATTTGACGAATCTTCATGAAATTTTCCAAAATAAGTGTTGCAGTGATTCTTGCTGTGCTTGGGATGTTTTGGGGTGATCCCTTAAATCGGGGGCTGAGAAAAAGGGGGCTGAAACAAGGTTGTGTTTCCTGGTTAATTTCCATAGAATTCTTTAGACACTCCTACAGGCCGAACCACAGGACGGAAATACACCAAATTTGGCAGAAAGATAGCTGTCGGTAAGCAGATTACGCTTTCGCTTATTTGGTGTGAATCTTTTCAGTAGTTTTGAGATTTTGAAGGGGAAATACATTTGTATATCTCCGAGTGGGAATAATCGTGAAATTAGTGAATTAGTGAATCTTTCATGAATACTCGTGTGAAACGAAGCGTTGCAATTGCAACCTGACTGCAAAGTTGAGGCCGCCATTTTATTTCATTGGACTTGGTGTCCGGGGGTGAAAATACAATTTGAAGTGGCATAAGGGGTCATGGTGAAGGTGAAGGTACCCTGACACCAGTGGTGCGATATAGGTAGGTTTTAGGTGCAAATTGTGGGTTTAAAATATTTTTGCGTCACCATGTGTGATGTTCGCAAGAAATTCGTGAATTTTCACAAATCATTCACGAATATGGAAACATTTGAAAGAAAACCACACTCATTCATACACTAATTCATTCACTTCATGCATTCAGACTCATGCGTTCACTTACCCACCCACTCAAACAATCATGCACCCTCTCACACCCACTCAAAGATCCACTGACAGAGACAGCCCCTAAGTTCCCCAACACCTCCATTACCAATACTTGCTTACTATTCTCTATTACAAGCTTTAAGCGTGTTGCACCAAGAGACCAGTGCTTGGTTCCAGTTTATAGTCAGGTGCTGCTGAAGTAGCTCAGTGCTAGTGTGTTTCTTATTGCAAATAACACATACTTTTACAGTAGTTTAATAGAGATAACTGAGGGTTTGCAAATTGTGTGCAATTTACTTTCACTTAATTATGCGAAATGTTAGCTGAATTATGTGAAATTCAATTTTTGGTGCTGGGGTGGATTTAAACAAGAGCACCGAACAGCAGGTGCTCGCATTTTTGTGTGTGTGTCGGCGGGAAATATTTAACATGAATTATCATGAATTGTGCCATTTGCTATAAATCTTTACTGCGAATGGCGCATGATAATGTGAAGTGGCAAAATTGCATTATTTTTGGAAATCCACCTAACACTAATGTGAGATCTTCAAAATTTGTGAATTATGCTAGTGATAATGCGGCTGTTCTAATAATTTCTAACCACATACATCTGGAAAGTGGCAAGTCAATGGCCAGTCTCTATTGGGCACAATTGAATGTGCCATGATTGTTGTCCAGATAAGGCAGTCAACAGCCTTCATAGTGTATCAATCTTATCCATTTTTCCCACTTCGTAGATCAATATTTCCTGTATTCCTCTGAGAGTTGTTTCTTGCACGGTTTAGAGATCTTTTCCATTTCTCAATTTTCATCTTTGTAATGAAGTCAGTAGCTCTTGTAGCTTCAGTAACAAAAGTGTGAGTTTCCCTTTAGGTTTCAGCATAGATTTACAGGGTAGAGCATTGTTCAATGTATTAGCATTTTGGAGTTTCCTTTTCATAAATGCAAATCTAGTCTCTTAGGCTGCTATTGTGATGTCGCAGAATAATGGTATGGCGGATCCTTGCTAACAATTTTTTTTCCTCACTCTCACCTGGCATAGGGCTGCTACCCCATCTCTATAGTTGAATAGTCATGTAATGTTATTTATTTTAGTGGAATACCCTGTTTACAAGTTTAAATCCCCTAATCCTATAACAGAAGGATTTAGCTCAATGTGCCATATATGAAGAAGGCAAATTAACTTCACTGCAGACCTGCACTCTGCCCTATTTCATGGGAAAGAAATCATTTCTAGTAAACAGAACAGTCTCTTTGTTCTCAGGGTAGCAATGGTCATTGGGAAACCCACCGTTTGTTCATGGAATATCACACTCAAACATCTGTACTAATAATGACGCAAATGTCTCTTTGAAAAACATTTATTGCCGTAACCTGCTACTTAGGACATGCAATGTGACCACAAGACACATAAAGCACATTTCTGTTATCAGCATTACTGTGAATCTAAGTCGGCTACGCATTTCCGCCATGTTTTTCAGAAATATGATTCTTAAATCCTACCCCCTATTTTTAGCACTGCTGACAGTATAAACTAACCTAATTGGGACTAATTATAGGGTTTTGTTCACACTGCACACCTGAAAGCAGTGCTTCTCTCTGTTTATCAGAATCTAGCCGGGTGGGAGCAGGAGGGAGTGCATTTGGTTTCGTAGTGAAAACATAAACTCTGTCAACTGAGCTCAACTGAACTTGACTTCTGGATGGGTGTTCAATCTCAGTTATAAAGGAACAGCAACCAGTAGTCTGGGATCTGATGTCTTTCTGGATAGCTCAGACGTGAAGGACTCTCTACACTGAATTGTCAAATCTCAGTGTTTGCATAACAAGCTGAGCATTTTTTAATTTAACTGATTTTGAGTGAAAAGCAAGGCAGTAATTTGGTGGAAAAATCCAGCTGCAACCAGAGTGCATAGGATTTGTCAACTTTTGCACACATACCATCTCTCTATCTTAACGTGTATACCAGGCAAGCCTAAGATGTGGATATTCAGGGCATCTTGATCAGGCTCATGTCTCCTATTCTGTTGATAATCAACAGGAAGGTGTTATTGCCTTTGTGTCATGAAATGTACAGACAGCTTGTTTGCGGCTGACAATGGAAAATAACTCAGTATGGCTCAAGAATCTACAGCAGCAATTATGGCCTCACAGAGACCACAGGTGGCCCTCTGAATCAAAGGTCTGTGGCCTCTCTGCACCACAAAGAGATCATAGACGTTTGCCATTGCAAAAATGTCCAAGAGCAGCTGTTCTACAATGTCTTCCATCTTTCCATTGATGGTAGTCCCTGTGACTCCTATAATGTAAAGGTTAGGCCTCCTGTATCTTACTTCCAAGTACTGACCCTTCCTTCTGACTAGTTCCAGAGTCTTTTCCAATTTCTGGATCTTTTTATCATTAGTTGATAGGGTGTCTTCTACATTTGATATACATCATTCTTGCATGTATAGTCTGAAAGATTTTTTGTGCATATTCTACTTCATCTGGTTCACTCAAATGTTCAGGGAGTCTAGTTTCCAACTATTGCAGTGAATCTTTGCATTTCCAGGAGGAGTACATTCATGCCTCCCTCATCTTACTCATTTAGTGGCCCTAATGTTTTCTGAGTGACATCCCCTGAGGGTGTTGCAGCTTGTCTCTTATGTTCAAAAGGTAGCTTGGATTGACGTTGGTCATTCTTTCCAATGGTTTTGCAACTAGTTTTCCATCAGTGCCTTACTCTGTGCTCAGCTCTCTTGTCTGCATCCTGAATCTTATTCACACACCTGGGTGTTCCAAGACCAATAACGTGCAGCACTCTTAATATTACACAGGGTTGAGGTCCCTGGGGAGGTGCTAGTCTGCCCTCACCGGTACGTCAATAATCTGAAAGTGGCTTTATGTCTGTCTCGTCAAGTAGTTTGTGGCATTGCTCATTTCATAAAACAGCACTCTCCCTGCCAACTATCAATATTCTATAAGTATTCCACATGCAGTACAGATGCCCCAACCCGGCTCCCATGCTCCGCATCCCTCTCCTGGGAAAAAAGCTCCTCCGTGGCCCATCACCTGAGGCAAGCCCACTTCGCAAGGTGGGAAGCCATTCCCCATCAAGCCACTGCGGTGTCCTCTCAGGCATCACTGTCAGGCCTGCTGGAGCTCCTCATGACCCAGCAGATGTGTTCTGTTGATGAAGCAGAAAATGAAGGTTTTGATTTATTAACGCATAAACGTAGTGTGAAATAATCATGTGTGACTTTAACCGAACTAATAAAGATTGTACGGGGACAAAATGTGCCCTTAGAGTAGTTTGCCAACATTTATAAGCGCGCTTTATATAACGTGGTGTATTAGAATTGCACTAATCCGACATAATCATAAACGTGTGCTACGATTTGCTTGTTTGAAATGCTTTAGCTTAGCATTACTTTAATGGAGGCTTTGGCCTAGTTGCCTGGTCTCACGGTTTAGATGCTCGTATTTTTCCAATGTGCTATTAAACGTGTATTTTTGCTTGAAGCTGTACTTTTCCACTGAGACCGTTCACATGCTTATCTTAAAGTTTCGTGCCAGCCTGGCATATTTTCTCTTTACTCCAAGGTCGATTTGCAGGTGCGGACAATGGAGGCTCTGAAAGTGAACTAATTGGTATACAATGTTGCAACGTGCGTACCCATCTCCAAGGATAATGTATGCTTAAGTAAAAGCTTGAGAACTGTCGTTTTTGATTGGACAATTTGAAGCTAACCTATGAACCCTCCAATGGAAGACCCTACTGGATTCGAACTGTTGTCTATAAAAACCAGGTGCACGAGAAGAAATTAAGCCATTACCAGCTATTGCCCAACATTGCGTCATTTCGTAGCTATTATGGCCCATCTTGCTGCGACGCCATTTTGAGAGATACTTTGATGCTTTCTCTAATCGAGAGAAAGAGACTTTAAATGATTTTTGCCCTAGAGACTTTAACTTTGAAATGCCCTTTGCATGAAGTAGTAGTTTTATTGCCGCCGTGAGGCAATTGCCCCGTCCACCCCTGCCCCTTTGCCCCGTCCCATGCTGATCGAGAAACGGTACCTGTGAGACGAAGACTTCCTTGTATGCTGATCGTAATTGGTAAATATGAAAGGAAAATTGTAAAATTGCATTGTGTTTCTTTTAGGTAACCAACTGCTGATTTTGATAAGAGCCCTAGCTAGGAGTTTTCTAAATTTATGTTGCTAAATTGTTTTTGCATGAAGTGCCACATGCCGATGCTAATTTGAGGTTAGACGAGGATTCCATATGTCGCACGATGCAATTTGAGATCTTGTTATGCTGACTAAATGTACGCAATTAGCTCATTACAGATTATCGTATTAGTGATTTGCATTGCCATTATCGAATGCCTTGTGATTCAAATGCTACATAGATTACACTTGTTTCGCCGTTATGGACAGCTATTAATGTTCATTTATGTTTATCATTTGGTGTTGAGACACATATATATTGTGCTAGCTTTGTTAATATAGGGAAATAAATTCACTAACTTTGCAATAAACTGGTGTGGTTATTCCTGACTGAAAGGTCAGGGTTCGCCGAAATGTATTCTGGATTAATTGTTAAGTGTTATGTTGATCAAGGTATTGCTTATGTTCGTTATTGATTATTGATTTGATGCGACTGATCGATATAAAAGTACGGAGAGTTCCCACTTAGTCAAAAGATTCATCGGCCTAAAGAGCGTCCGAACACAGGTAAATTATTACTACGGTTCGCTCTATCAGTAGATGGTAGCAGAGGACGGTTACGTCTTTTGGGACCCTGTACTCTTAAAGTACATGGTGTTGAATTAACGGTTATGCATTTTGAGACCCCACTCGAGAAGTTGAATTAGATTTTTCTTGGATAAAATAGATTGACAGAATGATGATGGGCTAGGTCCACCGCGACTTTCCCGGGATCTCGGAGCTTGCGAATGGAGAGAATGGAGGTGTGGATTCGGCGTTGGCGGTACTAGTGATGGTATGAGTGAAGTTAGGGTTTTGCGCTTGCACAGCTTATTGCCGCAGGGTGTATGAAAAGGTTGCGAGGAATCTTTTTTTTTTTTTTTTTTAGAGGATAGCGGAGGTGCGACTCCGAGTGTAGAAGTAGTGAAGTCGTCGAACTTCATAGAAATAGCGGAGGTGCGACTCCGAGTGTGAGAGTAGGGAAGTCGTCGAACTTCATGTGCATGTGGCGCTTTGTGCATAAAAAGGTCCACGTGGTTGTTGTTGTTGAGACGGGCCCTGCGAGGTCAAGAGACTCCGGAGTATGTTGATCCATGTTGTGGTCTGGGTGGTTTAGTAGGTTGATCGGGCGTGGTCAACAAGTCGGTACGGGTGTTAGGGAGTGAAAGGAACTTCGACTTCGGGCTTTGACAAGATTCTAAGTGCACTAGAATAGATCATTGACAAGTTGAGAGTAGGTCTGCGGGTCAGATTTGCTTGCGAACGTGGGGACCGAGAAAGACGGAATAGCGGCCGAGGCTAGTGAAAGGTCCCTAAGGTCCTGAAGCGACTGTGTTACCCTTCCTGTAGTAAACCGACAGATCTGTTTTATTTTTTGGTAGCTCGCAATATATGCAAAAAGTTGTTACGAAAAGAGGTGAGTGGAGGAGGACGAGCCGCGAGGCTTTGTCAGCCGCAGTGTGTGTGAGTGTGACGTCACTAGGAGCCGCGCTGGGATAGGTTGGTTGGAGAGAAGGGTCGCGCACGGATTGGACGCAGTCCGTGGGGCTCGATTGGAAGGGGAAAGGCAAGCGAAGAGTATTCCGGGAATCAAAGTCACCTATTGATTACAAACTTTGTGAAATAAAAGACGAGAAAATGAAATTCCTTAAAGCATTTAGGAGTGCGATGAAGGGGGAGTCTTACATTAAAGCGAGCGTAGGAGAGGAGACGCCGCCCGAAGGTACACCAGCTTACATTGTAATGGAAGAGAAGGGGGTAGCTCCGTGTCTTTGGCTAAAGCAATGGCACAAACTGACAGAGAAACATGGGAGCGTAGCGTTCCCGATACATGGGACATTCAATATAAGGATCCTAGAGAATTTGAGATTCACGATGTACGACATGAAGGTACCTCCAAGGCCAGCACAGTTTGAGGCTCTAGCGATTTGGGAACTAATGGCCAGACAGCAACAGCAGAAGAAGTTTGAGACCAGGATGAGAAAGGTATAAAAGACACTAGCGGATGCTAGATGGGATAATGCACAGAAGGTGTGGAGGTCAGATGTACTGCAGGGAATAAAACTGTTTCCCGCAATTACTAAGGAAGAAGAAGAGACAGGCAAGAAAGCTACCTGTAAGACAGACAGGAAGTGTTCCAAGGATAGAGAGGACGAGGAAAAGTTGAGAAGAGAAGAGGAGTTAGAGGATGAGGAGTTAATAATGCAATTGCTGAACGACCGTCCACCACCTTATGCGGAGAATGGACAAGGTCCAAGTACCAGTTCTGCCCCTCCGGCACCGGTACGGAACAGTGAAACCCAGAGTTCAGGAGCATCATCGGGATCTAAAGACCCGAGTTTACTGTTCACCCCACAGATACCGCAGGTTAGGAGAATATACCCAGATGTGCCCATGCTGAAACCAGCAGAAAATTATCAGCCGCAAATGCCAGGGTACTACAGCAGTGACAACGGTGCAGGAATGATTCTAGATCCAACCGTAAGGGG